>NC_044304.2:19224103-19538227 GCF_007474595.2 Lynx canadensis
CAGGACAATGTCAACACTGAGTCCAACCCCACCCACATCACGGTGTGATGGTGTTGGGAGGGTGAAGGATAGGACTGTGCGTGGGGAAGAGGGGAAGAAAGGGAGAGGAGGACGTAGCTCGGAGAGCTACGTCCTCCTCTTCCCTAGTGCGTGTCCGTGGATAATGCCTAAAACTGAGCAATCGTGAAGTAGTGACATAAGTATGTCATTTAGAGATACGGAGTTCTGAGATTAGAAAGTGACAGCCTCTGGGGAGTTGGAAATGGAGAGGAGGGGGCTGCTGTGCTCCTAACACAACATGCCTGTTAAAACCATGGCTTTATACTATGTGCGTATATGACACTGATTTTAAAACCCTGACTTTAAAAATCCATATAGAAATGTAAGAATAAGAAAAAAAAATATTAATAAAGGGAGAAAGGAGGGGGATGTGGGAGAAGGAAGAAAGGAAAAAGAATAATGTAGGCAGAGGAGTCAGAGGCAGGAGATGGACTGCTTTGACTCCCACCTCTGGCCCGCAGCCAGGAGCCCCCAAAGGGCAGAGCTGATGTTGTGCTCTGTTGACATCACCACCACTTCTGTTTACTCTCACTGCAAATGAAGGGGGTTCGAGGTTTCAGTTCCCTGACCAGCTGAGTACACAGACCTGGCTCCTTAGGCCAAAACATCAACTCAGTAGTAGTGACCCTGGTCTGGGTGACCCCTCATCCCCACTTCTACCTTTCCCCAAAGTTGGGGGTAATCAGAAAGCAAGCTGAGGGACAGGAGCCCACAGTGGGGGATGGTACCAGGTGGGGAGAGGAAGCTCCACATCTTCCACAAGGTGCAGCCATGGGTGTACTCATTACCTCTGCACCGACCTCTACTTAAACCTGTGCCAGACTCACAGGCAGCCATGCTTGGGGAGGGCTGAGGAGGGAAGGGACTGCCTGAAAAGTGGGGCTGGGTAAGCCACAAATGTCTGTGCAAACTCTCACCCACTCCCCGGGATCCCAACTCCTCATGTAATTTCCTGGAAAATGCAAAAACCTGCAGCCCTTCAACCCAGCGGCCTCCTTGCACTAGACGAATGTCCACCCCAGGGGCCCCTCGGTCCCAGGGAGGGAGGGGGGACGAGTGTGAGACCTGCAAAGAGGAGCTTCACATAAAGCATAAGCTCAGATGAGAGTTGGGCTCAGCTGGAGGAAATCCGGAGCCCTCAGGGAACAGAGAACCAGACATTGGACCCAGACCCCTGGTCTGGGTCTCAAAAAGGAAGATTGCAAGCCAGGTAAGCACCATGGGAGAGCCCCTTTGTCACTCAGGCCTTGTCCTTCCCAGGAGCCTTCAAGACCCTTATGTGCCTCATTGTGCGTCACTGCATGGAAAAGGAGCTCCAGGGTCCCCAGGGGACAGGTGGTGGCTCTCCCAGCCCCATGGATAGACAACACCTTTCCCAGCTCTGCCAAAGGTTGGTTCCTTCCTTCCTTCCTTCCTTCCTTCCTTCCTTCCTTCCTTCCTTCCTTCCTTCCTTTTAAGTTTATTTATTTATTTTGAGAGAGAGAGAGAGAGAGAGAGAGAGAACAAGCAGGGGAGGAGCAGAGAGAGAGGGAGAGAGACAGAATCCCTGCACTGTCAGCGTAGAACCCAATGTAGGGCTTGAACTCATGAATCCATGAGATCATGACCTGAGCCAAAACCAAGAGTCGGATGTTTAACTGACTGAAACACCCAGGTGCCCCATCTTTTTTTTTTTTTTAAGTTTATTTATTTATTTTGAGAGCGGGGAGCGGCAGAAAGAGAAGGAGAGATAATTCCAAGCAGGTTCTGCACTGTCAACATGAAGCCCAATGTAGGGCTGGAACTCATGAACCATGAGACCATGTCCTGAGCCAAAGTTGGACGCTTAACTGACAGACCCACCCAGGCGTCCCTCTGCCCAGGGTTTCTAAGGAGGTTCTATGGGTATATATGCTGTTGGTGAGACTCGTGCAGGTGGCAGAAGTACCTACTCTGGGAGACAGTTTGAGGTGAGAGGCAAAGATCCAGTCTGACGGTCCTGTCCAATGAGAGAGCCCCCTGGCCTCCTGGAAGCTCCAATCTGCTATGGGTACAGCCACAGCCCTCAAAAAGCTGTATCTGAGGGGGTGACAGTGTGCAAGCCCTGGGGGTCCTAGTCTGAGCTGGGAGGCTACCAGACCCCCGTTGATGTGGAGCAGTGAGTTCTCAGGGCCAGTCTCCTGCCTTCCCCCCCCCCCCAGAAGGCTCCAGACCTCCATTCCCCCTGAGTAGTTCCTCCACCACTTAGCAACGGAGACAATTTACATAATGCATCGAGTGTGAGAGCAATAATGGCTGGGGAAGCAGGGTGCCCGTTAGTGGCTCCTCGGGAGGGAAAATACCTGTTCCCACACCACCACCTCCCCCATCACGGACTGGCCGTGAGGCTGCTGGGAAGCAGGTACCTTTAAGTGCTCAGTGCCACCAAGAGGACAGGGCCTCCCCAGCCCTGGACATATAGCAACCTTGGGACACAGATGCATGCAAGAGGAAATTTCCAAAGCACCCGAGTTTTGAACATAAATCCACCCAGCCGTACTCTGGAGTCTGCACTCCTGCTGGGCCTGGGCCCTGCATCCGGAGCCTTCCCGGAGGAGGAGGTACTCCAGCAGGCGGGAAGCTGTAGCCGGAGGCCAGGGAGCTAGGCTGCAGCTGCCCAGGAGGCGGTCACATTCAAACACAAAGGCAGAGATGGAAGGGGGAGAATACATAAAAATTACTGGCATGGTAATTGCTTTTTATATAAATGTTCTTTTAAAAAGTTTTCCCCAGTGTGAAAGTCCCTCTTTAAAAAGAATAAATTCACTGCACACCAATTTATTCTGTGCCTGTAGATGGAGCATAATGAAGGCTCCTCCGTCAACACCTGATCAAGAGGCAAGTGGCTGCCACTTGACCCAGCTTCCGGGTCTTCCTGCACGAAGATGAGGCAGGCAGCAGCGGAGCCTGGGAGTCTGGGGGCAGCAGGAAAGTGGGGAATTGCCATCCAGGAAACTCTGGGCCTTAAGGCCAAGCCCAACAAACGGCATTAGTGCCTCAGGAGATGCACTTGAGTGGAGCATTCAGAACAGGGGCAGCCACCGTCATGCACAAGGGGAGATACATGGGGCTGTAGGAGCTGGGATGCATGGGGGGGGGGGACAGGAGAGGGGAGGTGTTCAGCAGGCTTCTGGGGGGTGGGGATCAGGCCCAGGGTCTGCCTACAGGGCATATGCAGGAAGCTGGCTGGTGACAAGGTACCTGGTGGGTGTAAGTGGGAGAGGTCTGTCCTGGGCTTCCTGTCCAGGAAGCTCAAGCTCTGCTCGAAGCCCGTAGACACCCAAACTGTTTGGCCATCTCCAGAAAGTAACGCTTCCGTCCAGGGAAGGAAGGGCTACTCTCCCTCACCAGGATGCCCAAGACCTAGGAAGGAGGCTCCTGCACATGGCCACAGCTCTGTCATCTGTGAAATGGGAACAATGTACTGATGGCCTCACCACCCAGCCTCTCTGAGCAGTGGACTGGGGACGATGAGGACTGCCTGCACAGGCCTGTGCTCTCCAAAGTGGGACCACTTGATTCAACACCCATCCCAGGATGCAGACACACATGGGTGTGAGGACACAGATCCATAGCCGACCAGCACCTTGTCCCCCCTGTAGGGCTGCTGAGCACAGCGGCAGGCAGAGTAACTTGGGGGGATGTGTCCCATACATGGGAACATGGTGTGTGCGTGAATGTGAGCTCCTCACCCACAGATGAGATTTCTCAGCTTCACTAATTAACCAGTTAAGTAGTTCTCGCCTGCTCGGGTGACACAGAGCTCCTGGCACCTGCCTCCTCGCAGGCCCACACTGCTCTGTAAGCATGCCTGCTCCCACCTCCATACAGAGCTCAGCCACATACACATGCGTGCATATGCACACTTGCCTGGTCACACCCCCCATGAAGCACACATGCTTTCCTGAGCACATGCACGTGCATACCTGCTCACGCCCCCAGACACAGCACACATGCAGGTTTGTGGGTTCTCTTCTGTGCGTGCACATACTCACATCCCACATGCAGCATCACGCTCCTGTCCTCTCCCCCACGTGGTCAGTCACACTCCACCTTACACAAACCTCTATAGGTCAGAGAGGTGTCTCCCAGTGAGTCAAGGGACCAAGAATCAATCACAGGGGGCTGCCTGCCTTCTAGGTCTGACTGTCCTGTGCAGATGGACTCTGGGGAGGCCTGGGCATGACCCTGCTTTCTGGTCATGATCTCCCTACCCCATATAATGCCCATCAGAGGCTCCTGGCAGCTCCTGTCTTCTCTGTGTACCCAAAGGATGCAAAAGCAGAAGGGAGTGGGGATACCAGACATCACTGGCCTCAGCCCCAACCTGGAGGGCTTCCTGAGGGAGGGAGCTGTGGGTTGGGTTTAAAACTGGGGTCAGACCCAGAGGGGATGGGGGTAAGTGAGGAGAGTGGCAAGTGGACTAGAGAGAGAAGCTAGGATGTCTAGTGGGAACAGGACAGGCACAGCAATGGCTGGGTGGCCCAAAGGCTCACTGCTCCCCCTGCCCAGGCCACACACCTTGGCCAGGCCTTTAAGTCACTCTGGGAACAGCCCATCATCTCCCACCCCAGCCTGATATCTGGGTGCCAACACATCTTGCAGCTGGCTCTTCTCTTGAGCCCTTTTTCACGGCCCCCACACCCTCCATTCCCTCACATAGGGGGACCAAGCCTGGCAGACCCCATGTCAGCCTACCTGTCTGGGGGCATCTGGCACTGAAGGTCTATCTTGATGCAGGGTCTGTTTCCCCATGTGGGGCTGAATGGTTCCCATGGTCCTGTGGGACAGTCAGAGCCCTGGACTTCCCCCTCTCAGTCCTCAGATGCCTGCCACTTTGTTTATCCATCGAGCAGTTACTAGCTAACACCTACTCCATGCCAGCCTGTGGGCACACAGATGCATATCTGTACACTGCAGGGATGTGTGTATATGTGCATCCCATGCATGTGCAGCCTGCTTCTCCACCCAGACTGTACATCCTCTTAGGTGGGGCCCAGCCCCCGATCCCACGCTCTGACCCCAGGATGCTCGAGCCTTAGGGTTCCCTGATTCATAAGAACCCAAGGATGGACAAGGAGGGGTCTGAGGAGTCTGTCCAGGATCTACCCCCTGCCTCCACCCACACATACAAGTAGCCAGCTAGCTGCCCTGCAGAGCCCGGAGAGAGGTATGTGAACCAGGTCCCAGAGCCAGGAGAGAGGTATGTGAAAGACAGGAGGTTTAAGGCTCTATAACCCTCTCCAAACTCTAGATCTTTGCTCCCAAGGACTGGAGAGCCATGCTCAGAGAAGGTGGAGGGAGGCCAGGCTGAGCCTGCGTCTCCTGCCTGGTCATGGTAAATGCTGCTCATGCTGCCCCTGGGGCCGGCTGTGGTTTGTCAGAACCAATTACTTCTCTGCCTCTGCCAAATGCTCGGGGCTCCACAAATCTCAGGCAAGTGTCCCCGTGGCTGCCACCGATCCAGCAATGCATGGGCGTAGAGGAGCAGGGAGGAATGCAGATCGGGTCAGCCATCCCCAGGGGCCCAGCATGGAAACCCATTCGGTTCTCTACCCCCATCCCCCATCTCCCACCCCTGATCATCCACACCAGCTCCTGGCTCTGGACATGCAGCCCCATTGCTCTCCCGAGGTGACTGCAGAGGCCAGCGGGGAGGGAAGCAGATCCTGGCCTCTTCTCAACAATCTGCAAATATGAGCCCCCATCGGAGCTGACCCCCAGCTGTCCTGGCTACAAGGCCAGCATGTCTGGGGACCCCAGGAGAGAGCTAGGGTATTCACCAGAACAGTCTTACTGTGTGTGTGGGACGGGGAGTGAGGGTGTCTTGCATTAGGAAAGTCTAGCAGACAAACATCTTAGACTCCCAAGATGGAAGGATTGTGGGGCATCCACTTCAGGAAAGGAGTATTGTGTAAAGCCATAGGTTCTCAACCAAAACTTCCAGACAGAGGCACTCTGTCTGCCTGGTGAGGTTCTGACCATGCCTCTGAGACCGTCTCTTCTTTAAGCTGAGGGACCTCATGCCTGGCTGGCTCAGCTGGAGGAGCATGCAACTGGAGTTGTGGGTTTGAGCCCCATGCTGGCTGTAGAGATGACTTAATTAAGTTTAAAAAATAAAAATAAAAAAATAAACTGAGGGGCCCTGATCAGAGAATCTTCCACACATCCCTGGAGCTGAGGATCAAGAACCCATGATCCTCAGCCCTGGCCTTGGCCACACCATTTCCTGACCCACCACCCTATCCCCAGTGCCAGTACCTGGGGCTGGCCCAGAGATCAGTGGTTTCCTACCACCTCTACTCTACTGCCAGCCAAGCCCCATGCCCAATCCACCAGGCCTGGAGACAAGCTGCCAACTGGCTGACTGATTTGAGAAACCGACACACAGGCCTCTTCTGGGGTATAGGGGACCTTCCCTTCACTTCTGCCGGCCTCCTCCCTAGGGATGCCTCTGCAGCTGCCTCCCTAGGTTCCTGGCCCAAGAAACCATTCACCCTTCCCTGGCCCATAGGCCCTGTTTCTTCAAGTCCTGGTGGCTTTTGTGCCTCTCCCTGTAAGGTTCCCAAAAGATGTCATGGTCAGCCAGTGCTAAAGACTGAATATTTGTGTTGCCCCCAAATCCATATGTTGCAACCTAATCCCAACATGATGGTATCCGGAGGTGGGCTCTATGGGAAGTGATTAGGTCATAAGGGCAGAGCCCTTGCAAATGGGATTAGTGTCCTTATTACAGACCCCAGAAAGATCCTTCACCCTTCCACCATGTGAGGACATGGCAAGAAGAGAGCCGTCTACGAACCATGAAGTCTACGAACCATCAAGTGGGCCTTCACCAGACACCAAATCTGTTGACACCTTGATATTGGAATTTCAGCCTCCAGAACCATTAAAAATACATTCTGTTGTTTATAAGCCACCCGTCTATGGTATTCTGCTATAGCAGCTAAAACAGACTCGCAGCAGGGAGGAGAAAACAGATTTCCAAATTCCTGGGCTGAGACAAGCAAAGGGGACACCTTGGGCATCTGAACTTCCCCAAACTGTGACCAATTCCTAGAAGGGGAAGCATCTGATAGATGGGGGGGGGGGGCGCATAAAGGTACCCCCACATTTGCAGGACTCTGTTTGCAGCCTTTCCTTGTCCCTGGTCCCTTAAGATCCTCTCATCTCCCATGAGAATAGAGGCACTCAGGTTCCTATTTCACGAATGGGGGAAGCAAGATTTAGAGGGGCAGGACAACAGGCCCCGGGTCCCTCAGTGTGGGAAGACCCAGCCCCGCCATTCCTGCCCTCTCCAGTCTTTCCACCACCACCCACCACGGGGTTGCTGCCCATGGCACAGGTTCCATGTTCAAGCTCCAGTTCTGCCACTTACCAGCTGCAGGACCTCAGGCAGGTCTCACCTTAGGAATGCACAACTCTCTTCTCCAGATCTGAGCTGGTCCCTATCCTCTGGAACTGACCTTGGATGTGGCCCCACAGTGACCTCTTGACACAAGCTGGAAGCTGATGGTCACTCTCCCATGCCTGTACCACCAGCCATGGGTCTGCTGATCCCACCCAGAGAGGCCTCTCCCATAGACCTGTCCCCACCACACCCACGACCTCCACAGGCACCTGGGCAGCAGCTCCTCACTAAGACTGTGCCAGAACTCCAGAAGCCTCCTAGTAGGGCTCCCTGCTCCAGCCTCCCCCTCTAAGACTCCAGGAGCAAGAGGCTCTGAATTGGCCACGGAGGCAACCACCGACTAAGGCCCTTCTGGGGGCCTGTCACGGCATCCTCCACCTGCTGTGAGGTCTTTCTGACCTAACATCCTCACACTCTGTGGGGAGTAGGAAGAGGAGAGGCCTGGGAGAAGACAGGGGCTGAGAAGGGTACTGGCCGAGCCTTAGCAGTCCTGGAGGAGCCCTTGGGGTCGGGGAGGCTCTAGCAGCTGGTCCCCATGGAAGGGATGGCCAACTATAAGCCAGGGCCCCTGGGCAAAGTGTCTCAGGGCAACCCTTCCCCCACACTGACCTCCCTGCACCCCTTCTCTGATGGGAGGGTGTGTGGAAGGGGTGCCAGAGACCCAAGCCAGTCAGCTGGCCCTCAGGCAGGAGTTCCTGCCACAGATTAAACGGCTTTTGAAAAGCTTCAAAAATGGAATTTTCTCCTGTAGGCGACAAAGGAGTGTGTGGGGGGAGGGGGCAGGCAGGAGGATACACAGGCTCCCTCTCTCACCACACAGTACTCAGAAGAGAGCATCCCAGACCTTAAGTGGGGGGACGGGCAGAAGAGGCACCACCCCCCCAGGACAGGCCTGGAAGGAAAAGAGGTGGGGAGCCTGCGCTGGGGAGACAGAGAGGGGGTCCAAGCAGGCTTCGGCCAGGCTTCCACGCATCTGCCTCTGTGTATCCAATTATGCTCAAGTGGCAGCCTCACCATGTTTCAGACGCCCTCCCAGGAGCCCCTCCTCAGCCCCATGCATCCCCGCTGGGTGCCGAGCAAGAGGACCATATGGAGGGAATAATAAGACAATTAACTTTCCATTAAAGAATAATATATGTGGGTTTTTAGGGAGGCGAGCGGCAGCAATCCCTACCCAGCGGCATATTTCACACTCGCGCCCCCCCCCACCTCCACCCGGACGCACCCCACATCCTGATCATCTTCACCAGGAGAGAGGAGGGCTCCATTGGGACTCACTAGGAGGTGGCTGGAGGACGGGTGTTGGCTTTGTGAGGAGCAAGAGCAGAGCCCCTAGGACTGAGGCTTCTGGAAGCCTTGAGGAGAGGTTATGATGAGCCCGGGTGGGGCTCCCTCACCACCCCTCACTTGACTCTGACCTGTGCTGGTCCCCAAGATGAGGGAAGGGGTTGGGGGTAGGGGTCCACCTGGCCAAGGAGCTGCAGGCCTGACTCTCGGGGCACATGTGAACCACGGTGCTCTGACAGAAAGACCAACTACGGGGTCTGGGGGGGTCACAATCACTTGAGTTCCCCTTTCCTGACCCTCCAGGGGCTGTTCTGTTCCCTGGCACCTCCCTCTACCCCAGCTTCCTTCTTTCTCTTCTGCCTCAGCTCCCTCTGGGGCTCTGAGCTTCCCTGGCACTTTTGGACAGTGCTAACCCCACCTGAATGCCCAGAAGCCCAGAGAGGACCCTCCCCAGTGGAGGCCAACAACAGCCTTGGCCAGTGCCCCCAAACCAGTATGTGAGTATGCATGAGGTTCAGGAATTGGTGGTACCAGTCAGTGGGGAGAGTTGGAGAAACAGCAGGAGGCGTGTCTCAAAGGCACCTAAGAAGGGGCCCTGTTTCCACTTTGCTGAGCCCCTCAGGAAAGGCACTCTTGATGTGGCCAGACTTTGGTCCTTGCCAGGAGCCAGCTCCAGATGTGGCACTCCGCAAATATTAATTACACATTCCCAGGGAGCAGTGAGCAGACGGGGTACAGGGATGGCCAGGGGCAGACAAGATGGGCTGGGACTGTGGCACCGTCACTGGTTCAAAAATGCCATTCCTGGCTACCCAGAGAAGTGAGGACACATGGATGCCATTGGTCTGAATCACCATGACAGTCCAGAGAAGCACAGCAGTGGGGAGGGGAGCAGGAGATTTGGTTAGGGATCTGAGTCCCAGGGTCCTATTTTCTGTGGATGTAGCTCCATGGCTTAGGGGAGGGGCTGCCTCAGGGTAGCTCCTCCAGGCAGGCCCCAGGCCTGCACTTCTAGCTTGGTGCTTCTCCCCATCCCCACTACTACTTAAGATTGGCCTGTCAGGGCTCCAGAATGGGACTGGCTAGAGAAGACTGTCACTCAGGACCTTGATTTCCCCATTTATATGAAAGGACTACGGGAGTAATCAGCAGCATGCAGCTAGGCTGAGGCCATCATGGAACTGCAGCAGCCAGGGATGTTGACAGGGCTCTAAGCCATTTCTGTCCCAATCAGGAGGCGAGGCAGGAGGGGTTGATGTGGAACGAGAAAGGCCCCGATGGGTCTAGACTTGACTTGACACTTCTCAGAGGATGGCCTGTGGACCCCAGGCATGATCATCCCAGGTCTCAGTTCCCAGCCCAGCTCTGGTCAGGAAGCCCTCCCTCACCCCAGAGAGAGGATCTTCTTACTTCCTTCTTTAGAAACTCTGCAAAGAAGGTGTCTCACCCAGGTCAGAAACCCATCTCAGGATGACACACACCTGATGAGCCACTGATGCTTCCTCATGTCTGACTACAATCTCTCCAGCTTTGCTTTCCCACAAGGTCCCCAGAGTTGTTCCCCTTCTACCTGGACACCCAGTCAAAAGTCAGTAGGTCCCTGGCTATACCCGTCAGAGTGACCTGGTCTTCAAAGTGGGGAGACCAGCCATCTCCACATCCTCCCCCATGCACCCCAGGCACCTGATGAATTATTCATCCTGATCAGCCTCATTATGTAAATGAGTTCAGAGCCCAAGCATATGCTCTCTGCTCTTCCCTGCACCCCCCCCCCCACCTAGCCCCAGAGGATGGGGACAATATGGTGGTGATGGGGGAGGGCAGAGTAGGAGCTTGGGAGACCATCATCAGCCTCCAGGGGTTCTGGAGGGGGCAGAGTATACAGTCCACACTTTCGTGGCCTGTTCACATCAGGAGTAGGCCAGGGCTTGGGGGGAGGTGGGGCTGGGGTACCCAGGGCGGGCATGGCTTAGGAGTGTCTGGCTAAGCATGGGGGTGGGAATGACATGTGAGAACCAGGCCACAGCAGGAGCTCCCACTGTGTGCTGGACCTGGGCTTAGATGAGGAAACATGATGCGGTCTTCACAGAGCCCCCACATCCCACCTAGGTGTGCCATGGCTTCTAACCTGTAAGTGGGCCCCAGTCTGCACCTAGCCATGCCCCAACGATGTTGTGATGAGGTCAGGAGGAAGAAAGTGCCAAGTCAAGGAAAATGCTCCCAAATGCCACTGTCTGCAGTTTCTGGACTCTTGCAGCTGCCAGCTCTTGCAGCGCCCAGCTTCTGGGAGTGGGGCAGCCTCTAGGACTAGGGTATGGGGAGAGGGCAGCCATGCAGCAGAAGAAGGCCAAGGGGGCCCAGATGCCAGGACACCCTGGCTGTAGGGTGTTTGGGGGTAGCACGGAATCAGCTCAGGGAGACCTGGGGAGGCCACTGGGGAATGAGGCTGTCAGCTTGGCAGAGCTGGTGCCAGGATCCCCGGGAGTGTCTGCAGTTGGGTCAGGGCTCTGCTGCAAGCATCCTCCTGACCCATCGGAGCTGGGCATAGGCTGGGTACACGGGCCCTCTCACGTGCATTTGAAGGAGAGCCATGGTGACTCAGTCAGATTTGGGATGGGCTGTAGGGGGTGGGGAGGCTGGCTGCCTCCCGCTCCCGTGGGATTGTCCTTTTCCTCTAGAATTCTTCACCTGCTTCCCTGCCGCCCACCTCGCCAGAGTGTCCAGTGCCAAGAAGCAGGCCCAGAGCTGTCAGCGGGAAGTAAGAGGCTGAGGTAGCGGTGAGAAAAAACTGGAGCAGGACAGAGAGCCGCTGGAGAGCTGGCACCCATCGGTAGGGAGAGGGATGCCAGGAGGAGCCAGCCAGGAATACCAGGTCAGCACTCCTCTGCCTGCGGCCAGGCTGGCCACAGCTACACCAAGCATGGCCCCTGCTCTAGCCCAGCTCCTCACTTCCCCAGGTTCATCCTGCCCACCCTTCCAAGAGGTACAACCAGAGGGGGAGCAGCACCCTGGAACAGGAGTCAGGAGTCCCATCCCAAGTCTCAGGTCTGCCACAGCTGGCTGCCTGACTTTGATTATGGCTGGCCAGGTGGGGGTGGGGCAAGATGTGCTCGTTGACAAAAGTGTCTGGAATCACTCAATTCCCATCAGAAAGGAAATGATCAACACATCCTAGGAATGAAAATGATCAGTAAGGGGAATTCATATTTCTAGAAAAGGGGGTGTATCTGTGTCAACCTATCCACTGCTATTCTCACCACCTTGTCCTCTAGCCAGACTTCCCAGCTATGCCATGGACCAAGAATGAGAATCAGAGAGGGTCCAGGACTTTCCCAGGAGCACACAGTAGGGGTGCTGAGCTAGGCTTCTATCTCTGGTTCTCACCAGCCAGGGAGCTCAATGGTTTAGACAGAACCAAATCGCATGCATGAAACGTGTGCATTATTTTCTCGCTGGCAAACTATCAGGGTCTGAGTTGTCCATGACTATAAAATAAATAATGTCCTCACACTGAGAATTCGAAGCGTGGAAGGTTCTTGACCGGAGGTGCATAGTTAACTCCTTATGTGGGGTACATCTTATGTTACAATACAAAACTTGGAAAGGCACTTTGCACACATTCTAGGGAACTATCATTTCTTCATTAACCTACAAGGCTACACTTGGCAGTGCCCACTTAGAACCTAGTTAGTGCCGGGTGCTATGCCTGAGCATAAATTCACTTCTGTTCTGGAACAGCTTTTCCTACAGTGCCTTCTCTGGAAAGCTCTGCTGGCCTCCAAGTACGGCTGAGTCACTGAGAGTTCACAGGAAGAGTGGGATGGGGGTTACTGCAATTCAAGCCCAGCAATCAGGGCTGGGAGGTTCAGAGAGGTTGGGCCACTACGGGGAGGACACCCAGCAAATTGGGGGCTGAGATCTTCAGACCTGGACTCTCTCTCCTTGTCATGCTACCACCTTGTTAGCCACCCCTGATCGGCCCATTTGTGCCAGAGGTCCTACATCCACAGCCAGTGTCAACATACTCACTGCCACCCCTATTTCCTGAGTGCCTGCTATAAGCCAAGCAGGGGGAAAGGACCAAGGACAAAACCCCATGGTAGCTTCCCCATAGAGGTGACACCTGCTGATCCCAGTCCTGACCAAGAGGGATGACACAAACAGAGGCATATCTAATCACTGGGTCAAGACCTGGACTCTTGGCTAAACCACCTACAGTAACTCTGTTTACTCTGCTGTTCCCAGGACAACCATCGGCAGAAGAACCCTGTTAATCCCCTGCTCGGTTCCGGTCAGGCGTCCTGGCCCAAGCCTCTAGCAACGAGCTCCCAAAGTCCCACAGGTCCCTGGGAGTCCCCCCAAGCACTCCAAGAGCTCAGCTCTCAGAGCTTCTGCATCTCCACACAAAGAGCGACGGCTCAGGAACCTGACAGCGACACATTTTGCAGCCTTCTGGGGGTGACGGATGGCCTGCTCTTCACATCACTATTTCAAACATTAACATAATCTCCGAGGATGAATGTGGTCGCTGGCGCCTAATCAATCACCCCTCCTGCCCTGATCCCTCAACTTGCCAAGCACAGGCTTTCAACCCATCTCCTGCTACAGCGCCTTGAGCAGCCAGCACTGCTCTCCACTGTTGTTTGGCCTGGCCACCCCACTCATTGCATGGACAGTCCTCAGCCTCCATGCACAACTGCATCCTGAACCCTCCAGGGCCTGCCCTCCTGCCTCAGGCAGTGCCTCAAACACAGACCTCACCCACCTGAAAACCCGAAAGCCCAACACCCCAACATCGGAGCTCACTGGATACTGTTCAGTACTGGGAAGAGCAGGCCAAGACCTGGAGGAGCCACTGATTTTCTAGTTATTTCCCTACCTGCCCCCACGGGCCCAGCAGTGTCCCACCATGCCAAACCTTCCTCACTCCTTATTTCTGAAGTCCTTCTCCCACTCCCACTCAGAAAAGGGTCTCTGAGCAGAAAGCAAAGGGTACCAGGGCTTACCTCACGGAGCTGCTGGACGCCCCCAAAAATCCGCATCACGCCATCGATCTCTTGCTCCAGGCGCCGGGCCCAGTGCTGCATCCTGTGTGCATAGAGGAGAAAGGTGTCAGGAGGGCCCCCCCTCACAGTGCTGGGACAGCCCAGCACCGAGTGACCTGGGGCATGACCAGTAGCAGCCACTCCTTCAGAACTCAATTTTCACTAGAGGAGAAACAAAGGCTAGGAAGCAGAGTGAGCCTATGATTCCTTTTGAAGACTAGACCTGGTGGCCCAGGCTCTCTTCACGTACTGTTGGACAGCCGGGGAGGAGAGCAGATTGTAGTTTAAATGCACTGAGGGAGTCCAGCAGCTCCAAGAAGCCTGCAGGGAGACTATTTTTCACTGTGAAGAGCTAGCCCTTGATGTGGATGCTCTGAACACGGGGACTCTGGACACCAGGGAAGAGGGGGACATGAGTGAGCCACGTGGAGGCTGGGATCTCAGAGTCTCCTGTCCCCAAGGCTGGGTGGGGCCTGAGGAAGGGGAGGGAACAGGAGTCACTGCTGTCACCACCAAGTCATTGTGTAGCTGGGGGCAGATCCCTGCCTGCCCCCCTCCCAGCCCCCTGTAGGCCTCAACTGAGAAGGATATGGAGAACCTGGGGCGGAGACAGCCCTCACCTTTCCAGCACCCGGGGAAACAGATGCTATCTGAAGCTCATACATACACACCCTGCATGAACTGGCCACCCACAGGTCCAGTTCAGACTGTCCCACCCCTTTCTGGAGGCCTGGCACCTCCAGAGTCTTTCACCTAAGCCACCTGCCTGAGCAGGTCTCCTTCACACTGGTGTTACTGTGAACTCATACTACCCCATCCGTGTCTCAGTTTCCTCCTCTAGAAATTGGGAATAATTTAGGGCCACCTCGCAGGGTATGAGAAGGACACGAAAGCAGGTGGTGCAGGGTGTTGCACAGGAATATTTGTGAGTGGACAGGATGGACAGATGGCCACACAGCTCAGTATTCTCAGCCCACATGCATGAACAGGAATGGCATCTGGGGAGAGGCTTGGCCCAGGTTCTAACCTGTGACCCTTCCTTCAGGCAGTACGAGATCAGGTGAGCAAAAGCATAGCGGTCCTTGACAAAAGCCAGCCAGAGAGATGTTCTCCACACTTCCAAAGGTGTTCTCTGCTGTGACACAGGCCTCTGCACCAATGCATCTGAAAAGGCATCTCAACTTCCTCAACCCACCAGATGCAGAACAAGGCCGTTCCAGGGAGGGCTCATAGGAGGGTTACCACAGAGATTTAAATACACCACGGGTTAAGCACAGTCCACAGGGCAAGATACGAGTTGGGTGATACCAGCCCCCCAGGCTCTGGAGGAGGGACCCAGAAGCCATAGGATCCAGGAGGTTGTGTCTGGCCCTGGGCCTGCTACCTCCCTTACACTCCCCCAGTGCCACTCAGGGCCAGGACTCTGCTAGCTTCCTGGGTCAGAAGAGCTTAAGCCGCCACCCCAGCCCCCTGCCCCACATCCATCTTCAGGCCTGTGGCTGGGGGGCTGGGCCTGTGCCATTGTGTGTGCCCGGGTCGGTTGGCATGGGAACTTGGAGCAGGAGGCGGGCGGATCACTAATTGCAATTTGCCAAGCTGAATGTCAGGACCATGATGGAAAAAAAAAAAATCAACATCAAAAGAAACAGGTATTAGCTTCAGCTTGTTGCTGGCTGAGCCACAGCCTGATGCCCACCTCCACTCCCCACCATGGGGAAAAAACTAACCCCACGCCCAGGAGGAGGCCAGGCTGCAGACCAGGCTACAAAGGGCAATCAGGCATCAGCTGCTAGCCAGGAGGAGGGCAAAGCCCAACAGAGAATGGAGAGCTCGCTTGGCCCCTGCGCCTGTGTACCAGGTGCTGATTGCTTGGCCCTGGCTGTGGATGGACAGTGGGGCAGGTGGCTGTTTTGTGCTCCTGAGATGGAGCCCTGGGGGGGCTAATGTTGAGATGGGTTGCTGCACAGTCCTGTGTCCAGCTAGGTACAAAAATGGGTGAGGTCAAGGAGCTGCTCTCCAAAGGGAACCATTAGCTCTGCCCTGGCCCTGACCTCAGCCATTCACTGGTCTAGGGGACGAATGCCAATCATAATCCTTCCTGGGACTAATATGTACAAGGGCACCCATTATGCACATGGAATGGTGCCGGCATGCCACCTGCTCTCTCGCTTCAGTCCTCACAAAGAAGCAAACGTTATCATCCCCAATTTACAGATGAGGAAACTGAGACACAGGAGCTTTTTGTGACTAGCCCAAGATCACCCACCCAAGAAGTGAACACAGAAGTTGATGCACGCATATGCTAGAGTCACCAAGGGCCAAGAGTGTGCACTTCCTCCCAGCTCTGCATTTAGGACTGTCACTTTGAGAACTTGAAATTGGCCATAGTGGGAATATTTATACTGCAGAAATCAGTAAATGCTACAAATCACAGTTTTTCCCCCTGGAAAGTGACTTGTAAACATTTACTAGCACACCACTGATTCGGCCCCAGGCTGTTGACTCTTTCCTACTGTATCTATAGGTCTCTCATTCTAGGATCTCACAGATAAGTAAAAGAAAATTAATTGGAAGAACAGACACGGATGCCAAGTTTTTATTTTGTTCAGACAACACATTATTATTACAATCCCCATCATTTCATCTAAAAAGACTATTTCAACACTAAAAGAATTTAGAAGAGCCAAATCTCAGGATAAAGTCGAATTCCTCCCAAGACACACACACTCTTTTCTTCCCTTCCTCCCTCCCACTCTCTCATTCACACTCATACACGTGCACACACACACACTCATGCTCACAGGCACATACAATCTTCCCATTTCCACTCCCAGACTAAACAGCTCTAGACTCTGCTGTAGGCCACAGGGACTGGTCCACCCATGACACATCAGGACACACACATCCTCCTGGGATCTAGGGGTGGCTCTAGCCCTTGGTCTGGCACCCTGGGCCTGATGGACAGACCCCAGGCCCCAGCTACATAATGCCAGGGAAAATAAGTTACTCTAATTATCCACCTAAACCAAACCCAATTAGGAAGGCAATATGTATGTCTCAGTATTAAAAAGAACATGATAGGGGCACCTGGGTGGCTCAGTCGGTTAAGCGTCTGACTTTGGCTCAGGTCATGATCTCATGGTCCATGAGTTCGAGTCCCACATTGGGCTCTGTGCTGACAGCTCAGAGCCTGGAGCTTGCTTCGGATTCTGTGTATTCCTCTTGCTCTGTTCCTCCCCCACTCACGCTCTGTCTCTCAAAAATAAATAAATGTTAAAAAAAATAAATAAGTGAAATAAAATAAAAAGAACATGATAGATAAATCATTTCACTGTCACAGAGAAGAGATTCTGTGGGTTCCAGGGTTTGGCTAGGGTACCAGTGCTGGCTCCAAAGGGTGACAAAAGGGACTAATGAGGCCAGGAGTCAACTATGCACCTATAGAGTTCCTGTCTGAAGGCTGGAGAAACCACCCACCAAGCCAAGGCTAACCTTAGCCAGATATAGTCATACTTTTTCTAGCAGAATGGCATGGAGGATTTGGAAGTATGGGGGATATATCAGGATCCACGGACCTGCTGGGTCAAAGGCAAGCTGACCAAATCTTGTCTGGGCTCCCTTTAGCCTGGGTCCAGGTGCCTAGCTCTGCAACGCCTCCCTGGTCAGACAGTGTTGCCCGTGGGTCACCCTCCCAACAGGGTAGGCCCACCTGCTGGCTCCCTACATCCCTGTGATTTTCCATGCTCTTCATCGAGATGACACTGCTTATCTCCAAGTGTCTCTAAGTGCCAAATTAGCAAGACAGGGAGGAGAGAGAGTGTCTGGGAGGAGGCACGTGCAGCCAGGGGCTGCAGCCCTCAGGATGACTGGCATGGGCAGGAGAGGGAGAGGCTGAGGACAGAGCCTTGTATCCCTGTAACCTCCATGTGCCTGAACCCAGGGAGGTGCAGGCACTGGGCCCCCATTCCATAAGCTAAAAAACTGAGGCCCCTGGCAAGGATGGGTGCAGGGCCACATACTTAGAAAGAAGCCAGACCTGTCCTCCTGGCTCCATCAGCTCCCTGACCCCACCCTTCCAGGACAAGGCAACTTCTGGGCAGCCTCCTGCAGCAGTGGCTGGCTGTGTGACCTGGAGGGAGGGGGAGGATTGAGCTCCGTTCAATTTTTTTTTTTTTTAACGTTTATTTATTGAGAGACAGAGAGACACAGAGCGTGAGCAGGGGAGGGGCAGAGAGAGGGGGAGACATAGAATCTGAAGTAGGTTCCAGGCTCTGAGCTGTCAGGCTCTGTGCCCCCCGACGCGGGGCTCGAACTCACAAACTGTGAGATCATGACCTGAGCCAAAGTCGGCTGCCCAACCAACTGAGCCACCCAGGTGCCCCTAGATTGAGCTCCCTTCAAATCTCAGCATTCTGGTCTGTAAATAGGGGAA
This sequence comes from Lynx canadensis, assembly GCF_007474595.2. Taxonomy (NCBI): domain Eukaryota; kingdom Metazoa; phylum Chordata; class Mammalia; order Carnivora; family Felidae; genus Lynx; species Lynx canadensis. The sequence goes on from NC_044304.2 coordinate 19,242,357, forward strand.
ATGACTGGCTGAATAGTATTAATGGCCAAATCTACGTGGCAGCCTTGATGTCTGGCACACTTACCAGGCACTCCTGGGGGCTAGAAGCCTATCCAATACAGCCCCCGGTGTTTATAAAATCTCCTAGGAATGCCTGCACTTGGGGAGAAGGATGTGGAGGGAGGCAGTGTAGAAAGGATTCCCCTAATGGCTAAGAGAGGCCAGGAGTGGGCAAGGGGCAGAGGTACACTCGTCCCAGGCCTGGCAGGCTGAGGGCAGGCTGAGGGCAGCCCAGCGGGAAGAAGACCGAGGTGCTGCAGGACGCCAGGCCTTGCTCTCCAGGGCACGCTTCAGAACTGAGAAGAGTAAGTGAAAGAAGAGGCCTTGTCACTATCAGGCAAGGGAGCAAGGTCATCCACATGTATGGTGAGGAGCTGGGGATGAGGACCCCCTTTGGCAGGCAGAACCACCGAGACCCCAGTTAGTACCCGGGGGAGGCCCTGGTCAAACTACAGAGCCCACCCTGGGGGCCTCCAGCTCTGAGCTGCACAGGCTCCCCCAGAGGGGAGGGGCAGGGCAGGGGGAGGGGGTAGGAGAAGCCCAGAGAAGGGGAGAGGGGGAGAGGGATGAGGGGAAAAAAGGAAAGAGCCTATGTGCAGATGCAGCAGCACAGATTAAACTGTTGCCAGTTGTTAATTTTATACGCAAAGTTGTTGATCAGAATGTGATTTAATTGTACAGTATAATCCAGGCTTTTGGAATAAATTATGCAGAAAACTCATCTATAATTAAACAAATCAAAAAACCAGAGACAGGTGACACTGCAGGTTTACCCTCGGAGGGCATGGGTGGGTGTGGGCGGCTGGACCCTGCAGAAGGGCAAGGAGGGAAGGAGGCAGGATTTGTTCCAGAGCAGACAGGAGCAGGTCCAGGGAGGCCAAGGCCTAATAGGGAACTCCCAATATCTGCCTCTGCGGTGTCGTCCTTACCACTGCTATGGAGGCATTTTGCCATCAAAGCTCAGCTGTAGGCTGCCTCCACCAGGCAGACTGCCTGGATAAATCTGGTTCCACTGGATACCTATGAGCAATCTACTGTCCCCCCACTAGCTCAGCAGAGCAGCCATCATGTTGGGGTTGGAGGTGTGCCAAGTGTGGAATTGTAGGTGAAGCGGAAGGGGCAGATGGCAAAACAGAGGACTAGGCTGGGGCAGGTGAGGGGTGTGGGGGAGCAGGCACAGTGGAGGCCACTTGCTGCTAAGGGCATGTGAACCAAACTTGGCAGTGGTGGCAGCCCACAGGTCTCCTGCTTCTCTCATGACAGGCTGGCCAATTATTCTCCCAGCTCTGGGGGAGGCGATGATTTAAAATAAATTGCTATTTAATTATTCTGATTATATTTCAGCTGGCCTGCCACCTCCCACCTCGGTGCCTTCGCAGTCTTCTGAAGGAGAAGGAAGAAAAGATAGGGCAGGAGAAGGGTAGTAAGAGACAGACAGAGAGATACAGACATGAACAAAGCCCAAGAGAGGTGGGCTAGAGGGCCTGTGTCAGGCTGACCCCAGCCCAGGGGAAGATAACTGGTGAGTGGGCAAGGGGGCCACTCCCCCACCCTGGCCTAGGGGGCCTGTGTTGGTCCCACAACAGTCACCCAAAGCTCAGAGAACAGCTGTAGCCTCTGCTGAAGCAGAGCACCAGCCATGGCCAGCCCTCCCCTAGATTACAGCCTTGCTGTAAATAGCAGAAAACTCAAGGCTGCACCCCAGGATTGTGGCACCTCCGGAGCCACCTCTACCAGGGAGTCCTCCCTGACCACTCGGGTGAATGTCCCTCTCCACCTAGACTGAGTGCCAGGATCCAGCCCTGGCTCTTCTGAAGCCTTGAGCCAGATGTGTCCTTTTAGGCCTCAGTTTTCCTATCTGGAAAACGGAGATAAAGCTTACCACGTGTCTACTCTCAGGACCCAAAGAAGAGGCAGGTGGACACCAGGGTCCCGTGGAAGGAATGTCAGCAATGATGACCGCCCCACACACTCATGTGCACAGACCCACAGTCCAATCTTCTTCCACAGACCTGCAGCTCACTAAGCATGGGATTGCTGTGCCTCTTCCTTGGACTGAGGCCTCCAGGTGGGCTGCAGCCCCTCCCTGCACTGTCCTAGAGACCTTGACAGACGCGTAATCCCTGGGAAGGGCAGGGCCTCCCGTGATCAGAGAAAACTTCCCTTTGCCTACTCAAGAGAGAAGATGCTTAAGCCTCAAAGGCCTCTTTCAGGGCTCAAAGCCAGTGTAAAACCCCTGACCCTGATTCGATCGCAGCCTCCCAAGGATGGCAGAGGGGAAAAGTCTAGCCAAGGTCATTCGCTCCTGAGAGAACAACTGCGCCCAGCTACTCCTGGCCAAGGACATGAGAGCGCCTACAGATGTGGAGGCCAGTCAGCACGGGGTGAGTGGGGAGCATGCTGGACCAGCTGATTCATGGTGGAATGAGGCTCCCCAGCTAGCCACCACCCCTTCAATAGGTAAACTGAGGCAAAGGACTCAAAGAAACTGGCCCATCTTCAACGGATTTGTGATTCAGCTAAACAAACCCCTATAGTATGGGCAACATAGCACCTGACCCCCTATGCCATCCCCATCCCACCATCCCCAAGCACACAGGGACAAAGGCAGTCCACTTATCACAAGCGATTCTCAGAGACCCGGGGGAGCTGGGGAGGGGCTGGTGCTGCCAAAGCTCGAATTAGTCCAAATCCATCGGCCTCGACTATGTGTATCTTGGGACCCTGCCCAAATACTGCTCCTTAATGAGGTTATTAATTACGGGCTGTCCCTTCCCTATCTTTCCTGGGGAAAAAGCTTTTCCTTCTAGTTGGCTCTCAGCTAGAAGGCAGCGAGACTGTGCCTCCTTCCCTCAGACTAACAGTGAACAATCAGCCAGCTTTAATTAGGGCGCTGGGTCCAGCCCAGTATTTACTCCTAACAGCCTGAGTGGGGGGAGGGCAGGAGAAGACCTGGAGCCAGAGAGCAGCATGGCCCCGGGCTGGGAGCGCCAGGCAGCCCACTTGGCCCAGAGAGGGATGGAGAGTGTCCAGACTCACACAGCAAATGGTCACAGACCTCGGCCTCACTCCCCACCATCAGTGCAGGATTAAGGCATACAGGGGCAGCAGCAGTCAGGAAGGACCCATAGACGATGTAGGCCTCAGCCAGGGTTGTTCTGGCTGAGAAGGGGAAAGAGGTTCCCCAGCAGTGGTTAGGAAAGCATGGAGGGTCACCTGAGCCTGACTTCAGTTTCTGCCACGGTTAGCTCTGTGACCTTGGTAACATCCTTTCATCTCTCTGGGAGTGAGGTGGTTGTCACACCCACAGTCACGGGGTTCCTGAGCAGGACCCTGCTCACCATACCTGGTCTGGAGTTTTCCAGCAGTAGAGAGAAGAGCCTAAGGGGGACAGCTCCAGCCTCCATGAGAGCAGCCCTTGCAGTACCTGGAGAGTGGCTGGGGAAGGCACCAAGGGGCAGGGAAGGCATGGGGACCCAGGCCAGAGTTCATGTTGGAGGGCCTTGGTGATGGCCTGGGTGGGAAGGAGGAGCTCTGAGGCCGTCTTCCCCCCAGCCCCTGTCGTATAACAAGCCCTGCTCTGTGGCCCACATCTAGCCCTGTGCTTCGTCTCTCCAGATCTCTGTTTGTGTGAGGAGCGGTCTGAGGCCTCCACAGGCCATCTGGAGACTCATTTCCCAAGGGCTCTAATTGGGGTCTTCCTTCCTGGGGCCTGTGTCTGTGAGTCAGGCATCACAGCGGTGACAGGCCAGGGCTCTCACTGCACTGCCTCGATTCATCTTCAAGTCAGTCGTTCAACCCTACTCCCCAGAGGGGGAAACTGAGGCACAGAGCAACTGAGTGATGTGCCCAAGGTCACATAGCTAATGAATGCCAGTCAGGATGACACACACCTCTCCTCAGGACCCCAGTTCTCAAATGTCCAGCTGCTGGTGTCCCATGGCTACCTGGATGTCTAACAGGCCTTTCAAACTGAATGGATCCAAAACCGATTCCCCGACCTCCCTCTGGATCCTCACTCTCCCTTCTCTCCCTCACCACCTACTTCCCTTGACTCAGCTGATGGTAGCTCCCTCTGTTCAGGCCCAAAGCCTCAGGGTGACCTGGAATCTGCTTTCAGTCTATCAGCAAGTCCTGTTCACCACACCTGTACAAAGTGTCCAAATCTGCCCGCTGCCTACAACCTCCCTGGCCCACAGCCTGCCCCGGGTTGCCACCATCTCTCCCTAGGACACATACAATGTTCAGCTCACCGGTCTTCAGCTTCTGCCCTCACTCTCACCTTTCCTGGTCCGTTCACCTCCATGCACAGCCTGTTGGAATTATGTCCTTCCTCTCTCAACACTATGCTGCAGCTCTATGCCATCACAGGAAGGGCAAAGTCCGTCCAGCGGCCATCCACCCAGTGGTATCCTTGCCCTTGCTCCTCAGGCCACACTGGCCTCCTCACTGGGGCTTGAATAGACTCCTGTACTCTGTGCACAGGCCTTTGCACATGCTGTTCCCCCTGCCTCGATCGGTCCTTCCTCAGAAGTCCAGGGGGCCCCTCTCTCACTGCCTTCAGGTCTCTGCACACACATCAACTGCTTGGTGAAGTCCACTTTCACACTCCACTTTAAGTGGGCCCCCCAAACAGCAACTGATCTCCACATGCCTCCTGGGGCTACTATGTTAGCTAGCATTGCACCGGACATCCTCTCTTTTGTCTACAGTCCGCCTCTGCCTGGGGCTATGAGCCCTGAGGGAGGAGGCTCTCGTTCTTCAGCCGGGAAGAATAGGCCATTTGCTAAGTGGCTGCACCTCCCCAGAGTCGGGTGACCTCCCCACTACCCTGCCCTACCTTGCGTGCCACAGGAGCAGGCAGGTGGGCTGATAGGAGAAGGCTGCAGAGGGGCTGGAAGCCTAGTGGCTGCCCCAGGGCTGGCCCAGGAGGCCCTCCCTTTCCCTGGCTCCTCTCCGTATGAATTATTAAAGTTCATTTATGATGGGCCTGCCCAGGCCTGTGGCTTCTGTGCATAATTCATGGCTCTCCCAGAAGGGCTGGGCGCTGGAGCAGCCAATTTTTCCAGGAAGCAAAAAGAAAGTGCAGGGAAGGAGTAGCCCAGACCTGGGCTGTCTTCTCCATATCTCTTGTTTTCTTGTCCCATCTGGGGCACCCCAGCGACTCTACCCACCCCTGCCCCATGGTGCCTTCTCCTGCACGCTTGGATTCTGATTCCTAGCGCCTGAGTCCATGGGCTTTGTGCATGCTCATCCATCTCTGTGCCTCAGTTTCCCATCTGTGGACAGATGGAGTTGTGGTTTTCAAACTGCAGTGGCAGTTGGATCATCCACCTCAGCTCCCCTGGTGGGTGAGGATCATGGATCTCCGGGGCACCGACACCCAGGTGTCATTGTTTGTGAATTTCCCAGCAGTTTAGAGCTGGGACACAGCAGTGAACAAGAAGAGTTCAAGAACCAGCTGAGGCCTCTCCAGAGTAAAGCAAAGGGTCCCAGCCAAGGACACAGGGTATCTGCCAGCCACTCTGCCCAGAATCCACCGTCTGCTCCCCAGGCTGGGAGCCACCTGCCCTAGTCACTGGCACAGATCGTGGACATTTTTAGGTCTGCAGTACCTGCTTCTCTCTCCAGCATATTCCCCAGGGAGTCGGGCACAATGGGAAGGTAACCCCTACTCAGGCCCATTTAGCAAATGGATAAACCAACGTTAACAAAGCTGACTCTTAGGAGGGGGATATATCGCCGCAGACTCTGTATGCCCATCCCTGTGCTGTCACGGGGGAGCCACGTCCAAGCCTGGTCTCAAGAGGTGCACAGTAGGGTTGAAGCATCTGGAGAGGTCACCAGGTGGGTCAGGGAGGAACCCAGGAGCTTCAGCTGCCAATCCCTGCCCCATACCAATAGCTGAAGCCTGATTGGAAGTGGTAACACAGGCTCTATCCATGTGTCACCAACTACTCCAGTCAGATTCTGTGATTCATTCGTCCCCATCTCCCCTCCTGCACATCCTCCCCATCCCCCAAAGTGAGTCAAATCCTCGATGAGCCACAAATAGCTGTCCTCTGTGTGCATCCTTGACATGGCCTCCTGCCTTGAGGAGAACAGAGCCCCCCCCCCCCCCCACTCAGGATCCTCTGTTCTTCCTCAGGACAGAGATCTCCCTGTGGAAAATGGCAGGGCCCCGGAGGACATCCAGGTACAGAGACGAGGTGGAGCAAAGACCATAACTAAACCTATCAGGCCCAGCTTTGTTCTCTGGCCTTGTGTCCCTTCCACCAAGTCATCTCCACTAGGAAGTCTTCCTGGATTTCCTCCACCCCGTCCCTAACCTATAGTCCTCACCTCATTTTACTGACCCTTGCCTTAAGTTGGGGCTGTAGCCTGGTCCCATCACCAAGCTCCCTTCAGAGCTTAGCTTGCAGTATGGCAAAGAAGAGTCTTCTGGAAATGCCTCAGGATATATTTACCCAAACATCCTGCCCTCACCAGACTGATGTCTACCCTGTTCACCTCCTTCAGCAGTGGGAGAGAAGCTGCAGGGCAGGGCTGGGAAAGGGCCTCCAACTTCAGCAGGTGGCATAACACCAAGGAAAGGACCAGTGATGTGGAGCACTCACTGTATGCTGGATGCTTTGTGTGTGGTTCCCACTGATGTCACACAGCACCCACGGCTAGGTGCAGACCAGTCCAGGCCCACTTTATGGATGAAGACTCTGAGGCCCAGGGGGTGAAGCAACACACTCAAGGCTACACAGCCAGTCTATGCTGAACTGTAATTTGAACCCAGCAAAGTATGGCTCCAGAGACCAGGGCATGTCTTCTAGGGCCTCCCTAATCTTAAGGTGGATGCCAATGGCCAAGATTTAAAGTAGGAAATAGGGTGCAGATAAGGGCCACCCCCTCATTTATGACCTTTTCCAGCTTTGAGAAGGGGCCTGCCCTTACATTTGAGCCCCTTACTGCCTCCCCAATAATTGGGAAATTATTCCTTATACCCCTCCAGGGCTGTCCTACCATAGGCATGTTGTCTCAGCACTGTGAAGCCCACGCCCCCTCCAATTCCCCCCTAGAGAGCCTGGACTAGGTTGGAAGGAGGGATGCCCACTTCCTCTGGGATTTGCTTCTTGCTAGCACCTAGCTTCTCAGAGCCTCGAAGCTGCATGTAAATCGAATGTGAGTGCTCAACCCGCCTTGACACGCTTTGGGCTGGTTACTCTCAGGTGCTCTGTGGTGAATCCTTTAGCAATGCAAATCCCCTCTGTGGGCTGCGTGGCATCCAGAGCTTCAGCAAGGAGGGGGATTCAGCAGCCACCTCGGCAAGTGCCCCTCCTTCTGAGGAGCCCCAGGGAGGTGGCCAGGCCGAGAGGAGCCACTCTGCCTGGTGAGTGAGCCTGAGTTGTCCTTGGGGCTGGCTTAAGGAGAGCAGGGCTTATTCCTGACAAAATATTCTGCAGGCTGTTTCCAGCCTTCCACAAATTCCCCACTAGCTCATGTACTCTCTATTCATTCATTCAGATGGTTACTGGGCCAGGCTGCAGGCTGGGCACTGGGAAGGGAAACAGTGGTGATCAGGGCAGGTGTGAGCCTTGCCCTCAGGAGCTTGGAATTCAAGGAGAACAGACATCAGATCTGATCCAGACCCGATGAGTGGAGGGAAGAGGAGTCTAGTGATGCATGCCAAGGGCCTGACCCAACCTGGGGGGCTGGCCAGGTGAAGGTGGCACTGCAGAGCTGGTGGGCAGTCCAGACAGAGGGTGCAGTAGGCACAAAGCCCAGGAGCGAGGTGAGCTCTGCCCACAACGAAGTCCCGTGAACACACCCAGACCAGCCACAGGCACCAAGGCAGGCTGCTCTCCCACACGGAGTCCTGCAGAATTCCAACCCCAGGTACGCAGGGAGCACCTCCACGTGCCAGAGGGTGGAGGGTGCTGGGCTCCCGACAGCAGGGAGATGAGGGGAGCAGGCCCTCGTGTCCCCCTTGCGCTGACTTGTGGGCCACCCCTGCCATGGCATCTGACCTATGTTTACCAGCCCAGTCCACATGTCCCCAAGGTCCATCTGTGAGAAAGCAGGGTTCAGAGTGGCTACCCATCAACTTTGTGAATTTTATTTAACATGAGGTTTCCTACTACTTGCCCTGCTGGGAGAGGTGCTTAACACACAGCCCCCGCCCTGTGAAAGTTCTCCATCTGGGAAGAGTAGGCCCTGGGCTGCCTGGGTGTGGAAGGACCCAGGAAAGGTGGGCCCTCTGGGCAAGGGAGAAAGGGGGAACTGGCAGAGAAGTGCTTGGTCTCCTGGGAACTAATTTCATGCACTCATTTGTTCCACAGACTACCCAGTGCCCATTAAAACCTGGCCCTGGTGCAGAGCCTCCTGCCCTGGGCATCCCAACACTGCCAGGTACTTTGCAACCTGTGACCTCCACCCCCACCCTCTGAGCCCCCTGGCTGGGGGCAGCAGGAAGCTGTGAGCCTCCACCATATACACATTAGAGGTGGGGGATAGTATTATTATTTCCATGGCCTAGATGGGGGTTCTACCAGTGAGACCCTCCTGCTGCCACTCCAGTCAGAGGCGCCCACAAGTGCAAAGCACTCACAAGTTTCCTGGTCTTTTTAACACAGATACTGTCACTAAAACACCATCTCTTGAGTACGGGGGCAGGTGCTCAAAAAGTGTCAGCTAAAAGACTGGACACTCCATCTTCACAACTATAAAATACAGGAAACGTGATCCCATTTTAGAGATTAGGAAACTAAGGCACAAAATGACTCAAACAAGGTCATAAAGGGGGCTCTCTTTGTGACTCACAGCTTCTCCCCTCCTTGATTCCGGTCCCCTGGACCAGGCTTTCTAGCAGGCAGCAGGTAAGTGCAGCAAGGCCAGCAGAGTCCATGGCTCTGGCTCCGTCCCTCTGGACAGCCCCATGAAGTCCCCACCCTTCTCCATGTTAGAGTAATGGCTTTCATACGCCACCAATCTGAAAATCCCCTATGAAATTTATTTCCCCCGGCACTGGATCAGGAATCATGGCAATCACACCACTTAATGGCCGCTGGGCTTGTTTCCTGCCACCCCTCTCCAGCTGCTCTGTGCCAGTGAAGTTAGGGCTGTGGGGCCCCAGTCAGGAGCTGTGCACAGCCCAAGGCATCCTGGGTGCTAGGAGGCACTGTCCAGGGGTGCAGCAGCCTGGGGAACACATCAGCAGCACAGGGATGGACACCACCTGCAGCTTCGGGAACTGGGGTTGGGTCATATGGATGAGCCCCTCCCTTACCGTGCCCCTGTCCCTTGTCCTTGCCTCCCCACCCCCACCAGTGGCTTTCTCTCAGAGCAAAGTGGGTCCAAGTGCTTTCCCCAGGGCCTCCACAGCTCTGAGTGGGAGAGGCCTAGGACCATGGGAATGGCTGCAACCCTGAGAAGGCCTGTCAGAACTCCATCTGGAGAATAAGTCCTGCCCCACCTCCCCCACTAATACCAGAGGTGGTGTCTCCTCACCCCTTGGATGCTGCTTGGAGCGCCAGCCATGCATAGTTATCATTTACTCAGCCTTGCTTCCATTTCTTCTTCACTGACAGTCTCCCATAGACTGTGAGCTCCCGGAGAACAGGCCCAGCATACAGCTAAGCGGACTTGGGCGGGAAGGGGCAGTCAGAAGGTGGGTCCTGAAATTCGGGCAGGCTGTGGAGTGGTCAGCAGAGTAGTTGAGGCAGGACCAAGTGTCAACACAGAGGAGCAGTCAGGAAGGAGTGTGGCAGCCAGCTGAGGAGGCCCAGTGATCTCCCTGAGACAGACCATAGACTCTGGCCACTGGCCACATGCATAGGCATCTAGGAACAGCTGGCTTCCACAGGTACCACAACCAGAAGACTCCCCAGAACCAGTATGCCAGCCCCCACCCCCGCCTTCCCTGGGGAAGTACCCTGTGCTGGGTGGGGCAAGGGGGAGGGGTGATCCTGCATTTACTTTCCTGTCCCTACAGCTATAATTCTCTACTTGGGCTTACCTGGGTGGCTCTGGAAAAATATTGATGCCTAGGCCCTGCCCCTACCCAATTAAATAACATAGCCCCATGGGCTCCTGGACCCACCTCCCCCTCTCCCCTAAGGACAGACCTTGGAGGCAGCCCCTGGGCTGGGGCATCTCCTTGTGAAAGAGCCACAGGAGGGTGCGTGGAGTGGCCTTTGCCTCATGGCACCAGCAAAGCTAGGCCCATATGGAGGCCCTGTCCCAAACAGTGTAAAAGCTTTTCCAGCTTCCAAAGACACAACCAGATTTGCCTGCAGACATCTGTGTAGACTCTGTTCAGCAAACATTTATTGGGCACTTGGTATGTGCTAGCCTGGAGCTCCAGCCAAGGACAGGTGGCCACTGCCCCTGACTCTCCCAGGCACAGAGCCTTGAAAGGCAGGCAGCAAAGACTATCGCAAGACAAGAATGGGGGAGCCTTCAGGCAGCCTAGGAAGCCCCTGACCCACAAGGGAAGTCAGGGGAGGCTTCAGGGAACAGTGACTTCCAGTCAAGCACTAAGGGATGGGCAGAGGTCAGCTGGACAACAGGCAGGTCCTGCTTGGAGCTGGCAAGGCCCTTTGCAGCCCATCTGACTGCTCCCTGGCTTACTCCATGCTCAGTGCATAGTAGGTGCTTATTAAGCCCCCATGGAAGATGATGGCGCTGTCCTAGTGGTACTCAGTCCTGAGGGCAGAGATCCCCTCCTGTGTCCATTCCTGTGCCCATCAGAAGCAGCCCCCTTGGCTGTGGTCTCCATAGTAGCTACTTACAGAGTAGTACAGAGATGAGAGCAACACAGATGGGGTGGCAGGAGAGCATCATCCTCAGCTATGGAAGGATCCATCAATCTGGACGGTCCCAGGAATGACGATGATACTGAGGCTCAGAGAAGGAGGGAGGGCAGGTGGCTTGCCTAGCCTCCCACAGTGAACTGGACACAGGCCAAGGCTAGGGCAGGGTAGGAGGACACTGGCAGAAGGAGGAAAGGAGGCCCATACCCTACAGCACAAGCCCCTGAATTTGTGGGCCTGCAGCAGCCAAGGTCTGGCTTAAATACTTGACCTTGCTGCCTGTCTGTCTCCCTCCCTCTGAGTCTTCCATAGGTAAATCTAGGCACCACCAGGGTGGGAGTGGGGGATGGTGCAGGTAGGAGGATGGAGGGTAGGGAGTGGAGTGATGGGGGAATGGAGAGTGAACCTAGACTGCCCTGCTCCCCCATTCCATGTATGCACAGGGGATTACAGTACCATCATCAGCTCCCAGCTGGTGAGTGGGAGAAGGCCTCAAAAGGAGATTCAGATCAGAGGAGGCCTTTCTTGGTCTGGAGGACTCACAGCTGTGCCAGTAAAGGCCAGCCCCAGAGAATCCTTTTCTCTCACTGACAGGTAGGGAACAGTGACCAGAGGGGCACCCAATCTAGGAGCAAGACAGAACCCAGGGCTTCTCCCAAGACTTATGCCCTTGGCTGACTGACTCCTGGACACTGTGCCCAGCCTGGACCCAAGACTGATGCAGGCAACAGAGCCCAGAGAGTAGCAAGAAGGGCCAGGGGCAAGGTCATGAGAATGCAGTCTCGTTGGAGCATGGATCTTGTCATATCCATCAAGGGAGCCAACCAATGGACACCCAGTCCCCTCTGTAGTTAGCAGGCACAAGTATACCTACTCCACAGCTTCCCCCTCCCCAAATGGGAATCAAGTCTCACAGGCAGCACCCAGCCAAGTTCAGGCCCTCTCCTTGGCCACATCCATGGGTCACTTCCTCAACTCTGCAGCAGTAGGACATGCCCTCTGTCTGTATCTTCTCAGTACACCCACAGCCTCCAAGGACTCAGGGGGTACTACAGGCCCAGTGAGACAGCCGGCACCTGTGAAACTATGCCCCAAGGAACTCAGTCTGATAAAAAGAGGCAGCCCTTGGAGAGGAACAGTTGTGAAGAGTGCAGGGGCGTGGGGGCACCCCGAGGGTCCTGTGGTCAGGGGACTGCCTGGAGGAGGTGAGTTACAGAAGGGCTGTGTGAGGCTGTGGCTGGGTGTTCTGAGTACTGGGGTGTGAATCCTGCTTCCATCACTCACTACCTGTGTGATTTCAACATTACTCAGCCCTGCTGAGCCTCAATTTTTTTTGTCTATAAAATGGGAATAAAAATGGATTAATCTCATTGGATAGGATCCATGAAATACATCACCCAAGGCACAGCTCATAGTGACTGATGATGTAGTTAAAATAACTACTTCCTTGGGGCGCCTGGGTGGCGCAGTCGGTTAAGCGTCCGACTTCAGCCAGGTCACGATCTCGCGGTCCGTGAGTTCGAGCCCCGCATCAGGCTCTGGGCTGATGGCTCAGAGCCTGGAGCCTGTTTCTGATTCTGTGTCTCCCTCTCTCTCTGCCCCTCCCCCGTTCATGCTCTGTCTCTCTCTGTCCCAAAAATAAATAAACGTTGAAAAAAAAATTAAAAAAAAAAAACTACTTCCTTAATAAATGTTTCCTTGAGCATGGACAGCCCCCCCCCTTCCCTCCCACCTTCTTCCTCACCCCTACTCCACGTTGAGGCCTCTGGTCTGGTCCTGCAGCAGAAATTGCCTTCCTATTTTCCATTATTCCCCGCTTCTTGCTAACAAAACCCAAGTCTGTAAAAATCTCTCCCACCTCCAGCCCCAAGGTGACCCCATCCTTTGCTCAAGGGTAAATCCTGATTAGCTGGAGCCAATCACAATACACCTTCCCTACTGCCAGTGATTGGTTTACAGTAGACATGTGACCCAGCACTAACCAATGAGGTGCGAGGGGAAGTTGGCTAGGGGCTTCTGGGCCAGGTTTTCTAGCCTCTTGCGAGGAACCCAATAACCCCTTTACTCCAGTTGTCTGATACCTCTAATGCCTGGAGCTATGGCAGCCATCTTGTTGTCATGAGGGGCTTCAGCCAAGAACAGCCCCACTAAAAATGAGGCCAGCCAGGCAGACTGCAGGTGAAGACTTGGTCCTCAATGACAGGCTAAAGACCCACCTCTGGGCTCCCTGGCAGAAGATAAAGGAACTAATCATGATGGAAAAAGTCATCATGCTGTGGTTGCCACAGTGGATACAAAAGCTGCCTCTTTTCCTTGCAGCCAAATACACTCTTCAGACTTGCCTTTTGAAGGCATAGTGGTTAGCTCCACACCTACTCCATACCAACACAGGGTTGTCAGAGAGGCCCACAGGGGTAGGGAGCCAGAGGAGGGCATCAGTCAGAAGGGCTCTTGGTCTCAGTACTTGGGATGAGCAGACCAGTACGATTGAGGGATATGGTGAGCAAAGACCAGAGCTCCTACTAGGACCTGCAAGTGGCTCTGCCTGGCTGGAGTCTGGATATTCACAGGGCTAGTGGCCAGAGACAGGAGCCAGCCCAGGCAGTTCCTCAAATGCAAAGTTGGGAAGGAGGGCTCTGCCCATGGCAGGCTTCTGGGTGCAAGGTCATAGTTAACCCTCAGTAGGAGGCACTGCAGCATGCCTAGGGGGTCCAGGAAAGGAAGGGAAGACTCCCAGGTTCTCACCATGCCCACCTGGGCCACAGCTCACAGGGGGAAGGAGAAATGTCCATTTGTGAGAGTCCTCAGCACAGAAGCCTGTTTTGCCAGCTCATTTCTCTTTTCTAATAAATGAAGTTGGGGGCAGGGCTGAGGTAGGTTGTTTTGTTGTTTGTTTGTAGGAACCAGTGGCAGCACCAGGCCTGACCTTTAAGGCTTCAAATGCAGCATTTCAGGCAGCGCCGGCAGGCAAAGAACATGGGCTGCAGAGGAAAGTTATCGAGGCTAAAATGCCACGTCAGGCTGGAAACTCGTAGCAGCAGGGACCTCTGCCCATCTCAGGATGGGCGGCCCATTTTTGCCCATCTGGCAACAAAGCTGTCCTTCCTGAGGGTACCCAGAAAGCCCTGCTGACTCTAAAGTGGCATGGGGGCACCAAGGTGTGTCCCAGAGGAAGATCAGGAGCTGGGGCCTCACACCACACAGGCGCCTTGCTCTGTAGGACTTGCCAAAAGAGGCCTCAAATTGCTCCTGCATCCCATGTCAGGGATGTTCTTATTATGAGAACCAGTTGTATGTCATAGTGCAAGGACGGCTAAGTGGGGATCATTCTTTGAGCAGCCTGTATTGAGCACTGGGGACTGGGTCCTGCCCACAGGGTGTGTGCAGCCAGAAGACACAGAGCGGGGGCCGGGGGTGGGGTGGGGGCGAGGCTCCTCTCTGCAGCCTCAGACAGCAGCTTCCTGGTCTTACAATGGAGGTGTCTGGGTCCCCAGGGACTTCTGTGGCTGGGCTATGTCTTTCCCAAGAAAGGGAACCATGCAAGGCCCATACTGCCCAAGGAGATAGTCCCACCCAGGCACCCTGACCCCACAGGAACCCTCACTAGCCCTGCAGGCTCCAGACCCCTTCTCAGTCGCTTCTGTCCTTTGCGGAAGCCTCCTCCTGAAATGCCGAGGACACTGGGCTGTCCCAGCACTGACAACACAGGCCCTGAGAATGCCAGGAAAGCAAAACTAAATAGTTCTCTTGGACATCAGAACCCATCAGATCAGGGGCGGAGCTGAGCTGGGCACACAGCAACCCCAAAGGTCATAGCTCAGCACACGGCACCCAGACAGCTTGCTTATGAAGACTCGGTAGACAAAAATTCATCTTTGAAAGGAAGAGATCTGGCTGCAGATGCCCCAAATAGAGGAACATGTGGAGATTATCAAGCTGAAGGTATTGTACCCCAAATCATGCCCACAACTGACTGCACAAATATTTTCCTGGGGGTAAGAACCCCAAATCAACAACAGATGCTCCAAAGGATGCCAGTCTCCCTCCCTTCCATGTGCAGATGAGAGGCACCCGCTCCAAGAGGGGAAAAATGCCAGCCCAAGGTCACACAGCAAGGGTTTCCACTCTCCCTCCACCCCAACCTCCATGTTCAACCTCCAGATTCTCCACAAGTGGAGGGCTGTTTGCAAATATGCTTCACTTCACAATGGACTCACCAAGCTTCTCTGAGTCCCAAGTCCTCCAGTGCATCTAAATACCATTCAATTTGCAAAAATTTGAATTACAAGGACACAGCCTGTGTGTTTCCTTCACAGACTGTCATCGCGCCAGTTGGTAGATGATCAAACTTTCCAGATCAGCCTTAACTCAGGCTGTTCCTGACATAAAAGTTTGCAAAACACTGGTCCTAACAACCAGGCTGCTTTA
This sequence comes from Lynx canadensis, assembly GCF_007474595.2. Lineage (NCBI taxonomy): Eukaryota > Metazoa > Chordata > Mammalia > Carnivora > Felidae > Lynx > Lynx canadensis. The sequence continues at coordinate 19,257,626 of NC_044304.2, forward strand.
TTTCCCACTGCCAGCATTTGCCCAGCTCTGGCATTAACTTCAAAGGCAGGTGCAGGAGGGGGCCATTGGGAGCACATTCTGGGTACAGAGAGATAAACCATGCATATGCCTGCACGTACATATGTGCACACATGCACAAGCACACCCTCAACTTCGCATTCATATGCACACACACCAACACCTATGTACACATGTGAACGTGGGCATGCACACACACCTGAGTATATGCACACAAACAACATGCAAGCATGTGCACACCGGGGCACACATGTTCACACACACCCAAACACATGTCTTCATATACAAATGGAAGTTTACACAAGTGAACACAGCTAACACACATGTGCAAACACATACAAGAGGACACTCTTAGACACTTCCATTCACAAGATTACATGTGCACACAGGCCAAGGCAAAGGCCAAGCACAGGAGGAAAGACCCAAAAGCCACAAGTGAGTCTCTGGTGCTCGCAGGGCCCAGCTGTGCAGGGGGGGTCACGGATGATGGGAGAGGTTCCTGGTACTTGGAGTGCAGACCTAGCTGGACTGAGAATCCTCACAGGTCAGGATCCACATGCCCTCATCATGCACTCTCTGGGGTCAGGCCCATCCCTCAGGACCTTTCCTATCCCAGTCCTGTGAGGCACCACAATCAAGGGAACTCTATTTTACAGACAAGGCTCCAAGACCCAGAGAGGCTGAGGAAGTTCCCAAGGTCACACAGCTGGTGAGAGGTGTGGCAGAGCCTCAGTAGCACCAAGCAGGGGACTCATTCAGAAAGATGTGGCCAGCAGGGAAGGAAGGCATGGAGGTGGGAGCCAGGGACCCATGATCTCAGGAGGGCAGGGAAGAGAAGCAGAGGGGCAGCTCCTCCCTCTCGTCGCCACTCCTTTCCCCTTCAATTAAACAGTCCTTACCAAGGTGGGGAGAGCTGGATAATGATCAGCAGGAAAGACTTCCCGTGCCCCTCCCTCTCTGCTAAACAATTAGGTTGATTAGAGCTCAAAGTGGGTCAGTCGGAGAAGCAGCTTCAAGACACCCAAGGTGTGGCCAGAGGCCAGTGGGAGGTGCAGGCTCCTCACACTGGAGGAGATGAGGTCTAGCTGGGCTGGGGGTCAAGCCTCACTCCGTGGCTAGAGCACAGTGTGAAGAGGAGTGGGAAGACCCTGAACCTATCTTCTGAGGACACGAATGTCACAGTCAGAAGAGCCCTGGAAGAGAGGAAACTGAGGCCCAGGGGGAGGAAGGGCCTTGTCCAAGGTCACCACCATGCAAGCTACCCAGCTGAGAGGATTGGGCTGGAATTGCCTTTGACAGAGGTCCCCCCAGGACCAGACCCTCAAGTCTCCCATGTGAAGATTCCCTTCACCTAACCCCAGCTAGACAGGGTCTCCTACTCTGTGAGGTCCCTCCCCCCCACCCAACAGGCTCAGGCACCAGCACTAGCAGCCGCCTGGAGCCAAGTGGGCCAGACCAGCCTCAGAAGGAGAAGACCTAGCTCAGGTGAGAGAGGAACTAGATGGTCCATGAGCAGGATCAGGCCTAGGGAAACCAAACCTGCAGCCTAAGCCCCACAGTGGCAGAGCAAGGCAGAGCAGCCCTGCCCCCAGGTCCTGCCCGCAAAAGGTCAGGCTCAGATTGTGTGGGCCTGAATGACAGCATCTTTGACTCCTTTTCAGTAGCTCCAAGATATCCCCTTGGGGAGTTTGCAAGCCCCCCAGGGGCAACCTAATCCATTGGTGGTCACCTGCAGGGCTAACTCTCCCCCCACCAACCTTAGCCACAGGCAGCTCGGAAGGCTCTTCAGGTTACATAGGACAAGAGAGGAAGGGAAAAGAAAAAAAAAGCAAAAACCACACATGCACCTCCCTCTGGGAATACGAATATTGATCCTGTAGCTTCTTGTTTAGACAGTAGGCACCGGAGGAAAAAAAAACAAAAAAAACAAAAACCCAACCTGACATGAACAGAAGCTCCCCAGTTGGCTGAAGGAATATAGCCAGCAGTGGGAAAGCCCCCCACCCTTGCCTTTATGGTAGCCTAGACCCTGGTGTTCCCTCCTCCTGCCTGAGGCCCTGAGCCTACTCACTTAAGGACACAGGTCACCAGTTCCCGAGGCAGATCTCAAATCTAGAAGCCTGCAAGGACAGTGGCGGTGTGCGGGAAGAGGAAGGAGAAAGAGACCACCCCCTACCCACAGACAACAACCTGCCAGATGGGACCCATGCCACAGGCCTGCCTACTTTGACTCTCCCAAACCTCCAGCTGCCTTTTGAATAGCTCCCCAGCCCCCCAGATCCCACCTGTCTGTACAGCATGAGAACTTGTAAGATCTATAAGATCTGAGTCCTCTGAAGTCCCCTCAGTGCTCACAAAACTGCCAAGGGACTAGAGGATCCAGTCTCAGGTTTCCATTAACACCCTCATGCCCCTTCTCTCTGGAATCATACTGGAATCTGGAGGGGGTGATGGCATCTTGGCATCTCAAGATAGGAGTCCCTCCTACCCACCCCTCCATTCCAGGCTGTCCTGGCCTATGACTCAAAGCTTTGGAGAAGAGGAAACTCTGAGTTGGGGGGCCCCATGATCACTTGTGTACGTGTGACAAGGGATGGAAGTAGGATGGCAGTGAAGGCTTGAGCCAAGGAAGGCCCCCTCAAGGATGCCTGAGACCCAGAAGAGCAGAGGGATGGTGTGGGAAAGGTTATAGCTGGAAAGCCTAGGCATGCTTCGTCCAAAGACCTAGGTTTTGGTTCCCTACCCCCAATTTCCTGGGCCCAGTGTTCAGATGTGCCCAGGCCCCTGGCAAGGCAGCTAAGCATCCAACAGATTAGTCCTCTCTCAGTCCTGCCTCCAGAAGTGGTGGGGCTTTGGGCAGCACCTTCATCTTTCTGAGTCTCAGTCTCCTCATCTGTGGGACGGGCATGGGCACAGTTTCTGAGGTCAAGGTAGTAATGTGGATAAGGGTCTGGCCTGGGTTCATTGAGGGGAGGCCCACCATTAGACTGGTGGTGTCCCCCACCACAGTTAAGCTGGGCTTCAGGGAGTGAGGGAGGGAGGTGGTCCAGTGTCTGTCCCCAAGGAGCTGATACTCCATGTGGGTGGGTACAGCCTAAGCTAGTGGCACAACCCAGAGGCCTCCAGAAGCTGTGGAAACCCCTGAGGAAAGCATGCACTGATGAGAGGACACATGAGCAAAGCAGATAGGAAGACACTCAGCCTATGGGAGCAATATGAAAAGATGGGGGTGGGTGGGTAGGGGTCCGTCAGGCTGTAGCATTAGGGCTTGATGCTAATGTTTACAATAGCTGCCATGGTGCCCACCCGCAGAACCCTTCCTGCCCACCAGAGGCTACAGCCTCTTGCATGAATTCTCACCACCAGCCTCTTAAGCAGATTCTCTCATCTCAGGGAAACTGAGGCAAGGTCATCCCAATCAGAGGGTCAGCTCTGGAGGCCAGTGCTTGAGTCTGCTGGGCCTACACCTAACATCCAGCAAGTCCCCAAACTGCCTTCTCCCCAGGAGCTGGCAGGGTCCACCCATACACATCTGAGGTGCCAAAAGCTGGCAGTGCCCACCTGCACACAGGCAGAAAGGAAAAGGAGGCACTGAGTGTAGAAGTGCTCACTCCACTTGTGAGTCAATCTCTCCTTGGGGACACCAGTGTGACTGAGAATCCAGAGTGAGACTCACCCACAGATTATGAGGGGACTCATCTTAAAACGGCTCCCCCCATCTTCTCAGGGGTCAGTCTGACACAGCTGGCTAGGAGGAGGTGCCCAATAAGGGTGGGGCACAGGGGAGACAGCAGCCAAGGGTCTCTCTCTTCCCAAAGCCTCCACACCAGGAGGAATGTGAGCACTTGGCAGCCCTGCATGCCAGTGGTAGTGGCAGCAGGCTGTGAAGCCTCGCCCCCTCCCTCCTGCAAAAGCTGCGGCAGGTCGTTGGGGAAATGGGGGACCCAGATGTGTGATGTTGCCTCCCTCTAATAGAGAGAGTCACAGGGAGGTGAAGGCGCGGGCTCAGAGGCCCAGACAGACACACGTCACCCACCATTAACTGTAGCTAGACTGACGCATGCCCCGTCGTGGGCACTCAGGAAAAGGAGCACGTACTCCAGCTGTCATTAATCTGCTGGGTGGGTCCAGACCCCTCAGGCTCTCAGTTCCCCACCCACCCGCTGCCAGAGGAAAGGAGGTGCTGGTCAGCATCATCACGGGGGCAGAGTGGGGCTAAGAGGGTGCCGCCAGCCAAGCAGCTCAGCCTGGCGCTCCACCCAGCACTCAGCCAGGGCCCCACAGAGTAGGGGACAGAGAAACCCAGGGATGCTGGAGAACAGGGGACAGAGGTCTCACAAAAGAGGCGGGCAGGGCAGGGTGGGCACGGAGCAATGAGAGGGATGGGCAAGGAAGTGGAGAAGGAATGGGGGTGGGGGGAACCCAAGAAGGGGGCCAGGGAGGGGCCAGGAGACAGCGGGAGAGACGCAGGGAGAGGCAAAGCAGTTGCCCTCGGCAGCAGTGGCCATTCACCGCTCACCATTCCTGGCCGTGGGTGAGTGGAATTGGAAACAGGGAAGCAGGTGAAAGGGAGAGTGTGCTCTGACTCCTCCTCCACCAACTTCACCTCCAAACACATGAGTGCACGTGTGCACACACATGTACTCGTGTGTGGCCTCCTCCAGGTGGGGTGAGGGAGGCCCCCGCCCCCACCTCAGCCACCAAAACCAAAGCCCTGTCCCCACTCCAGCGGCAACTCCTCTGTCCTCCTTGATCCAGCGGCAGCCTCGGTCCACTTCGCCTAATGGGGAGAGGGCCACGCTGCCACAGCAATTATAGAAATAATGGCTACCGAACCCCAAACCCACACTGGCTTAAAACCCAGAGGCTTGAGGACCCGAGCCCCGTCACTCTGCCAGACGCTCATGAGGAAATGATTTCCTGCCTAGGGCCCCCTCCACTGAGGGGTCATCACCTCGGTGCCATGACGCTGAGGCCCCCACTTCCCATCTCAGAAAGCCACCTGTATCAAACTCTCATTCTAGCCTGGCCACACTGACCCAGAAGAGTTCAGGGAGGCCATCCACTCCCAAGCAGCCCCACAGCAGCCGCCTTAGCCTTTCATGTTAGTTCAACAAAAGCCCCCACCAGCTAGCCATGGTCATGCGGGGCCCCTCACTCCATTCCCTCCCCTTCCTCCCTCCAAGGATCAATGGGCATCCGCATCTGCGGGACCAGGGCAGCTGAAGGGCGCTGGCTGTCACGGTAAATCCTGTGTGTCGTTGTCACATTAGTCACTTCCCTCTAGACCCTCAGAGCCGCGCAGCCCCCACCCCACCCCCGCTCTCATTCTCTAATTACGGTTTGCGAGACATGTCCCAAACCCTCAAATTAGCTCCAACTCTATTGACAACAGAAGAGTGTCCAGCTGGAAATGTGCTGCTGCCATCACACCCGCCTCATCGTCTTCTTGCTGGGGACAAAGTGACAGGTGTCCACTCTGGTCAGGGTCTCACACTGTCCTTCCAACGGAGACCCATGCAAGCCCAGCAGCCATCTGACCCACTGCAGGTTGCAAGGAGACGGGGCAAGGTGGAAAGAGGTGAAAAGAGACGTCTATTTAAACCTTCATTCAAGGAGCTACGAAATGGCTAGGGGAAAAATATTGTGGCTTGGCTTTAAGGAAAAAAGAACAACAAAAAAATAATGCTTCTGCTCTTTTTAAACATTGTGGTTTAAGTCCGTTTTCATCACGGCAAATCAAAGACAATGCACCCAAAAGCCCTGAACTTCCATATGATTCTCCTCTCCCTGCACACCCCCAACACACACACACACACACACACACACACACACACACACACAATCCAGACGGTTGACAGAGGACACGTCCGTGCGGCACCTGTAATTTGCCAACTGATCACCCGCCTGAGCACAGCCAGGCTGTGTGAGGAAAGAAATGACGAGATGAAGAGACACTCAGAGCAGTGCCTTTCCCGAGTTTGTTTTTCCCTCAACTGGGAGAACCTACAAGCTGGAGTCCGCAAAACCAGGGGCTCCTACCCTTGGGCAGAAATGGTCTAATGACGCAGAGTCAGCCTCTCCCCTTCCCTGAAGCCAGCACCTTCCCCTTGGCCACTAGCAGCCCAGCTACTTATTTCCCAAACCCCAGGCCTGGCTACTGGTGAAGGAGTTCAGGGACAGGTGGCTCCACACTCCTGGAGACAGATAACAGACAACAAGGTGGTCACCATGGCCCAAAGCCACAGGGGCAAGAGGAGTCTGGGCACTGACATAAGTCTGGGGCATGGTGCCCACAGAGATAGCTGTTGTCCTAAAGGCCACATGCACTGAATACCCGCCCCCCACCCCCCAGCCCCAAATACATCTGGCCAAGCTCACCAGAGGAGGATGCCCAAGTTTGCGGGCTCTTGGGGACGGAGAAAAGGCTCAGAAGGACCATGAGAACCAGCAGAAGCTGGCAGGGCCAGGAGATGCTGTTCCCTTGTTGGTAGCAGCAGCAGGGGTGGGCAGGGTTCTCCCTGCCATTCACTTTCGGCCCCCACCCTAGCACCTTCACCTCCCAGTTGGGCTCTCCAGGGGACCCTCTCCTCAGGTGGAGAACAAGGGACACCGACCCCCTCTGTGGCACCGGTCACAACAAGGTGCCTGCATCCTCTGCATCCAGCCCTTCCCATCAAAGGAAAAGGGCAGTGAAGACAGGTGTGGAGGTGTCCCCCACCTCTGGTTCAAAAGCGCCAGGTTCCCACTGGGGAGGAAACGTGGGGCAGACGCGCGGCTCCAACTCTGCCGGGCAGGGGTCGCTGGCCGCCCCCTAACCGAACCTCAGGTTTCCCTCTCACCGGGACAGCGCAGGCAAACTCGGAACCCCTCACCATATCCCAAGGCTTGCAGATCTTGCTTTGCCCCTTTGGGGGGTTGGGGGGAGAAAGGGCACCGCGGGGGAAGTTTCGCGACGCAGACAGAAGCACCGGGACCACGGCTGCCCGCCCTGTGGTTTTGGGGCCGCCGCCCCCCCGTGCAGCCGGCAGCTGGACCCCAGCGCCCCCGCCCCCGCGCGGGGCGCGGGGAGGGACTGGCGCGTGCCGGGGGGCGGAGGGGCGCGCAGGGCTCGGCCGGGGTCCCGCGGCGGGCCAAGGAGGCCACTTACGTGTGCTGCTGGGGGAAGCTGTAGGCAGAGGCGCCGGGGGCGGCGAACAGCGGTAGCAGCAGCAGCGGCGGCAATAGCAGCAACAGCGGGCGCGGGGGCCCGGACGGCGGGCGCCGGGCGCCGGGGCCGGGCCGGGGGCCGTGGCCGGGCCAGGGGAGCGCAGTCCGCGCCGGGCCGGGCCGAGAGGCGCCGCAGGTCCGAGCCGGCACCGCCATGTTTCCATTCAAGATGCGGCGCCGCGGGGAGGGGGGGCGGCGGCGGCGGCGGGGTGGGGGGGCGCGGGCGGCGGGCGGCAATCCGGCCTCTCCGCCTCCTCCGCCTTCGTCGCGCGGGGCTTCCGGGGCTGCACCGGCCGCAGCGCCTCTGCGGGCTGCGCGCCGCGATCTCTCCGCCGCGCTGACTCGAAGCGCTCTGAGCGCCCGGTCCGGGACCGGCGCTCAAATAGCGGCCGCCGCCAACCTGCCGGCGCCGCCCTCCCCCCCCTCCCCCCCCCGACCGGCCCGCCCCCGCGCGCCCCCGCCGCGGCCACGCGCCCGCCCGTGCCCGCGCGCCCCTAGTCCCCGCGCGGCCCCGAGCCGGCTGTGCTGGCCCGCGCGGCCGAGCGGAGCCCGTGCGCGCGCGTCCTGCGCCCCAGCCTCTGGCAGACCTCCCAGTGCGCACCTCTGTGCCCCCAGCCTTGGACTCCGTGCCCCTCTCTGCGGCACCCGCGGAAGAGTTCCTGGCCCCGCGGCCCCTGGCAGGCGCGTTGTGACCCTTCTGGGGGCTCGCGACCTTCAACAGGCTGAAGGCCTGGAGTCACAGGTTTAATGGTGGAATGGCAGACTTCAGCCAGTCTAGAGAAGAGGGCAGCGGTGCTAAAAGCACACCCCCAGTGGCTCCTGCTACCTGCAAGAGTCCTGTCTCAGGGGACTTGGATCCTCACGCCCTGAGAGGAAGAAAGAGCCTGCGTCTCCTGGCTCCCTGAGCTCGAACACAGGTCCAGTTGCACAGTTGTGGGGGACCGAGAATGTCAGGGTGCAGCCCTCTAAAGCCACTCATTTACTTCCCTGGCCTAAGCAGGCCCAGTGTGCAGACTAGCCCCAAACCCCAGGCCCCAAGGCTTCCAGAGCCTGTATTTAGATTCCTCCAGTGCTGGGAAGCTCACTCCTGCTCAATCCAATCATTTCTTGTCCTTAGGTGCCTGGCTCCTCCCTGCTGCAGGGAGAAGGTTGGGGCTGGTGTGGCTTCTGACTCTGCAGCTTGTGGGCCTCTCAGAGCCTCAGTTTCCTCCCTTGTGAATGCTTATGTAGATGCTTAACCCCATTTCTGGAATGAAGTGAGCATGGGAGTGAATTGCTTGGTAGATTGAAACACTCTTGGTTGGGAGAGAACATCTGAGAGATTCCCCTGAAGTTGCCCCTGGAACCCTGCCCCTCCCCCTGCACAGACAGGATGGGAGAATGCTTCCTGCCAGCCAGGCTTTGGGGCAGGCCTCTATAGCAGTCACTGCCCACAGATTCTGTGCCTAAGATGAGGAATGGGGAACAGTAGCCACCTGGGCAAGAGCCCCCACTTCATGATTTCTGGGTGACCCTCCCATCACCCACTCACAAGTCAGCCTGAGGAGGACTTAATGTTGAGGAGGGAAGAATAGTGGCCCCTGGACTAAGGAGGGCAGAAGTCAGGGGCTGGAAATAAGGCTCAGGATAACACTTACTAGCTCCCCAGTCCTGCCTGGGTTGTCCCACACCTGCCCCACCCTCACAAGCCAGGGCTTGACAAGAGGACAACTTTGAAGTTTCCCCCTCCCCTGACCTGAGTGAGGTTTGCCAACAGGCTCCAAACTCTGAGGCCCCGAAAATATTATCAGGGGAAGGCAGTATGGTAGGCCCCAAGGCCCTGACAGGCCTGGGGCCTGGTGAACAGGAGGGGCATGGTGGACTCTGGGAAGCCAAGCTAGACCAGCTCTACAGGGACAAGCGGGGCTCTCACCAAATAAGATGCCTGATTGTGCCAGATGTCACCACTCCCACCTCTGGATAGGGCAGTCCCACTAGGCTAGACAGAATGGGGGGAGGGGGAGTTCCACACAGAAAAGTCAACAAGCCCTGAGCTAACCAACCCCCTCCCAGCCCCTCCTGCTGATACCTATCTCCAGCATCTCTGTTTCCCCCATGTCCAGGGCAGGATGGGCCCATGGTGTCTTTCCCCATCTATTTGATGGATAAATGTCTATGCGGGGCTCCAGGGAACCAGCACAAAGGGCATTAGCCTCCTGGGTGCCCTCTGGGGTTAGGTGGGAACATTCCCAGGGCAGATTCTGCAGTGGCAGGATAGGAAATTTCAGGGGCAGCCTCTCTGTCCTTCAACACCAGCATGGCAGGACTGTACCTGAAGAGTGTCCAAGCCATCAGGCACCTGTACCCAGGCTGGGTGCTGTGAGTGGGCATTGGTAGTTGGCATTTCAGTTCTAGCTGCCACAGATGTGCACCTAATTGAGGCTGCTGGCGCAGAGGGAAAGGCGGGAGATTTTGGTTGACAGGCCGTTAAAGGAAGACAAATAAGGAGGGGAGGTAATTAAGAGTACACGGGTAGTAAGAGTTTACACATTCCAACTTCTGAGGCTCACAACATCCTCGGTCTCCTGGCGGCTGGCTCCAGCCTCAGGTTAAAATCATGGGAGGAAAAATCAAGCCTTCCCAGGAATAGGGGGGCTTCCATGGCAGGCACATTGGTATGTTTGGCAGTAAAGGCGTGGGGCTACCCACCTGGCCAGAGGTGCCTGTATTGAAAGACATAGGGTGGCAGGGGCACCTGCCTGTAGCCTATAGAGAGGGGCCAGCCATGGCAAGGGACCTGGCAGGTGCCAGTTCTGCATGTGGGCTGAGGGGAGGTCACCTCAGCAGACCAGAAGAAACTGAGAGGTCTTTTTGGAAACTCTCCTATGTGCCAAGCAAGTCCAGGCTTGTTTATGCCACATAAGGTAGGAGGAAGCCCATCAGGAATGTCTGTCCAGGACACCTGGGGCAGTAAGATCCTCACTCCAGCATGCTCACCTCCAGCCTCCGTCTCATCACCCTTTTTCACTCCATTAGCCAATGGGCTAGACGACTCTGTTTTCTTTCCTCCTATGGTTCCTTCTACTAGGAACACATTCCCTCATCCCTACCCCTTGAACCCAGGATATTTATGGGCCCATAAATGCCATTTATGCTAGGAAGCTCTCCTGGGCCCCACCTCAACTAGACAGTCCTCCCCATTCCAGTCCCCAGGGCTCTCCTATCACCACTTCCCAATACACACACACACACACACACACACACACACACACATACACACACACACAGCCCTCAGCCTCCACCTTGGATTCAGGAAAATACTTGCATCCCAGACTCTTGTCACACTGGAACCTGAGTCTCCCTTGTCCCTGTCACTTCCTCCACACTTCCAGGGACCCACACAGAGCCTGGCCATTGGGAGAACACAAGCATTGTTGACATAAGGACCTCTGGGTGGCATGTCCAGGAGCATGAGGTAGAGCGGTCTAGTCTGGGCATGAGAAGTGAAAGCTTTGGCATCAGATATCACAGGTGATATAGGTAAGTCACTTTGCCTCTTCTGTTTCTTTGTCCATATAATGGGAGACATGATACCCACCTGGCAGGAGCAGTCTGAAGACCCAAAGCATGTAGCACCCCGATGGCAGGACTTGGTACTCAGCAAAGGCTTAATGAAGGGAAAACACAAAGAGACTCAGGCATTCCCAGGAAGAACAGGTCCTCCTTGCTGGCAAGCAGGGAAGATTTCCTAAAAAAGGAGGAGGGATTCCAGCTTGGCCTCTCAAGATGAGCAAGAATGGATTGGGCATATTAGAGAGGGAAGGAAGGGAGACTTCCCAGAGCTGAGCATGACCTGAACCAGGACCCACCCTTCTGAGCCCCATTGACCCAGCTCTTCCTCTGCTTGTCCTGGCAAGTGGCCTTCTATAACAGGAGGCTGCCCCACCTCATTTAGCCCCCTCTGATGTGCCTATTCTTTGCCCCCTTTAGGCTGGAGTCAAAGGTCCCTAAGGGCCCCCAGCCAGGACACCCTCCATGTATGGGCTGACTGCCAGTGCTCACACCTGCCAGTGGCTACTTTGGCTCACTCACTAGCTCCTTGGGGACATCTAGGGATGTGATGGTCCCACACATGCCTCTCCCTGAACATGGTGCAGATGCAGCATGGCCTCCAGATGCAATCAGGCAAGGATCCCATTTCTAAAGGCATTAAGAATCCTTCAAGGATCCTCTGCACAGTTATGACCCTCAGTCTGCTTAGTGCCATTTATTGTAATAAATGGAAGGGGCTGGGGTTTAATCCATTCAGGCAGAGTAAGCTATCACTTCCTGCACATCAAAGTCAGGGCCAAGTCCTAGGTTACAGGCTATTGGAGCCTGTAGGACCCCCTTGTTAGACAGAAGGGGAAACAGAGACCCAGAGTTGGGAGGAGATTTGCCAGAGGCCAGTCAATGATCAGTGCAGATCAGGCATGGAGCTTCAAGTCTGGAGACCTAGGTTGTCATCCCATATTTGTCTCCCCAAGACCAAGAGTGACGCTAGTCACCTGGGCCTTGGTGTCCCCATCATGGCCTCTGGTATCAAGAACCCAGCACAGTTCTCCTGGGGAACCCAGGCCTCCTGGTACTGCAGTGGAAAGACCTCCATCATCACGAGGGACACTGAACTCAGATTATTTGACTGAAAGAGGACACTAGTTAATTGGATAGGTTCTGGCAGGTGTAGAGGCTTGATCCTTGGCCCATGGGAACTCCCCACTTAGTGGGGAAATATGACACAGGAAAAACACAAAGAATACCTCAAACCATGAATTATGTCCTGTGGGTGAAACAGAGCATGCGGTCACTCAGCAATGTAAGGCTTGGGTAGTCAGGGAAGGCTTGCTGGAGGAAGGGGTTGTGAAACTGGCACAGAAGAACTGGGAGGGTTGGATGGATGAGTAGCTGGAGGTGGAGGGAAGAGTGTCCCTGGCAGAGCATCTGAGCAAAGGGCTGAGGCAGGATGGAGCCAGACTTTTACATGTTGCCATGAGGAGACTATCTGCCCAAGCTCCAGCTTCTTTCTCCCTGGCCCTCTTCACCAGGGGGAGGTGGGACCACAGCCCCCAGAGGGAGCTCCTGGCAGAGGCAGTGAGGCGGATGGCAGGATGGCACGCCCTCACAGGCGGCGTGGAACAAGCCTCGGCTCAGAGGTGACGATGAGCCAGGATGTCAGAACAGCCTGTTCGCCACTGCACTGAGATTCCAGCAGCCAAGGTGGCCTCATCCTTAGAGAACATCTTTGGTTGTGTGAGTACAGAGAAGCAGTGTCACCTTCACTGCCCAACTCCCCTTACAAAGCTCGAGTCCTCCCCACTTAGGCAGGATGGTGATGGACATGACTGCCCAGCCAGAGGGCCTGCTACCACCAGGAGTCCCTGTCTTGGTGGTTCCCATTCCCACCAGCAGCTCTTCTGGGCAGTCTGCAGTTTTCCTCAGAGAGATCTGGTCCAACCTGCTCCTTTTACAGATGAGGAAGTTGAGTCCCAGGAAGGGGCAGGACTTGTCTTAGGGTTGTGGTGGGCAAAGAGACTCGGGCTGCAGGCTAAGGCCTAGGTTCTGTCCTCCGCGCCCCTCCCAGGCCCTGGGGCCTTCTCAGAACCCCTCTTGGGAGGACCCTGACCTGAACATCTGCCCCGGGGGAGTGGAAGGCCCCTGGCACTGCCCCTGTGCCCCACATGCAGTGGTGTGTGTGGCACGTAGGCCCAGATACTGGGTTCGCCCCCTGGCCCTGGGGCCTTCATCCCATGGTGGCAAGAGAAAACACGGACAAATAAAAGAGAGAAATTCTCTCCTCGGAAGAGCGTTAGGTGTCTGAATGGCTTCCAAATAAATAAAAATCTCCTCAGAGCCCCTGGCCAGCACTGACAGTGGCTCTAACTCTCCACGAGACATGTTTTTCTGCCTCCAGGTGGAAGTGAAGAGTGTCAGCGGTGGGCTAAGTCAGGCTCTGACGGAGGCTGCCTTCCATCACCGCCTAACGCCCCATCAGCAGAATGGCCACGGCAAATTGCCTCCTCTGATAGCCGCCCCTCCAGGCCCTCGGAGAGTGGAGACAAGCGGGTGCTGGCCTCCCCCACCAAGACTGGGAAAGAGAAACAACCTGTCTCTAACTTGCTCATTTGCAAATGAGGGAACTGAGGCACAAAGGGCTTTGGCAACTTGATGAATGAAACCAGCAGGCCAGGGATGTGTCTCCTGAACGAGTTAGCTCTGCTCAATGTGAGCACAGTGGGAAGCCCGTTTCCTAACTGGGGTCTCTCTGAGGGCAGGTCCACGCCTCATGCCACCCACCTTCCCCTTCCCAACAGCAGAAGGCACTTGAGTGAGGGCAATAAGTACTGATGGTACATGAAGTGGCAGGAGAGATCAAGGCTAGACCCCAGGAAGTAACTCTTGGAGCAATGGGCTATGGAAACTCCCCGAGGAAAGTCCTTTTGCTTCTTCTGCTAAAAGCATCCCTTGGCTTTTGCCCTTCAACCTTTTAGTGGATTAGCTTCTGCTAGGTGGTTGACAGGAGGGCAGGACACAGCTCCACCATCACTTAATTTAACTGATGGCTGCTGTTCCTGCAAGGGGCACTTAGCACTTCATTTGTTGAGCCTGGAAGATGGATGAGGCTAGGTTTACTGAAAGAGGTTGACGCTGTGGGAGGTGGCAACATGGCCCGTAGGAGCAGTGTGTTGTGAGAGGCTGGAAGGCCCCAGAGAGGCTGCCTTGTCCAATTTCATGAGGCCCCTGCTTTCCGGAGCTGGTGCTGGCACTCAGGACCCTCCCCGTGAGTTCCTTGGACACCAGGCAGGGGGGAGAAGGGAGGCTTTCTGCCAAGAACTAGTCCAGCTTTTCCATTAGCACTGGGTATGGATCTCTCCACTCTCAGAAGCACGGTGCCATCTGCAGCCCTCGCCATTCTCTCTGGGCTAGATCCTTCAGGACAACTGCCTGTTCTAGGGTCTGAGGTGAGGTGGAGCAGAGAGCAGAGAGTAGGAAGGCATGGACTTCTCTCCCTCGCAGATGGGAACAGCCTGGGGACATAGATCGCAGAGGAGCCATTCTCAGCCTGGATCTGGAATTAGCCTCAAGCATAAGTCAGGTGCACTTAGGATTCAGTAACTACCTAGGCCCTTGGAGGAGGGTATTTTCCAACCCAGTCCCCTATGAAATCTTCAGTGGCACTGACCCCAGGGGGAATGGGTGAGCCATTAGGATCTTCTGAGGAATGTTGTGTGGACTGGAGGCTACTCTGCTGTCTAGGGGGTGCAGTGGAAGCTGGTGGCACTGAAGACAGATGGGCCCAGGCTGGGAAGGCAGCAGGGCCAGAAGCTCCAGCTTCTCAGGCCACACAAAGGGGCAAACAGGCAGGGGTGTCCCTCTCCCTAGACTGGATAGAAACACTCTCCTCTCTTTCCTCTGCATGTAGTACTGGATTAGGCAAATGAAGGGGGCACCTGGTCTTGATGGAAGGCACAGCTCGTGCCATGTGGCAGGAAAACACATGGGATGGGAGTTGACTGGACAGGCAGGGCAGAGGCTGCCTTGGGATCATTGTACCCCAGGTAGACTAGCTGAGGGAGGGGCATCACAGTTCAGAAGGTGTGGGGTGGGGAAGGGGAGGTTGTCCAGGGCACAAGTGCCACAGCTGTACATGGCTTGCAAGGATTCTGGATCCCTTCCCAGCTGGGCCCGGGGTCTAGGCAGGTAGGAAACAACCTGGCTGTTCTGGAGATGACTGAGCCCCAGAATCTATTTCAAAGGATAGTAGGACCTCTGTGGACCCTTTACTCTATTTCATAAATGGGCGAATCAAATCTCAGAGATGCCATGGACTGGGACCAAAGTCACCTACTGAACAATGGCACCTCTGAGATCAGAACCCAGCCCTCTGGGTCCTTATTTGGGGCCATCCATGGTACTCTCTTGTGGTCAGAGCTGGCCCATGTTCCCATTTTGGGTGTCTGTTTTCCACTTGCTGATTAGGGTGCCAGACATCAGAGCAAGACAGGTGCCAGGGCAAATGCAGACAAGCAGGGGGTTCCTCAGTGGTCTAGAGACAGATCCTGGAGGTCTGGGAACCCCCAAGGCAGAGCGGAGCCCTGTCTCTGCAGAATAAGGATGTCAGAGATCTTCGCTGGACTCCAGGCAGGCAGGAGGGGATGCTTAGGAAGCTGCACCCAGGTAGGCCAGTGAGAGTCGGTGGGAGGGCAAGGAGGCTTCTGCCTGTTTGTATCCCCCCAGCTGGAAGGACTCTCGCCTGCTCCCCACCCCCATACCTACCGCCACGGCCTCTCCGAGCCCAGTCTGGCAGCTCCAGAGCACCGTCTTGCTGAGGTCTTAATTTCTAAATGAGCGAGGAGGAGTTTTGGAGAGGCAGAGGCGGATGGAGAGACATGCTGAGAGAGACAGAGAGACCTCGGGGAGGATCAGGATGTGGACTCAGCATTTTGCAACAAGCCACTCAGGTCTTGCCTGAAGAGCTAAGCCAGCTGCCTTCGGGTGGCTGGGAGCAGGCCATGGACAGGAAAGACTGAAGATGAGTCAGGCATGGGGCAGGAGTGGGGGAGGGTGCTCAAACCTCGGGGTAGTAGGTATGCTGGGCATGCTTGGGCCCCTTAAAGGGAAGGGAATTATCAAGTGTTGACGAATGACTAAATACCTATATAATAATACATCACCTCCATTGTGCTGGGGTCTGGAGTCAGGCTTGCCATGTGACTCCTGCCAGTAATTTGGGAGTGAGGTGGACCCTGACTTCAGAACCTCATATAACCTCCTCCCAGGTTCCTGTGTTGTTCTCTACCAGCTACATGTCTCTGATTGGACTGAGGGCTCCCCATAGGCTCCAGCCGCTCAGTGCCCCCCCACCCCCATACTCACACTGCAGCAATTCTGCTGGACACTCCAGGGCAGGTGTTGCCCATTCAGGCTGGTCTCAGAACACTGGCCTAGCTGTTCTTTTTTTTTTTAATTTTTTTCAACGTTTATTTATTTTTGGGACAGAGAGAGACAGAGCATGAACGGGGGAGGGGCAGAGAGAGAGGGAGACACAGAATCGGAAACAGGCTCCAGGCTCTGAGCCATCAGCCCAGAGCCTGACGCGGGGCTCGAACTCACGGACCGCGAGATCGTGACCTGGCTGAAGTCGGACGCTTAACCGACTGCGCCACCCAGGCGTCCCTGGCCTAGCTGTTCTTATAGAAAACTGGGCAAGTCTGGAATCTCCTCACCCCAGGCTCTGCTGACCCCCTCGCCCTCCAGACCTGCTCTTGGCAGAGCCTGGGGAACGTACTTGGACCTCACTAAGACTTGCTGCATCTTCCTGGTAAAGAGGCACTGAGGGAACTCAACCTACAACTGCAGTACCCCTACTCCCAAATTTCCCTGGGGACTGAGAACCTTATGCTCCCCGTACAGAGGAAAAGGGCTTGCCCTGGATCACTCTGGCTTTCCTGTGATTTCTAAGGGAGAATTCTTGACATTTCCACTTGAAAGTGAATGAGGACCATAACCCCCATGATCATTCTCCTCCCTTTCTGTCCCTCCTTCCCCACTACATACCAGGCTAGAAGGATGCCTCATTCCTGTAATAACTTTCCAAGTTGATAGCATTAGCCCCACTGAGTGGAGGAGGAAACTGAGGCTCCAGTGGTTCGGAGTGAGTTGTTCGATCTGGTCCGGAAATGGTAGAGATGGGATTGACTCCCAATCCAGTTCATCCTGGGTTGAGTCATGAGAAGTTCATTGTGATCTTTAAAAAAAAAATTTTTTTAATAAGATCTTATCTCAATATGCAAAGCTATGCACATGGAATGCAAATTAGCACTTCCTGTCCACTCCCAGGGTGGCAGTGTAGCCGTCAGGTTTGACCAACGTCTACCAGGCCTCCTCTCACTTGCTTGGGCTGAACTTCTCTGTTTGCCCCATCCAAGTCACCTCCAGGCAGGGCTTTTCAGGAAGCAGTTGGGGATCTGTTCCCACAAGGCCAGTGAGCAGACCTTGGATTCCATTGGTGAGGCTAGTGCCTCTGCCCCACCTCCTCCCCTTACCATCCATGGAGCCCCTGGCCCAGTGGAATTGAATACCTGAACTTTGGGATGTGTGAAGACAGTGACTGCTTTCTGGTGGGGAATATGGGAAGGCTTTCTGGAAATAGAGGAGAGGGCATTCCAGGTGAAGGGAACATTGGAGAACTAGTAAAAGGTGTAAAGGTAGAATCTGCTCCAGGGAAAGCCAGTGAAGCGTTTAAGGTCTGCTCTGTTTCGAGAAGTGAGCTCTCCATGATGAAAGAGCCCATTGCGCTGGAGCAGGCAAGCCAGGAGGCCAGGAGGCGGGTGGCAGAGCTGGATATCAGCTGTGGCTGCAAATCATAGGAGAAATGTCCCATGAGCACAGGGTGGAAAGGACAATCATCCCCCTGCTTAGCCTGATTCATGGCTGGGGAGGCAGCAGACATTCACTGGGCCCAGGTGACCTTGAGCTCATTACCTAATGTCACCGTGCCTCAGTCTCCTTGAAGGTAAAATGGGTTTAATAAACCCCCTCATCTTCATCTTAGAGCTGCTGGGAAGCGCTTGGGGGCTTGATCCATTGCTGAATCATAAGCATGCATGGAAGGGATGTACCCGGGGTGCCCTCCAGGCCCAGCACACCCTGAGACTGCTCCAGACAGCTTGAAACTGAGGCACAAGCCAGGGGCAGGACTGGGAGCACATTTCAGAGTGATGGGTCAGTGAGGTTGAGGCAACATGCAGAGACTTTTCCTGCAGCCACTGAGGTACACAGGGAGAGTAGAATGGCCTGTAGAGAAATGTGATAAATAGGAACAGAAGATGGGTGGCCCAGGTCAGCCTGGAAGCTTGCTTTTGTTAGAGACGGCCAGGGAAGGATCCCAGGGAATAAACAGATTTGTCCATCAAATGGGTCAGATGGGGGCAGCTGTTAAGCAGGATGGGGTCTGGAAATCTTGTCAACCTCTCCCAGGACACTGGATTTACAACTGTCTTTTTAAGAAAAACGGAATTCATTTTAAACTAAATTTGATGCAGATCCCCCATATGACAGATTAAAGTGGGGCTGCTCGGGGCGCCTGGGTGGCTCAGTCGGTTAAGCGTCCGACTTCAGCTCAGGTCACGATCTCGCGGTCCGTGAGTTCGAGCCCTGCGTCGGGCTCTGGGCTGATGGCTCAGAGCCTGGAGCCTGCTTCCCATTCTGTGTCTCCCTCTCTCTCTGTCCCTCCCCCATTCATATTCTGTCTCTCTCTGTCTCAAAAATAAATAAACGTTAAAAAAAATTTTTTTTAAAGTGGGGCCGCTCTGATGAAGGATGGCAGAGGGGAGGGGGGTTCCAGAGGCTTTCAGAACAGAGTTGGGGGTACACCCCACACCAAAGGTGGGCACAAGGAGGGATGGGTGCTGGGCAGAGGCCTTGGCTCCAAAAGGTCTGGACTTGTTTCAACCCTCCTTGGATGACCTTGGGAAAAGACTTTTACAGCCATGGGCCTCATGTTCCCATCTGCAGAATGGGTACCTTCTTAGTACCTTTGTCCTCAGTTGCTAGAATAGAGGCAGAGACTCCCGCCTCCCCCACCCCCCCATCACGGAGAGGGGTTATTTACTCATCTTCCTGAAGCACTGAGGTCTTGGGGAACTCATCTGCCTCCTGGCTCAGCTAATTGGAATTGCTTCCCCCCTCTCCCCTACCTCTCAGTAAATTATGTGAATTCCCCCAGTCAGAGGCCTGGGTGATGGACAGCCCTGTCACAGCAGCCTAAGTGTTTAGAGAGCAATTGTTCTGGGGAAGGCTGCCATTCCTCAAGCCTGTGCTGTGCAAGCCTCTGCGGGGAGAGCCAGCCTGGCCCTGCCCAGGCCCCAGCCCCTGCTCCACCCCTGCCCAGCCACCGGAGCCTGCTCCGCCTAGCCCACCAAGCACGGGCTTCCGGTACGTTATCCTTGTCATAACAATCAGAACAGCCGAGAGGTATTGCTCTTAAACCCTCAACACACATTTTTATAACCTTTCTGTTTAATAAGAAAGAGACAGCTCCAATTAGCTGGGAATATTCTGCAGAAATGGGATTATTTTAAAAGCTCCAGCAATATTATAAAATAGCTTCAGTAAGTGAACAGCTGTTGCTGGGCCCCGCCCGCCATGCACAATGCTCTTCCCACACCCTCTCACGGCGGGGCCGGGGGGGGGGGGCCTCTCTCCCCTCTCCAGGCAGCCCAGAGTCCCCAAGAACTCTACTCTGGTTGACAGTCAGGGACCCCTCTACCCCTTACACCCAGCAGCAGGGTGTAAACTGTGGGGTGTGGGGCATGACGCCCCCTTGTCCTGGGCTGGGGGAGAGGGGTAGTTTGGACCTCCCCCGTGAGGTGGACCATGGCCTTTTAAGAGTCCTGCCTTCTCAAGGAAAGCCTACATAGGCACACCAACATCATCTCTAAAGGCCTCCAGCCCACCCTATTGCCCTGTGACCTGGACATATCCTCCACTATGAAAGGACTCTTATCCTGTCACAGGCCTCCCTGGCCTTTCTATCTATCCAATCAAGGGTGCAGAGCAGGGTTACCCAGGAACTTCGTTATGGTTACTGTGCATGTTCTGAGTCCACTCTGCCTACACCTGTCCCAGAGCCTGGTGAGCATTTTACCTCAGCCCCCCCACCTCCTCTTTCTTGGGGCCAATGGCCAACCCCTCTTTGGAGCCTCCTCTATTCCCACCCAGAGGCCCCTGCATTCCTTCTGTCCAGAAGCAATCTTCTCCATGTCGCGCCCACCACAGTTAGCAGCTTTATTGCAACTGTATCCAAAGTCAAGGTCCTGGGGGCCCTGTCCTTTCTCCCTCTTCCCATACCTGCAGGTAAAGCTCTGCAGAAGGGTTCTCAGCTCCCACCTCCCAAAACTCGGGCTGTATTTCATCTATAGCCCCTCCATTGGCAGCCAGCTTCACCTGGGCCACTTTGGGCAGTAGTCCCATGCCTCCTCCCTGGAGCCAGCTCAGCCTCTGTGAGGAGAAGCTGGGGGTCAGGGACTTTGGGAAGGTTGTAGGTCCTGTTTGGCATGCTTGGCAGAGGGGCAGAGAGATCTACCTTCCCATTCCCTCTGTCCACTTGCCCCTCAGCCCGCAGTGCTGACACCCTATAGTGCTGGGTTCCCCCAAGACTCAGGCTGAACAGCAGACAATATTTGAACATGCTTCAGGGAAGGATAGACTTGGAATGGGCCACAGAGTCTGGTTGTATGGTTGGATAACTGAGTCCAACTGAGAGGAAGCTCCAAGGCTATATTTCTAAGACAGGATGGGAGGCAGGACCCAGGCTGTCTGTGCCAGTTCTGGCATTTAACCTTTGTGGGTGCGAGCACAGTTGGTGGGATTTGAACTCTCAGCCCTGGTGTGGTGGGATACAATGAGTTCTGCCTCAGTTGCTCAGGTGACCCAATGTAACTCCCTCCCCTCTCTGAGTCAGGAGCCCTCTGAGGGCGGGACTCCTGGGGCTGAGGTGGGTGATGAGACACTGGGGTGAGCTTCCAGGGAGGGTGGCCTTCTGTGGGTACTCTGGCAGAGCCAGGGCAAGGGCTGGGCCACAGGTGGCTCTGAGGAATCAGGTCCCCTCCAGGCCTGGCCAGAGAGTGTGGGACCTCAAGGTCCCCCTCGAGGCTACTGGGGAGAGCAGCTCCATGGCCAAGGGACTACCCAAACAATGGACCCCTCCCAGCACCGTGGCTTTGGCCTCACCGGGTGCAAGTCTCAGGGACACTGCCTGGGGAATGGGAACAATTTCAGGGCATCCTTGGGAGGAGACCGCAGCCCAGGAACTGCAGCACGATGCAAATGCACCATGTGCTAAATGGGGAAAAATGAATTTTACACCCAGACAAAGTGACTTTTATCATGTTAACGACCATGGTTTGCTCATCATGTCTGCCGCAGTGAAATGGGGCCTGTGGATGTTTTTCTTTTAGTTCTGCTTTTAAATGGAGGCATTTTCCCCCCTCGTAGCAGACAAGCCAAGCCCCTTAGATTGGGATGACAGAAATGCCGATTCAGCAAAAACAAAATGGAGGAATTTTTTTTTAATCTTCATCTGTGCCTTCCAGCAAAAATAAGCTCAGAATGAGGAGCTGGGGTGGGTGTGAGGAGCCCTGACCTGGAGACAGGAATATAGCTCTGGCCCAGCTCACCCCCTAAGTTCCCTGTGTGACCTACCTCACCCATTCCTGACCTCAGTTTGCCCACTGGTACCAAGAAAGAGGTGGGCTGGAGCCGAGGCGCTTACAGCCAGAGAGCTGCTCTCCCCTGGCCCTCGACCAGGGAACCAAGTCAAATCCATCACGCTGGGTGTGTCTGGGTCCAGAACTGCCTATTCCATTAGACCGACTCCCAGAGGGCAGGCCAGGGTGGAGTTATCACTGAGTCAGTGGTGCCCCCAGTGGCCAATACAAGGCTCTGCATGGAAGGGACACATGTTTGCTGCCAGAGCCAAGGCTACTTCCCTGACATCTGCAATAAGTGTCCAAGAGAAGACTCCTTTAACCAAGTCCCCGAGAGTCCCTCCCAGCTGTGTACCCCGCGCATTTCATTGACACATGGCAACTCCATATTGTGCTCATCAAGAGTCAGGAAAACACCATCTGATGCTTTGTACAGCTGCCCAGCCCAGCACCCAGCTCCCCAGGAGGAGCCTCTGCTGTGCCCAGTGGGGGAGTGCTCAGCTAAGGCAAATGAAGAGGTCTTTGGGGCTGGCATATCTGGGAAACCTCTGCCCTGACACCATGCAGTACTGCTCTGGAAGGCTGTGTCCAGGTCAGGCAGGCAGGGCACTTGATGAGCAGAGATCAGCAGACAATTAGCCAGCCCCAGAGGAGGTAATTAATCAATGTCCGAAGCCTTCCGTCTGGGTCTGCTGTGATCTCTGCCAAGCCGGTGCCCTGGTGGAAGTCAGGGCCTAGGCTAGGGTGACAGGGCTGGACTCCGTTGCTGTCAGCACCCCCATTGCCAGCACAAACACCATCACCAACACTGCCTCCAGCAGCTCAGTGTTGCTCTCACCCTCATGATAGAATCAACAGCCAGCCAGGGACTTGCTGTTCCCATCCCCATCCATACTCACCAGTGCTTATGCCTCTGGACTCAAGATGCTTTCACACTGCCCCTTCATTTACTTCTCACCAGTCCCAAAAGATACACAGGTGGCTCGCTAGTGGGGAGACTGAGGCATAGAGAAGTGAAGGGCCAGGGTGTGAACCTGGCCTCCTGGCATACAGCCTACCATCACTGCCATCCCTCCCCTCCCCTCTCCCAGTTCCACCTGCTCTCAGAGCACATCCCTTCTTCCCATACTAGTCAGGATAGTCTCAGTTAGGCTACAGTAACAACTCTAAAATCTTAGTGGCTTCAAATAATCAATGTTTCTTTCTTTGTGCGGCTATGTGTCCTTCACAGGTAACCAAGGCTCTGCCCTATGTCATCCTCACACTGAGACCAGGCTGACCAAACAGCCAAAGTCTGGAAGAGGGGAACAGGGCCCTGAAAGGTCTCACACCAGCAATTAACTGCTCTGGCCTGGAAGTGTGGCCTCTGTTCATCATCACTTATTAGCCAGAACCAGACACGCAGCCCCACTTGACCACCAGGGGGCAGGGAGGGGCAACTCTACCTTTAGCCTGGAAGCAGGGAAAACTTGAATTTGCCAACTGCCAACAGTGGCTATGTGATTCCCCCTTCCTTTTCTCCCTCTCTTCATCTCCCAGACCCGTGCACCCAAATTCTCCAGCTGCTGGCCCAGCAGGACTTCGAGGGTTGAGATGCAGTTTCCTCAGTTCCTCTGGGACCACACATTGGGCTTCCTGTTTCAGGAAAAGAAGCCCCCCCTAGGGGATGAGGCTGGGTGAGCCAAGAGGTCCTGGGAACCTGTCCTGTCTTGGTGGAGGCTTGTGGAAAGGTGGGGAGGGTCTGTGCTGGGCTTCCGGCCGTGACTGGCCATCGGTGTGGTGACGGTTGGGATGCAAGAGGCTGAGGCAGAGATCAGCCAATAGAAGTCTCTTGGGGATTCTGAAAGGTAGAGGATGGGCCAGATATGGGTGGGATTCTCCGTATAGAGGCCACGACAGAGGAGAATGATGAATGAGGTGGCAGAGAGGTGTCCAGCTGTTCTGGGTGACCAGCCAGCTGGCTAGTTTTGGGCTGTGAGTCTCATGGTCTATGCAGGCATTTATAAGGCACCATCTGGGGCATCCCAGTTATACACACTGCTCCTCCAAACCTCTAACCTCAGCCACTTGCAAACTGTTAACCTTGGACAAGTCAGTTAATCTTGCTGCACCTGAGTTTCCACTCATGGAGAAAGGAGGTGTTTCTGCCTGTCTCCTCGCACAGGGAAAGGCTGGTCATAGGATCTGTCTGTCCCTCCTGGCCTCCCAAGGGGCCAGGCCGCAGGAGAAAATCTGAGATTAAAGATTGGAGGGGAAAGGGGCTGCTTGGGGGCTCTGGGTACTGGCTCTGAAATTCTGGGATTCAGCCCCAGGGCCCCACATTCCCAATTTAGTGTTCATTTTGCTCCACCACCACGGACCAGGGTCCGAGGTGAGTGATGAGGTGGCAGGATGGGGAAAGTCTGCATCCAGGTGAGGCCATATCTGGTTCTCCTGGTGCTAGGGTGCCTGTGCCAGGGCAAATGTGGCTCTTCCCACATCATCCATTGCTGGGCCACAGAAGGCTGGTTATGATCAATAAAACAAACAATTATCCTGTCATTACTGATTGTGAGCCTGGGGCAGAAGCAGCAGCTGAGGGGGGAGCACTTGGGGTGTGGGGGAGCTCCTGATGAGGACAGCCCACACACCTGGGGTGTTGGCCAAGGTTGGGGGCTGCCGCGGATGAGAATAGTGGAGACTGCCAGGCAAGGCTGCCCAGGAATAGGGGGCAGGGCCCAACAAAGCAGGAAAGACTAAGCTTTGTCTGAAGGAGGTGGGAGGCAGGCCAGTCCCCACCCAGCTGGGGGAGGAGGCAGCTCTGAATGGGCTGGCTGGCCCCACCCTCTTACCCACTCCCCTCCTGCTGGTGTCTCTCCCCTCATCAGCAGCCTAAGCTTGGGGAAGGGGATACATCAGGGAAGGTAGTAATTATGAGCAATCCCAGCCACAAATTAATTCCATCCTCTGCCTGCCTATCCCACCTCCCACATCTTGAGATCCCCAAACACTCAGACAAAATAATCTTGTCACCGCTGCCCCTGAGGGCATGTCATCTTGGTTTCCCAGGCAGGGGAGTCTCTAAGGTAGTGGGTACAGGTCTGGCTGTGGGGAGGTGGGTGGGGGTAGGGAGCAACTGCCACTCTGGAACCTGGGTCCCAGTTCTGGAGAGTGAGAGCTGCTCAGCTCCTGGCCTGGAAACGGAGGACCTGCTCTCCGAGCCCCTTGGAGAGTGGGACCAGCCCAAGGCCTGCTGAGTCAGCCAGGGCTGCAGAGCCACAGCCACCACAACCCCTCAGTTCTGTTCCCTGTCCTATTCCAGCCCCACGGAGGGGAAATCTCTCTCTATCAGAGGGAAGGGACGAAAGGAGAAGTGATTTATTATTCTATTCCATTATGCCTGTTTCCAGAGAAACTAATTATGGTGCATTGTTGTATTAGATACTTTCAGAAAGATTACATTTTCTTACTTTGGCCGATAAAAAAATTAAATCCATCAGTTTTCCTAAACACATTACAGTAAAGACAGACTTGCTCCTTGTAATTATTAATCAGTCGGATTTGAGGATGCAAAGCGTTTGACTTAAGCTCAATACAGTCACGAACAATGTCCCAGGATCGCATTTGGTATTGAAACAATTTTTCAATTTATTAAAAAGTCATTAAGGCAGTTGAGGTGGGAGGTGCAGGGAGCTGGGCTAAGCCGCTGAGTCAGGGTTGTGGATCTGGCAGTGACAGTAGGCAAGGGGACCTCTGCAAGCAGGAGGAGACCCCAGGTCTGTCTCACTCTTAAGTCCAACTGTATCCAAGGGGCCTGTTCAAGGTGAAACGAGACCTTAAAAGTCAGTTCTTGCCCCCTCCCCAGCAACCCCACCCTATGCCTATCCAGCTGTCCAGAGTCTGCCCCATCCAGACTGAGCTCCATAGGACAGAGCAGTGGGAGTGAAAGGTCCCTCGGGGGACAATTTGACATACTGAGCCTGAGCCCACTTTGCAGTGGTCCTGCACAAACAGCTGAGAGTCCACTTGACTCCCCCACCTCTGGCAGGGAGACCAGCCCCTCCTCCCAGCTCAGGCTCTCAGAGCCCCCAGCTGAGGACATGTGGCTCTTTGGAAGGACACCTGGTGTGGCCGGGTGCCTTGTTCCAGTCACTGGCCCTGCTCACTCAATCATTTAATTACTCCTCTGACACTTCCTACTCCCACGAGGGATTTGCAGGGGTTTAAGAGGCTGGCAAGCTACAAGCCCAGCTTAGCCTGTGTCCTGGCTGGGATGGGAGCTGAGGGGCCTCAGTAGGACCTACGATCAAGTCACGGCTCAGCCACTTGCAAACTGTTAACCTTGGACAAGTCAGTTAATCTTGCTGCACCTGAGTTTCCACTCATGGAGAAAGGTGGTGTTTCTGCCTGTCTCCTCGCACAGGGAAAGGCTGGTCATAGGATCTGTCTGTCCCTCCTGGCCTAGAATTCTGCCATGTCACCACTCTGCCCCTCTGCCATCAAGGCAAAGTCCTGGCTACTCCCTCAGGGGCCACTTTACCTATGTTGTTCCCTCTGACTAGAATCCCTGCCCTCTCCCATGGGTCTTCCTTCTAGAGAATTCCACACACTCCTCTTTCAAGCCTCTGCTTTAAAGATATTCTCTAAATCTGAACGGGACCTTTAGATGTTCCCATGGCCTCTGGGCTGTTCCCTTTTATCGCACGGTGCTGACCAGAGTCTTTTCTGCCCCCATTAAGCATGGACCCCCAAAGAGTCAAATCCTGTTCCTGACCTCCACCAGCAAAGACCTTATGCCCTTCCTCCACCTGAGACTGACCCTAATCTGGCCTGAGACCTTGCTGGACTGAGCTGGCTATTCTTTCTGGGGCTGTATTGGGAGGGTCTAGGATCCCAGAGCCAGAGGATCAGACAGTGCTCGGCCCTCATATGTTCTCTTGATCCAGTGCTGAGAGACCCTATGCAGTAGCAAGACCTTTCAGCCCTACCCCACCCCAGTGCTCTACTCTGGATGTGTTGCCAGGGAAGGAAGACACAACCCCACTCGCAGGATGCCCCATACCCACCAAGAAACCCAGGATGAGGCAGGGGCTGGGACCAGAACTTACACTGCCACCGACTTCTGGGTTACCTTGATTAGTTCCGTCTCTATGTGCCTCAGTTTCCCCCCACCATGTTAGCTGAACAGGAATGGAACTGGGAATTAAATATCTGAATGGAGGGAAGACTCCAGGATAGCAAGGACCTGGGAGCAAGGACTGGGGTTGAGCATTTGCATAATTGGGGGTGACCGGTGGGATTGAGGCTGGACCTGAGGCACAGGGCTGGATTCCAGGCTTGCCTGGCTCCCTACTGTCAGAGCTCACAAGGCCACAGAGAAGGATCTCTGGTGCCGGGCACCCTGCCCCCCTCCCTACACCTCTCACCTGCGGGCAGGTGGAATTGAGCATGTTCCAGACACTCCATTTCCTGGGAATTTATGGAGGATTTTATCTTCCCTCTTTGATCACCGGTGAGGGGAAGGAGAGGGCACGTTTGGCTCCCTCCGTTCCAGAGGGGCAAGGAACAGCAGCCTGGCCACCCTCAAGCTTGGAAAATACTGTCTGAATCCCACCTCAGCAACCCCCCTTCCACCTATGGGGCCTTGTCAGGGCCCGGCGAGTATGGGGAGGGGATGGCAGCCATTTAAGCTGTCACTAGCTCCATCAGAGGATTTAAATCACTGACACAGAGTAACAGCGCTGTAGATTACAGCACGTGAGCCACGCGGGCACAGTATGGCAGAGGCAGAGGAGGGGTGAGAGGGGAGTAAGGAGGTACAGGCCAAGAGAGGCATAGCTCTGGCACTTCAGTGGTGGTGAGGGGGCTCTCTGCAGCTGAGGCTGCCTGCCCTTCCACTCAAACTAGCCCCCCACAGAAGCCTCCACACCTCTGGGCTGCTCCTGGGCCCCTCCCCAGGTGGAAGATCCATTCTTTGTTCCCTCCAGATAATGGCTGAGACCATGGCTCATGTCTCTCCCAGATTCTCCATGGACCTTGCATCCACAGCCATGGGCACCTCTGTGAGTGGGTGAGGACAGGAGGGGGGCTGGGGGCACCTGGCAGGGAGCCTGCCTGCTCCTGCTCACAGGCGCCCAGCCATTGTCTCTGATTGCATGGTATTAGCCGTAAATTACAGCCTTTGGGAGGCCGCATGTAAAAATAAAATAAAATAAGTGTCAAAAGACAGAGAAAATATTGATTCTTCAGGGAGAAGAAAAGATGGCTTGGTTAAATTAAAACTTTGAGAGGAAAGCGAGTGTGGGAAGATGGTCCCCAGGACTGGAGAGCAGCCTGGGGCATGGTGGAGGTAGCCAGGCAGACCATGATTCAGTTGGTCAACAAACACACTGGTCCTGAAATCCTGGCCTGTTCAGGCCAATGTGGAGGAGACACAGGAAGGATGTGACACCACTCACTGAGGAGACAACAGACCCATGAGACTCACCAGGAGGGACCCCAGACAGGGACTCACAGGCTGCAGTTTGGCTCTGGCTGGGGCCTGGGTGGGTTGTGGGAGCTCTCCATGGTGCTGATGGCCATATGCTAGGTGAGAGGACTCCCTGATCCTGCCCTCCCAGCCCAGGGAGAATTCCACACTCACCCCTTCTCTGCCTGAGTCTGGGACCTGGAGGGGGGCCCACATTAGAGCCCAGTTTTCCCACCCATCTATTTCCCGCTCCACAAACACTCATCTTCTTGTCCCTCTTCCTTTCCTCTCCCACTGAGAAAGATGGGGAGATTTCCCAAGACTGACCCAATGGGGGCAGAAACAATGGAAAGACATTCTGGAGGACTGACAATGGCCCTCACTGCTTGGGACAGATGGACCATATCCACAATGATGTTTCCATACAGGTGGCATTTCCCATTGGGGTCTGATATAGATACCAGAACTACAGCATCTTGAGGCCAAGGCCAGGTATTCAGCATCCTTGCATTCCTCGGCCTGTGGGGTTGGGCTGAGGCAGAGAGGATGCTCAGAGCATGGAGAATGTCAGGCCCAAAGAGACAGACAGGAGCCCTTAGAAGTGTTGACTGACAAGGGCTGAAGTGATAGAAAGTGTCCCTCATTGCCTGCAGGTCGCCTAGAGCTCTACCGGGCCCCTTTGAAGGGACCAGGAGAATTCTGAGGCTGCAGCTATTTTTCTAGAGGCTCCTGGGCTTCAGATTGGGGGACTCATTTATTTCTTCAATAAGCAAAATGCATTAAAAGGACACTCCACTCCCAGCAATAGCCTCTGGGTCCTTCACTCACTCCCCATAGCCATGGGCGGAGGGAAGCTCTAAGTTAGCCCTGCCAGGCTCCCTTTCCTGTAATGAAGGAGGTCACAGCAGGGACATCTGTAAGGTGCTTGCCATGAAGGAACAATGATCTGAGCACAGCAAGGGCTGTGTAGCTGTCTCTTGCCAGAGATGGGGAAGGAATTCTTGGGCGTGAGACACCTTGTCACCAGGGGCACCTGCCTGAACCTCTCCCCTTTCCTTCACCTACAGGCTCTGGCCCCACTCACCTAGCTGTTCCCACTTTGCAAGCTTACTGCCCTCAAAGTGTGGCAGGAAGGGGCACTGGAACAGGTCGGCTGAATAGGTCCTGGCATGGCCTGCAGTGTAGTGCCTGCCCTTATCAGCAAGTGGGTCCTTGCTTGGGAACACCCTCTCTGATGAAGGTGCCCACATGATGCCAGGCATCTGGATGAAAGATGCCTGCCTTCCTGAAGTGGGGAGGTGGGTAGGGCCAGAGCCAGAGCAACCTCTGGTGCCAGGAACCTCTACTCACCTTCCTGCTCAGTAGCCCTGAGGCTGGTCATGTTTAATTCTCCACTGGCACTCAAGGCCAAAGTCTGGCCCTGGCTTCCTCTTGCCACTTGGGCTCCCTGACCCTGCAGCCCATGCACAGCTGCCCCGGATGCCCACATGGATGACAACTGCAGGACTCAGGAAGTACCTGGGGTGGGTGACTCTCTGAGGACCCTACAGGGATCTGACCTAAAAGCCCTCTCCTCAGTACCTAAATCTCCTTGACACATCCAGCCACCTCTGGTGTCTTTGAACCTATCCTCCCCTCCCCATAGTTTGGCCCCCAGGGTAGCCTTTCCCCTCATCCCTCCTTCCTCAGCTTCCCTCACTCCAGTGCCTCTTTGAGTCCCCTCCTGTTTACCTCCTCCCCACTCTGAACCCCTCCCCTGCCCAGCCTAGGGGCCATGCTGGCTGATTTCACCTTGAAGCTCCCTTATCACAGTCTCCATCTCCTGCTCAGCCTTAGCTAGAGCAAAATTGTTTTCTTTGTGCTTGCCCTCAGCAGTGGGGCCAGAGTGAGTGTGGGGGTGGGATTGGGCTATGGTGGGCGGAAATTCAAGTCCTAATATCCAAGGGTCTCCTCTGCCCCCTCTTCCGGCACGTGATCCTGTCCCTATTCCCCAACCCCTGGGCCAAGCACAGGCGTGGCTCACCCTAATTTGCTGTTCATGCCCACACTCACTCCTTTCATCCTGGGCTGAGCTGACTTAGCAGACACTTGGATTGCCCTCTTCCCTGTGTGAACATGCTTCCCCCACCCCATGGGTTAGGATGCACACAAGCACATGCTCACATTTCTTTGGACTCCCATTTTGCACTTGTGCTCCCCCTAGGCATGCACATATTCCCCCCGCCCAAACATGTACCCACGTGTGTGCATACGCCTAATAGAGACACCTCCAGATCAGAGCCCAGAGAAGCCCAAGAAAGTTCCATTTTCTTGACCCAGTCAAGACACCCTATTGTACAAATGGGAACGCAGAGGCCCACAAGGGTGAAATGGAAGCGGGCATCCTGGGTGGGAGGTAGGGCTGCAAAGTCCCAAGGAGAGGTTAGGGTTAGGAGCCCACCTGGTTTCCCTACTGCCTTCAAGACAGGCCTCTCTGCTGGGCTATTCACCTGGGCACATTCTCTCTCCAGCCTTTATTCCTCCCCAGAGCAATCAAGATCGCAGTGCTCTGCCCTAGGGTGTTTCATTCCCCCATGTCCCTCCACCCCTACCATCCACCCTTTCCTCTCTATCCCTTCCTTTCTATCCCTTGCCACCTCCCCATCAGGAAAATCATCTCAGACCCAGCCATGGTCTGGAGTCCCAGCTCCAGGATCCTGCTATGTGACCTCAGGCAGGTCATCTCACCTCTCTGAGTTTCCATTTCTTCACAAATGGGGATGATAACAGAGCTGACCTCACAACCTCACAAGATCTTATGAAGCTGAAAGACTTACCTGGAAAGGACTTAGAACAGGGAACAGGTATATTACATTATACCAGCATAATAGTAACAGCAATGGTAATAATAAAGCTGCTGCCCTTCCTGCATCCCCATCCCTGGCCCCACCCTTAAGGATAATTTCTGTATCAAACGTCTTGCAAGAGTTGCCTGCACCCCAGCCACTACTTCTTCTCTACGCACATACTCCTACACGTGTGTGTCCACCCATGGGGGTGCGCCCCCCCAAATTCACATTCATATCTAGTACTCTCACATGCTCACACACACACACACAAATGGTAAACAGAATATAATTCATTTGTAAAGGAGACTTCAGTCGTGCCATCCATCTTAAGCTAAAATCCAATATTTCCTGGCGCAGCCCGCCGGGTCTTGATGAATGGAGAGGACAAAGGCTCCGACCCACACTCCCTGCTCTCTGGTACATCTAAACGCCAGCCACGAGGGGCCAAGTGGGGCTGGAGGGGCAGTGCAGCAGTCCAGCCATCCTGAAAGGGGTCTTCTAACAGTCTAGCAGCCCAGGTAAGGCCAGAGCAGGAACTCCTCTGCATCTGTCTCCCATCTGTAGCCTCCCAGAGGTTCAGGTGGTTCCTCTCTGATGCTGTATTTTTTCTGGGCCTTTTGGGCCTGTGCATCCTGACTAGGGGATGGGCTGAGCCTCTCCAACTGCCTAGATGCCAGTCCCCACTCAATTCCATTTCTCTGTCCCCAGCCTCTTCACTCTCTCAGCTACCCCTTCTTCTTCTTCTTTTTTTTTAAATGTTTATTTATTTTTGAGAGAGAGAGAAGAGACAGAGTGCAACTAGGAGAGGGGCAGAGAGAGAGGGAGACACAGAACCTGAAGTAGGCTCCAGGCCCTGAGCTGTCAGCACAGGGCCCGATGTGGGGCTCGAACCCATGGACCGTGAGATCATGACCTGAGCCGAAGTCAGATGCTTAACCAACTGAGCCACCCAGGTGCCCCTCTCAGCTACCCCTTCTGAAACAAGTTCCCCTGTCCCTGCCTGCACTCCACTCCCTTAGAGCCTGAGGCCACTTCTCAAGTACCCCTGGCCTCTGCTAAGATGTTCCACACCCTAGATCACCATTCCTTCCCTTCTTAACCTGAGGAGCTCCTCTGCACCATTCAAGGCCCAGTTCAAATGCCCTTCTCCCAGGAAGCCAGCCCTGACCCTCCTGGAAACAAACGAGTCCCAGTCAGTCAAGGTGACTACGGCCATGCGGCTGGACACGGTGAGGGAGGACAGAGCATCTGTCTGGGGCCCCACCACGTAGGCCCCTGCAGGCCAAGGAGGGGGCTAAGATGCAACCCAGGCAATGGGGATCCATGCAAGGGATTAAGGGGAAACAGCGTGGCCAACTGAAGCTCCTGGGTGTGGTCCTTTCCTGACGGTAAGCCTGGCTGAGGAGCCCCAGCGCGGGCTGTTGGCTGTCGGAGTGCTCGGCTCCCGGTTAGCGCTGGCGCCAGAGCTCTCTAAGTGCACATTCCTCCGCTTGGGGAGTTTGATGGCCCGCGGGGCTTCCTCCGCAATGGCCTGTGCTGTTTACGAACCCCTCTCTGGCTTGGAAATAGACTGTCTTTCCTGAACGATTTTCTGTTTTCCCATTTACTAAACATTGATTTCCCCCCTCCTGCGCCTCTAATAGAGCAGAAACCAATACGTCTTTGTTTGCTTTTCTCGCGCGTTTGGGACGCGGGCGGCGGCGGGGGGCGCTGCGGAGGCGGCGGGGCCAGGCGGCGGCTGCGCGCATGTGCATCGGTTCAGGTGGCAGTGCCCTCCGCTGAGCCACTCGAGCCCCGGCCGGGCTGCCCAGGCCCACATCTGGGACACCGGTACGGTGCCGGCACACCCAGTACTCGGGGCTGCCGCGGGGAGTGGTGGCAATGGTACCGGGAAGACAACCTTTTCTTAATCGTTTCCTAACTTTCCTACAGGCAATTTTATTAGCAGTGCCTCACCTCCAGATCCTTCTTTGAAGTCAAGGTACTTCTGGATGAGGGGTCCATTTAGTGCCTGGGCTGCATTCAGTAGTGGCCAAGTGAGGCTGGGGCATTCTTTTCTTCTTGCATTCAGTCACCAGACATGTCAGAACACTTGCTGTGAGCCAGGTCTGTTGCTGGCTTGGCATGGAGGAGGATGAGGCCCCTGCTCTAGGGGCTCTAACTACGGGTCCCACACTGCTTTCTCCTCAGGAGGCGCTGGAGTAGAGAGAATTCCTAGACTGAGGCAGCTCTGGCAGGGGAGCGAGGAGCATCAGATTCCTAGGGGTAGGCCCTGGCAGGCCACTGCTCCCTCTAAGCATCAGATTGTGTATCTGAAAACCCGGACTATAATAGTTCCCTGAACAGAGTGGCTTCAGGAATGAAGTGTTGCCCAGCATTGTGCCTGGCATGGTGTAGCTGCTCAAGAAAAGTTCCTTTCCATCCTGGCCCTGCCGTCCCCCTCAGCCCACTGAAGAAGCAAACAAACCAGGGCAGGGAGGAAGGATAACTGAGCATGAGAAGACCTCAGCCACCTGTGGCCATGGTGTTCCCCAGACCAGCCAGCTGTGCAAGCCTTCCCCTTGCAGAGTGGGGATTCAGCTCCCTGGTTGTCAGGAGGAGCTTGGCAGATGGAGTCACTGCTAGACCAGGATTCACATGTGACTTTGGCAAGTGTTTTCCCTCTCTGGACTCTGGTGTCGCTATCTGGAACATGAGTCTGGTGCTCAGGTGGGCTAGAACTGCTGACCGAGGCTGGTGCTGCCCATCCTGACCCTCAGGAGCACCCAGGCTTACCAGCACCCACTAACCCACCCCAAGAATAGCTGCCACAGCTCTGGGTCCAAATTTTACTTTGCTGTTATTCGCGGTGGGAGCTTAGGCATATCCCTTCTGTCTTTGTGCCGGCTGATGGCCCCTAGTTCATAGAGTTGTGCTGGGGATCAAATGTCATGAGAGTGTCCAGCTCCTGAAATGCAGTAAAGACTCCATTTGTAGAGAGGGTAGAGGGGCTCAGAGAAAAGAATGGTGGGCCTGGGTGAGATGCCCCAAAGTAGAAGTTAAAACAGGGCCCCTGGCCTCTCTGCCAACAAGTTATGTGGTTACATGTCCATCCAGAACCCCTAGGAGCTTCCCAACAGCTCTGTGAGGGACCTTTTAGAAACTGTGGTTTGTTCCCATTTTACAGATGAAAACAACGGGAACTCAGAGAAGGGAAGGATCTTGCTGAAGTCACACAGCAAGAGAAAGGCAGACCCAGAAGAGGGCCCAGACCTACTGACTCTAGGTTGGGGTAGTCTGTAGTCATTGGATGTGTCAAGAGAAGAGAGGGCACATCTGGCAGGGATACCTGCTGGGAGCAAAGATCTAGAGGCAAGAATATGTATGATGCAGTCTGGAGGAAAGGAAGGTCAAGGTCAATTTTTAAACTTCCCAGGAATTTGGCTCTGGCTTGTTTGTGACTAAGTGAAATGTAGGAGGAGACTTCATGGAGTTGTGCCTCATGGAGACAAAAACCAGAAGTCTCGGTGGACAAATACCAAGGGAACAAGGCTAGGGCAGATGCAAAGAGGAGTTTGGGGAGACTGAAGGGCAAAAAATCAGACAGGGATACAGGCAGAGAGATGGAGAGATAGAGGGATGCACAGATAGATGGGTTAACAATGGATAGATGGATAGACAAATGGACAGACCAATGAACAGAATCACTGAGAGCACTGAGCAGGATCCAGCAGAGCCAAGAGGAAGAAGGGTATCCCCATATCCCAGGCAAGAGTACCTGTGTGAGCAAAAGCTCCGAGGTGAGGCTGAGAATGACCTCAGGGCTTTGGGCAGTTGGGAAGGAGGCTGGTATCCATTACAGTAAACCTCAGAGGCCGAGGGCTATGAGGAAAGCAGGACTGGGGTGGCAAGTGGTTGGGAGGTGGGAGAGGAGGTAGTTATGTCCCCCTCCAGACTCCTGCCAACCCCAGAAAAGCCCACAACAGGACAAAGGTGATTCTAGGGTGGGTTGGGTCATTCACATCCTCTAAGGATCACTGTACCCGTAACCCCGTACAGTTGGTGCCCAATGTCTATTTGGAGAAAGGACTCAGATGGAGATGACTTCACTGCACCAGGAGCCAGGTGTGAGGCTGACCTCCAGAGTAAGGCTGTGACCACCCAGGGCCAGCTAGGGCAGGTGGTGGGCAAGCGACAGACACCCTGAGGGAGCCAGCTGCAGCCACAGCACAGGGAGCCTCAGTAGGGGCCTGGACCAATTAGGAAGGAAGGGGAGGCAGCAATAATTAAAAATTAAAAGCCAACAAGACAGCAGTTTAAAAATGGAAGGAGTGAGTAAAACAATTAGCAGAGATGAGGCAACAGGGCAGGCATGATACAAATGGAGCTGATCACAAAGCACTAATGACATCGGGAAACCTAATTTTTACGGTGTCAGGACTGCGTGATGAAGCACTGGGCCTGCTCCCCTGAACCAGTCTCATGCTGTCTGAGGTCAGTGGCACTTGGTCTCCCTCCGCACACTGCAGAGGGGCCTGAACACGAGGCCTGGGGGCAAAGGGCACCTGCTGGTGGGGAAACTTGGAGGCGGAGAGGCCTAGGGACAGTGCTGGGTGGTGGGGGGGGGGGTGGAGGAGGACAGGACCCTAAGTCTGGGAAACCAAGGCACGAGTCGAGGGGGCCAGATATCACCCCCTCAGTGTCGAGGCTGACAAGGCAGCGGTGGTGAAGTCACAGTCCTCCCCAGCACGCACCCGGTTGCCGCGGAGACCAGGGGACCCTCCCGCCAGAGGGAGGCTGAGTCAGTTTGAGTAATGGCGGAGAACGCCGCCGCTGATGGGGAAAAATACATCTTCATAACAGGGTGAACCTTTTGGAAAATGGAATAAGTAAAATAATTGAGAGAAAGAAAATTGAGTTTTTATTGCTTTTTAAGTGTTTAAGTGGAGGTTTCATTTAGGGAAATTATCGTTGCTTTTATTTTTAGCCACCCGGTAGGGTAGGGCGGGGCCTGGGAGAGCTTTGATTCGGGGCGGGGCTCTCCTGCCCCTCCTCCGAGGAGCCCCAGGGGCAGCCCATCCATCTCCCCAAGATAGGAAGGCGTCCAGGGCTCCTTCTGGATCGTGCCTTGCCTCATGGGGTGTCTTGGGTCCTGCATCAGGCTGGTTGTTTCACCACCTCTCTTGTCCTTCTCCTGTGTTGGAACGCCCCCCCTGTTCTGTCACAGCTCTTGCCCACACAGTCTGGGATGAGCTGGAGGCCTCCGCCAGGGCTCCTCTTTAGGCTGAGTCTCTGGATGCCCCGCTTTTAATTTCCTGGCTCCTCCTGACTGGTCCTGTGTCTTCTGTCCCCTGCTCTTGTTGAGGGACTCATCTGCTCCATCCCTGATGGAGTGGGGCGGGGGGAGGGATTCCTCAGTCTTTGGACCTGATGCCCAGAAAGTGCTTGTTGAGCCTCTCTGATGCCCTCTGCCAAGCCTGGGTGTCTGCAGCCGCATCCACCATTCTTATCCCCATTCACTCCCCTGTCCCACTTCTGGCTGGGACACTTCCACCTCCTGGAAATGGTTCAGTCCAAGGCCACCAAAGACCCCACCAGGTAGATCACACACAGTGGACGAGGTGGCCTGCCTCTCCAGACCCCAGTGCCCTCCTCTGCCCCATGTCTGGCTGTTACTTGGGGTTCCATCTTAGGCCTACTCCAGTACTCCCTTTTCTGTCTCTGGGATTGGTATCTCCGAGGCTCCAGTCTTCCTAGGATCTTCCAGATCCTCTCCTGAGCCTCACATGGAAAGCTTTGCTGGCTAGTCTTCCTCACTCTTCACTGGACCCACCAACCCTTCTTGTGCAGTTCAACCCCTGATCGATTTATTCCACAGACCCCCTCAGCTCTCACCAACATGGCAGTTCCAGCAACTCCTTGGTGTCCTGCCTCCACTCTTGGGCTCCCTGCCCTGACAGCTTTTTTCAATTCTTCAGTAGTGTCAAGCTTTTTTCAACCCCTTTGGGGCCTTTGCTCATGTTATTCTATTTGCTGAGAAACTCCCCCCTTCTTCATTTAGCCTTGCCCAGGCATAGGGGGTAATTTCATCCTTCACGTCGTGAATTGGGAGGCAGAAACCATGATTCATGTTATTGCAGTAACAAAATGGAATTTACTGGCACAAGTAACTGAAAAGTCCAGATCTATGAGCTTCAGGCATAGCTGGATACAGGTGCTCAAACATTATTACCAGAATACAGCCTCTCTATCTTATACTTCTCTGAGTGTGAACTCCATGCTTCTCCAAGACCTTCCATGTCCTTCCCCCTCAGAATACCTCATTCCTGTACCCCCGGCAGAAGCCTCAGCATCGAATTGGTCACATGCCCATCCCAGAAAGTCATTATGGTCCTGAAGCTGGAGGAAGCTGATTGGCCAGGCTTGCACCAAGTCAGGGAGATAGGGGGAGAACATGTGCTTGTCTCCAACCCATAGAGAGAGAATGATGGAGTCATGGATTCCCCAGGGACAACTGGGAGTGAGCACGGGAGCAGGCCCGGCCACTGCTGAGCCTTCATGCTGCTTTAATTCCCTTTCCTTGATTCATTCCTGGGGCGGGGTGGGTGGTGGGTGGGGGTGATTCTTTTCTTGTCTGGTCCCCTCTAGGCTGTGCCCCAGAGGCAGGGACCAGGCTGTCTTGTTCACCACAGGATCCCCAGTGCCAATGAGTTAAGGGGAGCCCCCTCGTGTTACAGATGGGGAAACTGAGACAGGGTCTTGGCTAAGATCACACATCTATGTTCATGCTAAGGTGCCCTATGTTCTGCTCCTCATGACATCTTCATTACTCTCCCACCAGCCCCTCCCCACCCTCTTCCCAGTGCTCCCACAGCCATCTCCCCCCTCCCAAATCACCCCCATTCCCACACATGCCTCCATCCGTCTGCCTGTCTGCTCATCTCTCCTACACTCCTCCCATGGTATCCACACTCTGATCTCTACTTCCTCAGTCCCAAAGCTGCCATATGCAGCTCCAAGGCCTTGGTGGCCCCCCACTGATTCTGACATGCACACAACAGCCCCTCACCAGCATGTGGCTTGTTGGCTTGTTAGCAACTGCTTTCCACACCACACACCTGCCTCCCCTCCTGCCCCTTAGCTACACTGTCTCAGTCCCTTCGGACATGTCTTCTTCCAGCTGTCCCTGGATCATGCCTGTCCCAGGGCTCTGTCCCCACTGATGGTCTCATACCTTCTCTCCAAGTCCATCCTTGCTTGTGGCCTCATTCTTATCCTTGGGCCATAGTATGCATGTTGTTCTCCTGGATCCTTTTTTTTTTTTTAATTTTTTTTAATGTTTATTTATTTTTGAGAGAAAGAGAGACAGAGTGCGAGCAGGGGAGGGTCAGAGAGAGAGGGAGACACAGAATCTGAAGCAGGCTTCAGGCTCCGAGTTGTCAGCGCAGAGCCTGATGTGGGGCTCGAACCCACAAACCGTGAGATCGTGACCTGAGCTGAAGTCAGATGCTTAACTGACTGAGCCTCCCAGGTGCCTCTGTTCTCCTGGATCCTGACCTCTGACTCGAGTCACCTTATGAGACACCTCCCACACCGCACTTAGGATCTATTCCCAGACATGCTGCTCCCACCCACAACCAATCCATCCCTCCTCCCAGCCCTGCACGCCCTATAGAGCACAGGTTACAACACTCTGGTTTGGACAATCCAAACTCCAGATGGGCCTTCCCATCCCACCTCTGCTCAAAACCATCCCTGACTCCCTATTGTCCTCAGGATCAGCCTAAGCTCCTCCCTCCCACACCTACCACACTGACTGCTCCAACCCACGCCCATGTCCTGAGCCTGGCTGCTGGTCTCCACAGATAGACAAAGTGCCATCTCTGGAGGGTGTTTTCATTGGCTTTCTTCCCATGCCCCTGCTGTCCCCAATGCCTAAGTGCCTTCCCTGTCTTCTCCCTACACCTATTCCTTTCCTTGGTTAACTGCTCCTATTCTTCCACCTTAGATCAGAGATCACCCACTCTAGGGAGACTTCTGTGCCTTCCATCCTGAGCCAGACTCTTGTCCCTGTCTTCTCCCCTGCTGTAGGATGTTTACCCATGTGTGCACTGATTCCTCTCGGTGTCTGCCTGTGTCAAACCCTGAGCCTGGTGCACATTACTGAATGAATGAATGAATGAATGAATGACTTTCCAGTGCTAGGGACTTTCACACATTGGACCGGTTCTTCCAATGTAGGATGTAGGTCAGTCAAAAAGGCCTCCCAGGGCATGTTTGGCAGAGTCCAAGACCAGCATTGCCAATTGAACAGGTCCTAAAGCATCCTGAAATGTGGGTAATATGTCTGTATTATCACCACTGGCCCCTGCCCCACCAGGAGAGGACCCTTGGGAAGCTGAGAGGGCACAAGCTCATCCTCTGCCCACCTTGGGTCTCCTTTACATCCTTCTTATTCTCTCTGCCACCACTGAGTCCCGTCCTGGTCCCTTTGGTCAGTGACCTTGGTCATAGTTCCTATCCCTTCCCCTTGCCTTCTGCTTTCCTCCCTGGGGTGTGTTCAGGAGCTGTCTCTGGCAGCCTCCCGCCTCACCCCCACACACACCTTGCCCTGCCAGCTCCCATCCGCTCCTTGTGCAGCCTCTGTCTCCTGAAGCCCTGCCCTCCCTCAGCTGAGTGCAGCTGCTTTCCTGTACGAAGTTAAGTTGAACTGATCTGCTGTTTAATTGCCTGATGTGTTTGTTGTCCATGTGGTCCATTGGCAGAGGTGGCTGAAGTGGTGGGCAGGCAGAGAGCTGGGATGTCTCAATGCCTAAGTGGGCACCTGCCTGCCCACCTGGGAGCATAGCAGTGCAGATGTGCTTCCCAGAGAGGCCAGGGCAGCAGGAGAGGACTGCATACACCCACCCACACATGCATTCACCAACACACAACACACGCACACACACACACACACACGCACACACACTGGCAGACTCTACTTCTAGCTGCAGCCAACAGCTGTTATCACTGTCTCTCCTGGGCCTGGCATTCAAGGCCTCCATGATCAAGCTGTAATAGACCACGCCAGCCACACCTCCTCAAGGTATTCCTGGACGCACTGGGGGCTGACCAGAGGAGGAGGCATTCTATCTTTGTCCATCAGTCTGTCAGTGTGTCTGTGGAGGCGTCAGTCACTCTGGGACTCCCCTCTACAGGCACTTCTCTCTGAGCCTGCCAGGGTGGGCAGGGGTAGGCCAGGCCTCCCACTCACATGCCATCTGCCTTCCTCTCTCAAATCTGCACTGGGAAGCTCCTGAATTCTGCCCAGCCCTGAGTTGACCCCAGGCACTAGGAAAGGAGGAGGGGTGGCAAGGAAGATACCTCCTGGAGGAGGCAGAAGTCAGAGGATGAGCCTTCACTGAGCACCTACCGTGTGAGGAGCTTTTCACACCACTGTAGTTGTTGGGTTTGGTTCGTATCACAATTCCTGTCCCCTGCCTGCACACCCTCCATGTCCCCCTCCCCTTCCAACAAGCAATGAGCTCCTTAGGGAGTGCCCTTCCCAAGTCACACCCCCCTGCTTGACCCTCTCCAGCATTCCTTGGTTATTTTTGCAAGGCCAAGGATAAATCCCAGTTGCATCTCCTCTCTGGGCCAACCAGGAACCCCGGGGTGGGCTTGATTGCCCCTTCTGCTCACTGCTAACCTAGGTCCATCTTGCCACATTCCACCATGATACTCTCCTCCTTGCCTCCTCACAATGTCCATGTGCCAGGCAACCCCTGAGGTCCTCACCGGCCCTGTGGCAGAGGTGTGCCTCTTGATCCCATTGTATAGGTGGGGAAAGTGAGACATTGAGAGTTTAAGAGACTTGCTGGGGAGCTCACGGTAGAAAGTGGCAGAGGCAGGAAAGGAACTGACCCTGGGTCATCATTGGGCTGGCTGATACCCAACTCCTTTGCACACCTTCCAGACAGATGGGAAGACTGAAGCCCTGAGGCCAAGAAAGAAAGGTGCATGGTGGTCCCATGCACTGCAGCATGCTGATATTCAATGCATGGTATTCTTTCCAGAGGACAAAGTTTCCTCCTGAGGATTTCCTGCAGATTGGATTCCAGATTACAGAGAGCATATCTAGGCTGCTTGGGGATGGGATGCAAACCTTCCCAGGCCACAGCTCACATTTGCATCCGATGCCCATTACTAGACCCTCTTATCTCTACAGCCCCAGGGGCCTCTCTTTGTAGGGTGCCATTAGCTGTTCCTCCCCTTTGAAGGGAAGTGGTCAAAGGGGTCTTTGTCCAGCACCAGCCCTAGAAGGCTGACCTTGGATGAGTGAGTACAGTGACCACTATCAGTAGCCCCCTTCAACTCCTTTCTCTCCCCGAGCGAGAGGGCATGTGTGGGGGGAGGGAGCAGAGGAGGAGGAGGGGAAGTGGTGGAGGAAGAGAAGAGGGAGAAGGGAGGGGAGAAAGGGAGAAGGGTGGGGAGACTGACTATGAGGGAGGGGGAGGGGAAAGGGAGGGAGGGAGGAGGAAGGTGAAGGGAGGAGAGGAAGAGGGAGGAGAGGAGAGGAAAAAGAAGGGGAGGGGAGGGGAGGAGGAAGCACAACCTGACCTGCAGTGAGGCTGGAGGGAGGGGAAGGCTGGCCGCAGGGGAGGCAGCGGTGGCTGCAGGAGACAGATAAGGTTGGGGAGAAAGACGTGGCTGATGGGAGCGGAGGGATTAGGGGCTCCAAGGGCCAGTCCTGGGCCTGTGAGTGGAAACTCAGGAAGAAGGCAGGCTGCCCTATCAGAAGGGATGAAAGAGAAGAGAGATCCCACTCCGGGGGACCCCTGTGCCCTTGGGGAGCAATGAGAAAAGCCCTGCCCCCATTCATCTCTGCTGCCTAGTGAGCTATCCAAGCAGGCTCGGGCCTCTGGATCTGTGCCCGGTCAGAGGGACAGGGCAGTGTGGAAGACACCCTGAGCTCAGGGCCCTCCCCTGTAGGGGAGGAAAACTTCCTCCTCTTCCCGTCTGGGTTTTTTGGCTAGCCTAATAATTAAATTGACATAAGACAGATTAACAGGAGAAAAATATTTAATTTCATATGTACAGAAGCTCAAAAAATCTGAGACTCAAATAAGTGACCAGCTTTTATACCTTTTGGACAAAAGTGGCAGCTTTTATACCTTTTGGACAAAGAAATTATAAATTTGTGAAGAACTGACAAGGCAAAGTTTGGGGCAGGGGTAGTAAACAGGTGAGGTTCTCGGCCTTGAATTCCCATCTCTGGCGATAAGGGTGTCTCTCCACCTCCTGGTATAGGAAGGCTACTTTTCACCTGGGAGATGTATTTCCTGTTTTCAGGGGGACAGAGAAGGGCCAAAGTGTCCTTCCTGCACCAGCTGCTTCTTAAGTAACTTTAATTCCCAAAAATCAGTATGCCAAAATGGCATGTTTTGGGGTGGCTTGCCCTGAGCCCTATCACCTCCAATCAAAGGAGATAACTCATGGCTATGGCAGTCCACCACATGCCAACCTGGCATGCTCACACCCTGGCAGGCATGTATGCCAGCCATGGAGGCAACAGGGACTGTCCCTGCCCTGGCGGAGATTGGCTACCCTTCACACATGTGTTCTATGCAGCTGTGTTCTTACTGAGGGCCACGCACAGTCTCTTGGATTCCCATACTCTCCTTGGTGCCTGTGGCCTCTCACCTGGGGCAGGGGGAGACATGCTCATGCCAATTGGGCTGGGCCCCAGTACCAGGTGGGGTAAGGGCCCTGCATAGCATGCTGTCATTCTCAGGGCTAGATTCTGAGGACATTCCTCTTCACCTCCTGAAACAGGATAAGGCAGGCTCCTTGGGGAGGCCTATGGGCCCCCTGGGCTCCAAGCTGGAGGAGCCCAGGCCTGAGGCTTCCTGAGTTTGCACTGATCATAAGGCTGAGCCTGGGAACCAAGTCTTTCCTGGCCAGAGGAACACGGCTCAGTGTGGGTGAGGGTGGGACCCCCACCTTGCTAACTGTGCTGTGCCCAGTACCCAACACATGTGGGCATGTTGTGGGCACTCATAGATGTCTGGAGCAGATGAATCTTGAGCTCTTAGAAGCTGAGTTTCCCAGGGGCTTGGTGGGAGGGGGTCACTTCTCCAGTCCCCTGCAGAACTGTGCAGGGACC
Organism: Lynx canadensis; assembly: GCF_007474595.2. Taxonomy (NCBI): domain Eukaryota; kingdom Metazoa; phylum Chordata; class Mammalia; order Carnivora; family Felidae; genus Lynx; species Lynx canadensis. Next base: position 19,300,478 of record NC_044304.2, read on the forward strand.
TACCTGTGGTAGCTTCCTCCCTGGGGGAGTCCAGCTGATGAGACTGGGAGTTAGGGAAGGGCTACCCAGTATCAGCCCCATGGAATAGAGATAGGACCTGTTGGCCAAGAGCCTGGATGCTGGGAGCAGCTGATGGAGATAAATGTTCCCTATCTGGGTGGGGGTCAGGGCTGGCTAAGGTGGCCTTGGGCCTGATGGATGAGTCAGGGGTGGGCCAGGAAGTCGGGGAGGCCTCCTGCAGGGGATCTGTCCATGTAGCAGGGACCCAGCTGCCTGCAGCCTGCCCAGGCCACCTCCATGGGAGGGCTAAGAGTCTGGGGGAGGGGAGAGGCTTGCCCTACCCTGTCACGGGTGTGGATGCTGAGGCCCTGCTGGGCCCACAACTGCCCAGTGGGCCAAACTTCTGTCCAGGCAGGAAATGGTGGGTTTTCCTGGGTATATTTGTCAAGTAGACCAAGACTGTCCTCACAAAGACCTCAGTGTGAGGGCTGAGCTGCTGGAGGGCCTAGTCCCAGGCCTTATTTGTTTGTTTGTTCATTCATCTATTCATTTATTCCCACGTCTGCCCCTGGTGTCCTTTCCTGCCTGCTATAAACCCTTCTCCACCCAGTGAGGCCAGGCCCTTCCCACTCTGGCCTCTCCTTGCCCGTGCCACTCTCCTTCTGCCTCACTGGCTTCTTGGCTGTTTCTCTAAGAAACCTCTAGACCTTTGCTTTTGCTGCTGTTGTTTGTTCCCATCTGGAACCCTCCTACCCCTGATGCACGCATGGCTAACAACTCTTGACATTCGGGTGTCAGCCCGGTGCTTCAGGAGCTCCCCCTCCCTGAGTGCCCATCTGAAGCTCCCCCTCCACTTTTTATTTCCACACAGTCTTGTTTTGTCTCCTTCAGAGCCTAAAAATACCTTGTTTATTGGTTCTTTGTTTATCATCTGTCTTTCCCAGGCGTTGGGGAGCCCAAAGGAGCCATCACCTCACCAAGACCTTCCTAGGAGACAAGGTTTCAGCTGCTTTCCCTACTGGTCCACGAGTGCCCAGGACCCTGGGGGAGGGGGGGAGGACACACTCAGGTCGGAGTAAGATAGGCCTTGTTCATGGACCAGTAAAAAAAGGGTAGTTGCCAGGGCAATTGGCTGCCCATCTCTGAGGGTCTCACATAAAGGCTTAAGGCTTTGATCCAGCCTGTCAGAGGGGGCTCAAATGGTCATGACTCCAGGGACCCTACACACCTAGAAAGCAGGTTCCCCAAGCCCTGCCATGGTTAAGCCCTATGGCTGGGGTGCAGAAAGGGTGCATGCCGAGATTGCCACCAAGTCTGGGCACCTCCTTATCCAGTATGATAGAGATAAACGAGAAGCATCTGGAGCTGGAGTGGATGACAAGGAGGCTGATGCAGCCTGAGTGATGCAGGGCTTGGGGAGGGGAACAAGACATTGGGAGGTGAGATGCTGGAAGAATCCAGGACACCATCCCTCCATGGCGAAGAAGAGAAATGTGCTGGGGAGTGGGGTGGAGGCAGTGGCTCCTGGGCCCAATTCAACCTCAACCCATGGATGGACAGTGCCAGAGTCTTTAATGCCACCCTGGTGCTGAGTTCTGGATGGGGAACCAAGTAGAGGGCAATGGGACCTTGCACAACAGTCCTGGCTCCTCTCCCCATCTACCCCCACCCTCTTCCTTCTTCCTCTACCTTCCCAGGGTCCTCAGTCTTCAGGAAGGGTCCTCTCTGGTTACCGGACGGGAATCAGTGGGCATGGTCAGGGCTGTGGGTGTCTCAGGTAGCCAAGCTCCTAAGACCCACCCCAGGAACCCCCAGTCTCTATTCTTCCCACCCAGCTACTATCCCAGCAGCCCCTACAAGTGCAGAGAGGAGTCAAGGCCAAATTTCCCTCATTCCTCTGAGATGGAAAGAGGTCCTGTACCTTGGAGGAACTATGGCCCCATCTTGCCTCAGCTTTGGAGGTCCAGGGCCACAAGATAACCTCAGGGTCCCTTTGGAGGTCAAGTTTACAGCTCCAAAGAGAAAGGACAGAACAAGGCACACTGTGGCTTCCACTGCTGCCACCTGGTGGCTTACAGAGGCAAAACACCTGCTATTCCAGTTTCCAGAAGCAGGTGGAGGGAAGACACTCCTCAGGGTTGGGGGCAGAGGCACAAGGGGGTAGGATATGCACTCCTCTCACCTCCACTAGTATTCTGGCCTGGAACCCAGGCCTTCACTTGCCTTGGCTCAGAGCAACCTCAGGTACCATCAGACATGTACCACTAGAACTTTCCAGAATGCCTTCAAAGCAGATCTGTCTTCAGAGATGACCCATCTGGCCTCTACTGTATTAAGGGAGGATTGGGGGGCTAGAATGATATCCAAGATCATAGCTAATGGGTCTTGGTGGCAGAGAAGAGGGGGAGGAATAGGAGCCTAGAGGGAGGAGGGAGAAGGGGGAGCAGAGAGGTGGGTGTAGCCCAGCCAATCCCTGCTCTTCCTTGCCTTACTCTTCATTGAAGCTGGTTCTCTCTTTGCAGGACCTGAGTTAGGTGAGTCCCATGAAGTTCTCCTCAGCACCCTGAAGCTTCTCACGTGTGTTGTGATAGTCCCCCTCCCTGCTCCAGAATTGGGGAGGCTTGCTCAGGACCGTTAGGCCTTGGCCAACTGGCCCCTCAAAGTGTCCTCAGGAAGGAACAGATTTCCCTTCCCACTATCCCTTAATTCCCCGCCACTCTGCCTGTATCAAGGTTATGTCAAGGTCACAAAATTGACTGAAGGAATTATGGTGTGGTAGGCAAAATTAAAACTGGGTACCAGGAATGACTGTTTCTGGAGTCCAAGCAAAAATCAAATGCAGCACCTAATGTGGGCTTCCCTCTCCTTTTTCTTAACCTCCAAGGGACATATCCCACCTTGCCACCCTATCCTAACAGGGCTGGTCTCCTGACATTGTTTGTCGCTGTCCACTCACCAGGCCACAGGACATGCTATTTCCCCAGTGGCACATTTCCCAAGTCTCAATAACTCATTGAGAATAACCTCCAGGAAAAGATGATGCTGAAATGACTAGATGATAATATGAGGGGAAAATTAACTTGGATCCCTACCTCGCACCTTAAAACAAACACCAATTTTAGTTGGATCAAAGCTAGAGGGACCAAAGAATGAAGAACACATTTCCAGGGAAACACAAGGGGTTTTTGTATAGTTTTAATCTCATATGGCCTTTTCTAACTATAACAACAACAACAACAACAACAACACAAAACAAAAACAAGAAAAGCCACAAGAGGAAAAAAAAACAGACACATTTGACTGCATATAAAGCAAACATTTCCATGTGAAAAAAATAAGGTTTAAATATAAACAAAAAATTGAGGAAAAGAGTCACAAACTTTGATACTCTATGAAGGGCTCCTACATTCTAGAAGGAAAAGACCAGCAATCCCACTGAAAAATGGGCAAAAGAGATGAACACACAGTTCACACAAAAGGGAATCCAGAAGACTCAACCACAGAAACCACGCTCAACCTTATTCCTCTGAGAGAAATGCAAATTCAATAGGCAAACTTGTGAAAGGTCAATGCACATTTCTCAGAGAGCAAGGGAGTAGCAGAAACTTGTAGCTGCTTAGTAGAGTGGAAATTGTATAACCTCCATGAGAGCAACTTGGCAATGTCTATCAAAAATTAAAATGCACAGATCCTTGGGCGCTTGTGTGGCTCAGTTAGTTAAGCATCCAACTTCGGCTCAGGTCATGATCTGACGGTTTGTGAGTTTGAGACCCAAGTTGGGCTCTGCCCCTGCCCTTCCCTTTTTCTCTCTCAAAAATAAATAAACATTTTTTTTAAATGCACAGATTCTTTGATCTAGCACTGCTCACTTCTGGGAATTTATCCTATAGATACATTCACACGCATGTGAAATTATACCCCAGGACATTCACTGTGTGATTCTAAGAGTAATCGGTTGGAAACAGCCCACTCCGAAGAGGAGCCTGGCTGAGTGAATATGGAATAGCCTCCATATTCACTATGTACAGACTATGCAGCTATTAGAACAGAGGAGGGCGGGGCAGTGCCACATGTAGGGGTGTAAGAATGAGGTGTAGTATATGTTCAGGATGTTAACCTCGTGTTTTTTAAAAGAAGGGTAAGTGCTCTGGAACACTGTGGTACCCTCCAGATCTCTCAGCCCCTATCTTCCCTGCTCTGTCCAGCAAAGTTGAGTTGTATGGGGGGCATCTCCCTGGCTCTGCCCACTGGTGTTGGTTATGACCACTGGGATCCCACCAGAAATTTAGCAGGTGAGAGGAGGAGGCCATGTTTATTCCCTTGGTCCCTCCAAGTCCATCCTCCTTTTGGTTTTTCTAAACAGATATCTGGTCACATCCCTCCCTGTTCACACTCTGTGGCTCCCCATTTCTCTCTGGATAGAAGCCAATCCCTACCTCTGACCATGGGGCCCCACCATGGCTTTTGAGGGTCTGCTCCTACCAGCTTCCTGGCTGCCTGTTCTCTGTGTCTCCAAATCTCTCCCAGACTCCTGGCCTCTTCCTGCTACCTGCAACACTCCTCTTACCTGAGGGGACAGCCTCAAAGGAACTCCTTGTCCTCTCCTGGCTGCTGGGCTCCTGCCCTCACAGTGTCAGCCCCTATTGTAGTGCCTGCTGCTGGGCTGGGCTCTGCCAGGAGGCTGAAAGCAGGGGCGCTCTTCCCTGAGCCCCACCAGTGCTCCTGGAATGCAGAGTCTAGCCAAATGAACAGAGGTTCCGCGAGGCTCTTGGCCTCTGAATCCCTTCTGAGTCTGAGTTCTGCTGCAGGGCCCAGCTCTATTCCTTCCAGACTTTGGAGAGAAGGTGCCCTGCTTGACTCACCTATGGGAGACTGGACCAAAAGAGGCAACTGGACCAAAAGACTGGACCCAGGAGACTGGAGACTAAGACTCAGGCAAGAACCCTGGTAGAACAGGCTGCCTGTCAAGACCGGGTAGGAAAGGGGCTGTGTGCAGCCAGAAGCTATGTTTTTAAAAATAACTTTGCTGTCAGCAGCGGTGAAACAATGTAATAAATATGAGAAATAAATCTCGTTAACATGTAATGAGCTGCCTTATTAATGTGTTAAACTTGTAAGAAATGCTTAAGTGTTTAATTGGCACCTAATGAGGGTGCCAATTAGGAATCATTATACATTTCTTTAAAAAATCGTAATTGGCAGGGGGCCATTTCAATCAATGCCACAGGGCTGGTTTCATAGGGACCCCGTCCTGGTGGTGCATCTGGTAGTTCTACCTGCAGGGCCACGCATCTGGTGGCTAGCCCCACTGGAGCCCACAGCAAGGTCAAGGCCATCGGGGTTGGACCTGTCCTAAACCCCACCAAGCATCAAGACTCAGTTTCTTCCCAACCACCAAATCCTGCTACTGATTAAAGCCCACCTGAACTGGTGTCTTTGTCAGGAGGCCACCTTGTTCCTTCAGCCAGATGGGGGTAGGGGGAGATTTGGTCTGCTTGGAGGCTTCGAGAGGCTGGGAGCTCAGTGAGGATTAGGACCGTGGCTGTCCACCAGTGCCCAGCTCACAGAACCTCTGTGTCCCTTAATCAGCTCCCCCAGGAGCCCACAAGAGGAGGCTGAGAGAAGGCTGAGCTGGGGGAGGAGCTGCCACTGGGGTAGGGACCTCCCTGTGGCTGGAGACAGGCTGAGAAGCAGTGCTAAAGAGCATCCTAGGGCACCCTAAGGGCCTCCGAGGGGCAGAATCTGGGTCTCTCTTTCTCTCTCCCTCTCTCAGCTAAATATCATCTTGGTTACCTTTACAAGTAGCCCCTGTGTGTCTGGCAATGGCCAGGGAAGGGCAGGCAACGGACTCAGAGTGGATTCCATCCCTCCTGCCTTCAGGGATCAGCCCCCCTTCCCAGGAAAGTAAAGCCAAGCAGATCTATATTCCAGGCCAGGCCAGTGGAAGAGAAGCATCTTGAGCAGCCAGAGCATGATTAATTACCAAATTAATTACCAAATTAATCACTTGGGTAATTGCCAGAGAGCTGGGAGGAGGGCAGGGAGGGAGGTTGCTGCCCACCAGGGGCAAGGTCCAGCCAGGGGCAGGGTGGGTCGTGACCCTAGCCCACGCATGGGGCTGGAGGGTTGGGGGCTGGCTGCAGGGGAGGCAGCAGGTTGAAGGCCTTGGGGGCCAGACTAGAGGGCTCCAGAGTTCAGTGAAAGCCTTGCTGGCCTGTGAGTGGAGGATGGAGGGGACATGCGGCAGTGTGGCAAGTAGGCATGGCTGGGAGCCTGGTTAAGGTGACTGGGAGGCTCAGGGAAGATGACCGGGTGGCCTGTGTGAGCATACTGTAAGACTTGGGCAGAGGTACTTGGTCTTCTGAGCTGGACAGAGAACATGGTGGGCAAGGGGCCAGCCCCTCCCCTGCAGCCTGTGGACCCCCAGGCCTCCTGAGCTCTGAGTCCCTCTGTGGCTCTTGTATTAGGAGTGACCAGGGAGTGGCAAAGCAGCCTCTGCCATCCTCTGGTTTTCAGGAACTGTCAGGAACCAGAGGGACCCCATCTGTCCCAGTGGAAAAATACTCAAGGTGGCCACTTAGAACCAGGCAGAGGGCTCTCTGGCCCCAGAGCTCAGGTTCCACCTTATCCTTCTTGCTTGCCGTACCTGCTACCACTTGTCCCACCCAGGCCAGATCCTAGAGGCTGAACTGTGTTCCTAGGAGCCCCCGAGTCAGGTCAGGTTTGGAGGAGGAAACTTCCCCATACTCCTGTCCCCATTTACCAGTGGGGGACCTGGTGGGGCCATTTGTACTGCAGGCAGAGGCAATGTTAGGACTTGAGCTGCTAACAGGGGGTTGGAGGGCAAGACCTTACTTAGGAGGTGTGGCCTGGGCCAGGTGGACCTGCAGCCCCTGTGGACCCCAGGGCTGCCGGAGGGCTGGGCCTATAGGTGACTCCTTCCACTCCTGCGAAGGCCCTATACTCCTTTGGGCCACCCCTTAGGTCTTTAGTGTGTTATTTATTTACTTGGTGTGTACCATGTGTCAGGCACTGTTTGAGGCCCTCTACAAATATGAACTCTTAATTGTATCAAGTAGGGAGGACCTGTCCCAGTTTACAGGTGAAGAAATTGAGGCAAGAGGTACAGAGGCTTGTCTGGGGTTGCATAGTGGTTAAGCTGGGATTCAGACCAGCTGTTCATGCAGCAAGGGGCATACAGGTGAGTCCAGTTGTCCCAGGGTCCCTGGGCGGGGGTCTCTGGGACCCCTGTCCGAGATGTCTCTGGGACCCCTGTCCCATCGGGACCCCTGTCCCTGATGCCCATGGTGGAAGGTAGAGCCAACTTACCAGGAGTCATACCTCCTCCTGACAGCTGGAAGAGGGTTCCAGGCCAGTTGTACCACCACTTCCTCCTCAGAGTCAGTCTGCCTGCTGCACTTGACCACCAGTAATCACATTGCAGGAGCTGCGTGTTTCCTGCTATCTGCCTTGTTGGAGATGATATATGGGGAGGAGATGGGCAGCGCCCGCCCTCCCCGGCCACACAGCTTGGCTGCTGCAGGCAGCGAACGCTCCATCTCATGTGTTCACTCATGGGGATACCGGGGCTAAAAGGAGGGGGCATCTCAGTGATATACCCAGGAACCAGCCTCAGCCCAGGACCAGAATGGGGCCTGCCATGAGGGATGCAGGAGTGAACCTGATCCATTCAGAGGCTGGCCACAGAACTGGGTTCAAACCCTGTGTGATCTAAGATAAGTCACACAATCTTACTGAAACTCGGGTGCAGGTGGGATAGCTGATTAATTTCAGAAGAGTTCAGTGTGTGGGGGGGGAAGGCTTCATGGTTGGGGGAGGGGAGAGACATTTATTGCATTTCTGTGTGATGCCTGTGTGGGCACTGCAAGGATTTGAGGTAAAGATGGGACAGGTATTTACAGTGGAGGTCAGGATAGACACAGGTGGCAGTGAGAAAGTTCCAGGAAGGAGTGATCTGCTGATTTGTGAGCTTGGGCCATGACCACCAAAGGGCATGTCCCCCAGCTTCACCCCTGCCCAACCTCCAGCCAGCTGAACCTTCCAGCTGGCCAGCCCTGTCAGGGGCAGGAGAAGGCTGGCTTGTCTCTCCTCCCTATGGAAGACCCCTGGTGAAGGTGAGGGGGGCCCAGGCCCTCTGCCACCCTCAGTGCTTGGCACAATCCCCTGCTGGCCCCAAATATCCACAGGGCTGCTGCTGAAAGGTGAGACACCTTGGGGTTCAGTTTTTATCCCCTGCTGGGCAAGGCTAATTAGATCCTGGGGTGGGGCCCGCTTAGACCTCCTAGGCCCAAGATGGGTGGGGTTTCTAGGGCCTGTGCTCTGGGAAGAGCCATCTTTCATAGTAGAAGTACAAATAACTACATACATTTATTGAAGACTCTCCATGTGCTTTTTATACATTAACTCATTTAATTTCCGTGATGCAAGACCCATTTATCCATCCTCTGTTTAGTAAATAGCCCTGAGTACCTAGTATGCACAGGGCTCCGTTCTGGTGGCTCAGGCCACAGCCAAGAACAGTTGCCCTGACCCAGCTCCAGTCCAGACTTGCTCCTGGTGGGGACGAAGCGAACAGCTTCATTGCACCAGCCATCCAAGAGTCCTGAGAGACGCCCCAAGGCTAAATTTCACCCGGAGTCCCGCCCTTGCCCCCATCGCTCAGCCGGCCTCCACCTGCCTCCCCCGCCACCCTGCCCCACCAACCAACCCCCTAATCTGGGCGTGCACCGCCACCTGGTGGTCACATTGGGAAAGGGCTTAGAACTGAGTGCTCTTGTCTCCAGGAGGGAAACCGTGCTGCCTCCACCCACTCAAGCCCGGGAAGGTCAGCACTTGGGCCTCCTGGGGGCCTCTGGGGGTAGCGGAGGAGATGGGTGTGGTCTGTCTAGGGGAGCCTTGCAGCAGCACCACTCTCCTGACGATTCTTGCAGAGAAGCCTCTGATGCATCCCTTCTCCTACCTGCACCAGTGTAGAAGACAAGGGGTTACTTTGTAGAGAGGCAGTGTGGTCATGTCATGTAGGGCTGGTCTGGCACAATGTAGGCCTTCCACGTGTGCGGGGTTGCCAGGTGAGATCCCCATCCCCAGTGCCCTGGCTGTGAGAAATCCCATCATTCCTTATACCTTGCTCAGCCTGAAACATCTCCCACCACCTTGTGTCCAAACTCTGTGCAAGGTCCAACACAGTGAAAGCCTTGCCCTGCCCCCAGCCAGAAGTGATTGACCTCTTTAGAATTCTCCTGTCACCTGACCTGCATCTTTGTCATTTCCTGGGGAGGGGCATGTTGTTGCTGTCAGTATCACTGTTCTGGCTTGCACACCAGGTGGGACTCTCCCACAGCCAGCCCCTTCTGGATGCCCCCTCAGCTCTGGAATCCAGCAGAGGGCCTGGTGTGGGAGCTGGGACCGTTTGAAGGGAACGAGTGAGGGGCAAGAGGAGGGGGCAGCTCTGTCTTCAGAAAACATTCTTCCTTCTTTGGGAGTGTTGGGTGTGAGCTCTGGGGTTTGCCCTCTGGGGTCAGATCCAGGCCCTGCCTCATGCTGAGCAACCCTACTGTTCTGTGTCTCAGTTTCCCCATCTGTAATATGAACGCACACTTTGGGGCTGCTGGGGCATTATATGGGTTCTGATTCTGCCTGCAAGTGTCCCAGGAGGTTCCCCCACACAGATTCTGGGTCTGACCCACCTGCAGGGACTCACAGCAGAAGCCCTACCCTCCTCCTTCGCCCCAGACTTCATCTTATTGAGTGTCACCTTACTGACCCGTTATTGAGCTCCTGCTAAGTCCCTTAAGTCTCTCATAATCTGGTGTTCTCAGCCTTCTGCCAGTGAAGAGCATCTCCACGAGCTCCAGCCAGGGCAGGGGCCCTCCCTCTCACTGCATGGACTCCTGGGTCCTCCAACCTGCTGGCATGGGAGTGGGGGTGAGATGGGGGGTTAGTGTCTGCCTGCTGGGTGCTGACCAAGAGGGACCTCAGCAGCAGGGCCAGGACTAGGACGAGGCACATGAGGCACCCAGGGCACAAATTTAAGGAGGCACTCATGCTCAGGTTGGTGCATGTGCCATCTGAGTGGTTCCTTACGTTTGGAACCCTAGGCCCCTATTCACTTCACCCTAGTCTTGGCGTCGCCAGATGAACCCTTGACGTGGGGCTTGCAGCGTGAGGGCTGCTCTCCACACCAAATGAGGGAGAGGCTGAGTGCAGGGAGGGATTCAAGGATGGGGCCTGAGGAGAACTGGCAGTGCGGGGTGGGGGTGGGGGTGCAGGGTGCGGGAAGCTCCAGACAAGTGACCTAGCTGAGGCTGGGGGCAGGAAGGCCCCTTGCAGTGCCTGCAGCTACCAGCAGGTAGCAGCACAGGCTGGCGTTGGAGTCTGAGAGGCAGCTTGGGAACCCAAGTAGGCAGTGCCTTCTGGTGCCCTCTCAGGCCCCATTACTGTTTCTAGGGTTTGTCTGAGACTCCTTTCTGGAACGGTGTAGAAGAAAAGCCAAGTGCCTGGCTCTGAGCCTGATGACCTCAGTCTCTGGGTGCTGATGTCCTCCCCTGTAAGATGAATGATGGTAGGCCCTCATAATGGACACTGGGAATAAAGCGAGATTGTGCAGGATGTGCTAATCAAGGGTAATTGTTACCAGGACCAGATTCTGGCCATTGTTCAGCCATGCATACCTTTGAGCTGAATGGCACTCCTGCTGGCAGTGGGGAAGGCTGACCTAACCCTCCTCCCTCCGTGAGTGATCCACTAGGTCTGGCACATGGCATGAGCTCAATAAATCATGCATCATTATGATTTATTATTGCTATTATTATTATTGGCATTGTTATTACCCTGAAGTCTTTTATCTCTTGTCATACCCCAGGAAGTAGAGCTGACTGCCCCTCCTAACCCAGGCCTCCAGGCCTCCAGACCTCCAAAGGAAGTGTACTAAGAGCTGGGCGAATGGGAATGGCCAGGGTGAACACCTTTCTCTCCTGTTCAACCAATGGGTAGAGGACAGGGGGCCCACCAGCCCCAATGGCTGGTACATCTGCCATTTTCCCCTCCCTACATTCTCCCAGGCCAGACCGCAGGTTGCAGCCGGGTATAGGAGAAGCTGAGGGGACTGGCTGGACCTCAGCCAGAAGACCCTGGGAAGCCCCAGCAAGTGGACACTTTCATCCAGGAAGCTGACATCCAGGAAGGCAGGAGCTGGACAAGTGTGAGACTGGGAGACTGGGCACTTCTTGACAGTCACCTGTGGGGCTGGGCAGCCCCAGGTAGGAGAGCTGGCACCTAGCGACAATGTTTCAGAACAGAGGGCTAGCAGACAAGGCATGGATCCTCCCATGCAATACCACACATATACTCCTGGATGATATGGGGCTAGGATCCAGGCTGCCATGAAGCCTCAGAAGTGACCTAGTCCTAGCCCTCACCTATGAAAGCTGGGCTGAACCTGTGGCCCTTTCTCCTGAGCTACCTATGTGTAAGAGGTCTGGAGACCAGATCTGCCAGGCTAAAGAGACCAGGAAGGTGGGGACTTAGAGCATTTTGGGCCATCCTGGTGGGTGCAGGCAGATTTGTGCCCTGAGAGACTCCATGCAAAGGCCTGCCTGGGCCACATGGGTTGTGGGCCCTGGGCCCAGGCTGTACCAAGTTCGAATCTAGGCTCTGATGTGCCCACTGGCTGTACACAGGGCCCTGGGATGCTTGCCTCTGACTGCTCAGTTGCAAGGTCCTCACATATGAAATGGGAGTGAGAAAACCCTCCTTCTCCAGCCATTTGTGGGCATCAGACATGACGGATGTTGTTCCCCAGTGAGAGATACTCTGGTCCTCCCCCCCCTGCCCAGACCTCCAGCCCACACAGGAATTCATAGTCCATCCAGGCACCCAGAGAGTTACCTTTCAAGCTGAGCTGTGAGAAAGAAAGGGACCCTCCAAAGCTGAGGGGAAATCCTGCTCAGGGTGGCAGGGAGGTCTCTGACCCAGATTGCGTACCTCCAGCCAGAGGCTGGGAAAAGGAACCCCCTCCCCAGACAGGTCTCAGCCCCACCTAGCCCTCTGCTCCCCACACAAATGCCCTCCTGGGCTGAGCCTCTAGACCCAGGGTTTCCTCTGTGGTGGAGGAGACCATCCCTATTTTTTGTTCCTCCCCAGCCCCCTATGCCTGCTGACTTTCCTCTAGGTCCCACAGGTGTGTGGAGGTGGTCTCCCCCTGGGGAGAACAGACACCTACCCTGATCTTCTACTTGCAGAATCCAAGAGGCCAGAGTGATGAGTGGGGGTGAGCACCACTGCCAAGGGGCTCTGAGGTAGGGGTGAGAGAGGGCAGACCCAGGCGCAGATGGGACAGCATCCCAGCCTCACCCCTCTCCACTGTACCTGAAGTTCTCCACACTCTCCTCTTCCTCCCCCGCCTCCTCCTCCTCTCCCTGTACTTTCTGCTTACACAGTTCTTGTTCATTTCTCAGCTTCACTGGCCTTTCAAAAGAGGCCTCTGTACAACCATAGATACCTCTGCCTGCAGTTCCCCTTGTCCTGAGCCCACAGAGGCCAGGCTGGATGGGGTGCCAGACCAGAGGCTCCTGGGGTTCCCTCGGATACCCTCAGCCAAGATGCTCCACACTGAGGACTGCTGAGGGGTGCAGTTGGACAGGATAGGGTGGGTTATCTGCCCTCAGCCTCTGAATGCCCCCCCCAGGCACACCTGGCCCTAATCCCTGCGTTCTTTTGCATATAGATGTAGATATAAAGATATACAGACATAGTGTATGTATGTATACACATCATACACACACAGTCATCCTTTTTTCCTATTTGACACCTGCTTCCTCCCATCTCAAATGGAGGTGCAGACACCAACCAATGGAGCTGGTTCACTGACAGGATCACAGTGCTGGGCTTGGTAATGTTTCTGGAAGGAATCCATAACAAGGTTAAACTGCTACTGGTTTCTGAGCTCACCTCCACAAGAACGACCTTTACATTCTGAAGGTGTCCCTGATGTCTGCCTGCAGCCAGGCAGTGGGGTTACTGTATACACTTTGGCTGGAAGTTGACACTTCACTTCACTAAACAAGGTGGCTTCCTCTGAAGGTGCCCATCTACGTCCACGCTGATAGCACCCACTGCAAACTGCTGCAGCTTTTACCCTGAAGCCCTGGTTGCTATTCATTTATAGAGGATTCGCTTAGCGATGTATGTGTGTGTGTGTCAGGGGCATTTCACAAGGGCCTCCTTTAACAGACAAGTTCAGGAGCGATAGGGCAGGCAGGTGACTTTCTCACCCCATTGGCCTCCTTCTCTGGTGAAGAGAGTTCTGGTCAGCCCGCCAGGCCCATGGTCACAAGGACACATCAACTGAATCCTTCCACCATGATATTTATTGATCCCATGCTCTGTGGAAGACCTAGGAATGTGCAGGGAGTTTGGGTCTCCTCCAGGATTGGGAGAGAGAGCTAGCAAATAGAAGGTGGGTAGGAGGTATCTGCAAAGGGATAGGGATGAGGCAGTGGCCCTGTCACTCACAAAAAGTTGTACTGTCCACCTACCTGGGCCCACCCTTTGGAAAGGGCATGGAGCAGGCAGCAGGAGAGAATGGTGACAGGGTCCTCCTGGAGCCTCCATCCTGGCCCTAGTCCCTAGGTGCTAGCCTTACTCCATAGGCCTCATTCTTTTAGGGTCCCTTAGACACTGAGTCTTCTGTAGCTCCCACATTTTTGGATTGAGGGGTTATCCAGCAGGATGGGGGGCACACAGCCCATCCATCCCTCTCCTCTCACCCCATGACCCTTAATAATCTTTCTGCTAGTCTGTGAGACCAGGGTCATCAGTGACAGGCCCATCTGTGTGACCCCAATGAGGGTGGCCTATGGAATGCTTGGGGCATCACCTTTACCCAGGGCCCTGGCCTGCAATCCCGGCTCCCAGCCTAGCCCTCCGCCATGGAACTGCTGCTCACCCTGTCCTTGTTTCCTATGCTGGCCTGAAGGCTCAGGTCTTTAGGGGAGGATCTGGATATCACTTAGAGTCCTGGTTTGTGGGATTTTCAATGCTAAAATTGGGCAGTCCTGAGAAAACCAGGAGAGTTGGTCACCCTGGTGTCATTCTCCCCAAACCCTTCTGAACCCTGTAGGTGGTTTCCACACAGATGACCTCAAGGCTTCCCAACTCTACCCACTCCCTGCACCCTGTGATCTGGGAAAGACCACATTATTGTGTTCCCTTTTGTGTTTCAGACCCAGTTCCTATGGATCCTGAGGCACCACACCGCCCCCTAGTCCTTGGGGCTCAAGCCCCCTCCTTCCTCAGGTCCCACAAGGTCCTGTCCACTTTGCCTCTCCACCCAAGGGGATGGTAGGCATTGTGACTCCATCCCACAGTTGAGACACGAGGCCCCACAGCAGCCTGAACTCAGGGCCAGAGGCATTTCATCAGATAGTTCAAGGAAAACCAATGGAGCTGCCAGCTCATAGCTGGGCTCCAAGTGACTATGCCAGGCCCCCACACAGCCCTTCACCCATCCTGTCCCTCCTGGTGTTTCACACCCCAAGTGTCACAGACTCACACTCTTTTTGTGTAAACATCTTAATTACATCTTTAATGCTCTCACATGGAGATGCTGTGAGTTAAATTACAGCGTCTGTGCATCCTAAATTACCCACAGCCCTCCAGTTGGTTCAAGTGCTAATGTATTTATAGCATCTAGAGGAGGGAATACATCCCAAATCTTCCCTACACGGGCCTCCTTGGCCCTCACATCCTGACACATGGTATTTGCCCAACAGAAGGTCTGTGCTGCTGCCCCCGCATCTCCTCCAGAAAGCGGAGGACAGCAATGGTGGCGCGGCTGGGCATGGGGGCATGCTTCTGTGCATGCTCACGTGCGCATGCATGCTCAGAGTAGAAAATTGCTCAGCTCCTGGGGTCTGGCTTAGCCCCATGCCTTGCTCACATGCCCCAGACTGGTAGAATTCCTGAGGGATGTGGGGTGGGTAGACAACGGGTGGGTGGGCTATGCTATCAAATAGGTGTTTCCCATGGGGCTACCCCCACCCCGTTTCAGGCAGTCAGAAGTCCCCAGATAGCCCACAGCCTGTGATCACTGCCCTCAGACCAGTAGCCTCTCCCACAACCCTAGATCCCCAATATACACCAGGACAGGGAACCATTTTCAGAAGCAGGTTACCTGGCTTGTAGAGCCCAGTGAAGAGATGAGATGGGCAGCAGGACCTTCACCTTGGCTTTCCTTTCCCTTCAGTCCCGAACACTGAAGGCAGAGAAGGTGGCCTATCCTGGTGCTCCCACACACATCAAGGGGTGGGGTGGACTTGGAGGGTGGGGCCCATGCAGAAGGTCTTCATCCTACCCTGTGCTGGGATACGCACATCCTACCCTGCACATGGGCACATTCACGCACATGTCTGAGGCCTTTCAGCAGGTCCAGGCACTGTGTCCCTCTACACCCGTTCCCCTACTTCCTTTGCTCTTTCCCAGCCAACAGCTGGCTGCCAGGGAGGGTGGCTGGGAGGCCTCATGGACCCTCCAAAATACAGATGGGCCTTGGGTAGGAGCAGCCCTCTTCCTGGCATCCTTGCCCACTTGGCAGTTCTTGCTTCATCCCTGGGCTTCTCCTGGGGCGACCCGGTTGGTTGCCTCTCCGCACTGTAGAGGAGGCTCCAGATTCTGAAGACAGGTCTCTCCTGACAAAGGGGAAACACTCCCTACTCCTCTCTCCTTTCCCCTCCCATTTCCTCTACATTAGAGGAGCAGACCATGATGTAAGGAGTCTGGGGAGGACACAAGGAAGCTAGCATAGCTCTCAACCTTCCTGACATGAGGGATGCCCTCCATGCCAGGGCCCTCAGATCAGGGGACATCAGTAGCCAGATGTCCAGCCTGCCTGGCCAGGGCCTCTCTTAGAGCCTGGAGAGTCAGCAGGTGGGTCCTGGGAATAGCTGGGCCTTGGCAGGGCAGGTCCTGAGAGTAGGTCTTAACAATCACGGAGTGGGCAGCTCAATGGGCACTGTGGCAGGTGTCTTCATCAGAAGTCCAGGCCTGTCTCCAGGGCACTCATGCATGGATGGCATTGGCTACGTCGGTGAACACCAGCCGGCTGGGCCTCTGCAGTGGGCCCTGAGAGGGGAGAGTGGTCTGCAGAGAGACAGGGGCATCAGGGACCTTGACCAAGGCCATTCACCTCCACCCTTGCTTCCGGGTTTGTCTGTTTTCACTTGGCACCAGCTACGCCTTCCATTTGGAATGCTCTCCTTGCAAGTTCAGCCTGGATATACCAACCGGCTCAGATGACCCCCCCCCCCCACCAGTTTGCTAGCATGCACTTGCCCTGCGGGCCTAGAGGCTGGATTAATTATGCATGCACCACTTTCTCCCAGCAGAAGGGGGCCCACCTCTGTATCCCCTAGCTCTAGCACAGGGGCTGGACCAGAGGAGGCAGGGAGGCACACAGGAAAAAACTGTCAAATTGTCAGTAGTCCCATGGGCTGGGTGGACCAAGGTTCTCAGCCTGATTTCCCAAATATCCCAAGTGGGGAATGTGTCCTGATCAGTTGCCACAGAACTGGTGGCAAAATCAGGAGGTCTCTGGACTTCCAGTCTGGACTCTTCCTGAATCCAGTCTCCTAATTCTGCCCTGGCAGGGCCAGCGCCTCCCCCCCAAGCAACCTGTGGGGTCAAGGCAAGGAGAAATGCAAAGGGGTTTCATGGGTCAGGGAGAGACCAGGCCTCCTCATGTTGCTCTGGCCCTTGGGAATTTTAGGGACTGGTGGCAAATGGCCATGCAGCCCAGTGGCTCTGACAGGGTGACCACACAGGTACCTAACCCTTTGGATGTAGGAGGCGAATTTGGCTGGGGTCTCCACACACCCAGCGTTTGTCAGTTGCTAGGAACCCCCTAGTGTAGTCAGAGGTGCCCCTGTTCCAGAATCTGACCCCAATCATGATGTGCTCAGGACCAGGGCCCTCAGGGGGCAGAGGCACCAGCCTCCCAGTTCCAACAATCTCTCCCATCAGTCCTCTCCTGCTTTCCTAGCCAAGGCGTGGGGGCACAGAGGTCAAGAATTAGGACTTTCATTTGCAGACAAGAAAGCAGAGGCTCAGAGAGGCTAAGGGGCTGCCAAGATCACTACGTTAGCAGGGGTAGAGCTGGGCTGGATTCCAGGGCTGCCCTGGCCTCATGCAGTCAGTTTATAGGTGGCCACAGGGAAACTCTACCTGTTTCTAAACAAACCTGACAAAACCCATATACCCACTTGACTGTATGGCAGGTGCTGGAAAGCTGCATGAGAAAGGAGGGAGGGGTGGGGGCAGAGGACTCATGAGCAGCCTGCAGCCTGGGTGGGGAGCCTGGTTAGTGCCCACCTTGCCCTGCATGGCCTGCATAGAGGCAGCAGCCTGCATGGAGGCAGCGTCCCGCCCGTGCTCCAGCAGCTCCTGCTCCAGTTCATCTTGTTCTTCCGTAGGGTCGAAGTTGTACATGGGCATGAGCTGGTGGCGGAGCTTCTCCAGCCTGGGGGTGGGGGGAGGCTGCTGGGGGCATGGCAGGTCCTTGCCCTCCCTCCAGCCTTCTGGGCCCTGCCTGATGCCCAGCTGAGCCATAGCACACAGCTATGCTTAGGGGGCCTGAGGTTTCCTCTGGGATTAAATGAAAGCTATTTTTGTACCTGCAGTACCACCTCCACCCCTCTGTTAGTTACCCACTCCTGGGACCAGATGGGGCCACGGCCCATGGAGGCATCATCTGTGGGGTCCATGGGGACTGCATAGGCCAGGGCCTTGTGTGATCCACAGCCTCTGCGGGCCAGGCAGGGTAGGGGAGTCAGTGACCTGGAGCTCAGGGTATTGGGGCAAGGGTGGCTCAGCACTCCTGGAGGGAAAGTATTCATCCCCAGCCATGAGTGGGCAGAAGAGGACCTGACTCCCTGACCAGGGAGAGGGGCCCCAATGTTGGAGGGACTCTTTTCCCACCCATGTCTCCTAGAGTCCAGCCCAACACTGCCAACAGGCTGGAGTTTTGGGTGGCAACTGGGGAGTTACCTCTTCTTCTTCCTGATGTATAAAACCTGCAAGAGAAGGAGCAGTGTCAAATGGCTGGGAATGAAGTCCCTGACTAGTCAGCAGTCCCTTGGGACAGGGGACATCCTGAGGCTGATGATGGGGAGAAGTGTGGGTCCCCATGTCCTCAGGGGATTCCCTCCCAGGGACACACATATCCTGCATTTGTGCCTCCTTTTGACATTTATCAGCTGCTGACAGTGCCTGGGCTTGGAGGTGGGGAGCAGGCCAGTGCTTGAGGAGCCCAGCCTGGGAAGACCACGCAGTCAGGCCTGGCCTGCAGACAGGAGGACCCTATCTCTGCCAATATAGACTGTGGTTTCAGCCGCTCAGCACCTGCCTCAGACTCCTCAAGGCTGAGGGGGGAGGGAAGATTTCAGCACACCCTCTCCTCTCAACTCTCCCCAGGGAGTACATGGCTTCCCCAGAGCCATGGATGGGCAAAAAGAACAGGGGGCCAAACTCTGCAGGGCAGTGGCTCTAGGCAAGGCTCTGGGCTGGGCTTCTGAGGTTTCCATGGGAGGCTGATGGGCTTCAGTGGACGGGGCCTGGGGAGGAGAGCGTGAGCCCCTGAATAGCAGCCCAGACTGAACACCGGAGCTCAGATGCTGGAGGAACGTAGAAAGGCCTTGGGTCCTAATCCCCATGGTACAGACTGGAAGATAAAGGCCTAGGCAGCTTGAGGAAACATGCAAGACCTAAGAGCTCCAGGTGGGAGCAGAACATCCTGATACAAAGCACTGAGAAGGGAAGAAGGGCTGGCCACCAGGGCAGGGACTCCAGGGACCTCTGCCACGACCTGGCTGTTCCCTAAACTGGTGGTTTCTGGCTGCCAGGAGAATGACCACTTCTGCCTGGGGAAAAGCCATGTCCCTAGAGTCTGTCCTCTGTGGCTCTCATATCCTTTGTGCCTCATTCACAGCTTGAATCTGGTTTGGTTTCCAGCCTGGCCCAGAGTTCCTCTTGCTGCTTGTTTCCTCGGAAACCCCAAAGGCCTGAAAAGAAACTGACTTTCCCCTTGCTTTCCATCCCCTCCAGGGGTCACACATGGATGATACCCTTGCTGTCCTGTGGAAAGGATGCTGGGGGAGCTCCAGGTCTCAGACCCAGCCCCCTATCTGCCCTGAACCAGCAGCTTCAGCCCAAGCACCTGGACTCCCTCTACTCCCTCTACTCTGGCCCTTCTCCAAACCCTCCTTACTGCCCTGTGGTCCTGTCCTACAGATGGGTCTTCACGAGAGTCCAAAACCTTTAACAAATCTCCATGCCATGGTCCTGCTCTTCCCTCTGCGCCAACTACTGACACCACCCTCCCACATACCTTCCTTCCAAATCTTCCCACCCCTCACCATCCAGCTGCAGTGCTGCCTTCTCCAGGAAGCCCTCCCATACCACTCCATCTGTGTGAGGCACACAACCTGGCACTGATTTGCCTCTCCTCATACCCAACATGGCCCTGCTGGGGGCTGGCATGAGAGGAGAGGAAGCAGCATTCAGGGAGCATCTCTGAACCTGTTCCCTAGTGCCCAAGAGCTATTTTCTGCCCTCCATTGCCTTTGTCCCACAATCTTCCTACCTCTCTGGTTTGGGCAAGAAGTTCCTCTATCCTGGCCCTCTGAACGTTCCTCCAGAATGAAACGTAAGGGAGTGCTCCCAAATTCCTGGGACAAAATCTTTTGCCTAGAGTCACAAGGGCAGATTCCAGACCCCACATTTTCCCTGAGGTAAGATTGTTTCAGTTTACTTAACTGCCACATTGGTGCCATGGGGAAACATTGGCGCTCTGCCTTGCTCCTGCCCAGGGAGCCCACTCACTCTGTGTGTTGCATCCTGGCCCTGCTTGCTGGCCAGGAGTTGTTCCCTGGCAGTGATCCGGAGCCTACAGGGCCCATATGGCAACCTTGGTTTAACAGTAGCTCCAGCCAGGTCATGGATGGACCATCCACAGCCTTATTTGCCAGAGCAACCTGGTCCTGAGCCTAAGGCTAGCCATCAGAGCCTGCAAGGGGCAGTGGCCAGGATGCCACCATTGTCAGCCCACCCAGGGGACCACAGGTGCACCCCAACTCAGTCCCTCTATGCTGCCCTTGGCATCCTTGGTTTATCTGTCTCCTATTTCCCCAAAGAAACACAGGGCAGGACCTTGTCTCCCTAGTCCCTGGGGACCTGAAGGCTTGGTCCAGGGCAGATGCCCAGTAAATAACTGCCAAGTGAATGAACATTGCCAGCAGGCTGCCATGCCCAGAGCATCCCACCCCTACTCTGCAGCCCAGGTTCTATTCCCATCGCCTTCTGGCCTCTACTCCTATGGCACCCCTCCCCACACTTGCCTCACTGTCCTGCTTGCTGCTCACAGAAACCCCTGCCTGCCTCCCAACTTTTGCCCATCAGGACCCTCCACCTGGAACAACCCCCTCTCCAACTCCTACATGGCCCCCATGGCCCAGCTCAAGACACCATGTATCCTGAGAACCTTCTCTGGTTCTTCCAGTTGGAGGCAGCCTCTCTGGTCTCTGGGTCCCTAGTGGAAAAATACCTGGAGAAGGGGAAGATCGTGCTATCATTAACAGACAATTATCTTCTGATTAGAGTCTCTAAAATCTAAACACTGACCACCCTCCTCCAACTGACGGCCATCTGGGTCAGCCCCAGCCTGCCAGCTCTTACCATGGCCACAGCCAGGCCAATCACTGTGATGATCCCAAAGGACAGAAGCATTGTGCCCACACCAGCTGTGCCACCAGCCACATCAGGGATTCTGGTGTCATTAAAGCTGGCAGCTTCTGTGCTGAGGGTAGTGGTCTCAGAAGCTGGCCCATCTGTGGCAGGCTCCAGGTCAGGCTCAGAGGTGGGTGGGCGGCTGCTGAACCAGCCCCTGGCAGATGGGATCCTGGAGTTCATGCTGATGCTGAGAGGGCCCTGGCTGAGAGACTGCCTGTGGTCAGCCAACCTGCCAACTTGATTCTGACATCAGTAGTGTTCCAGACTGTGGCCCCTCCACTATACTTGCAGGTTGCCACCTCCTTGGATAAAGGGAGCTCCCTGGCTCCTTGGGTGCTGGAAAAGAAAGAATAAAAAACCATGAGGCTTAGAACAGGACTCAGTGGTAACATCAAGTACCCCTAAGTTCTGAAGGCACTGGGGAAATAAAAGTTTGAGGGCAAAGGCAAGTTCAAGGGACATCAGGACATGTGCTTTACTTATGTACAGTTCCCATGTGGATTTAGGAAGGTGAAAATGAAGCCCTTCCCCTTCTCTGAGGGTATGATAACCACAGTGATCGTACTTGGAAGATGTGAAAGGTGGCGGGGAGGTTTGAAAGAAAAAGTCTCTCCCCTGTGTAATAGCCACCTTCCCACCCCTACTCCCTGCATTTCCCATCTCCTCACTCCCTGCCCCCCATATCCCTCACCTCCTGCTTGGAGAAAAAAATACTGCAGCTTTTTCCTTTCCTGGAGGGAAACACTTGCCCAAGAGTCAGATGACCTTAGGCATGTCACTCCACTTCTGTGTCTCAGTTCTCCTGAGTCTGAGATAAAACAAAAACAAAAACAAAAACAAAACCCCACCTCCCTCACAGGTTCGTTAAAATGGCAGAATGAACTGGTCCCTTGAAAAGACTTAGCTCAGCGCAACCCTTGCCCACAGTAAGCACCCAATGCATAGACCTTCCCCACTGGGCAGCCCACTTGGGAAAGAAGCCCCTGGACCCAGCCAATTTTGTGATCCAGGTTGTGTTTGCAGTGGGGCAGGGCAGGTGTGGAGAGCCCAGAAGGCAGGAAGGGGAGAGAGGCTAAGGTCAGGTCCTCTGGCACGACTTCTCTGCAGGCTCTTAGGGTCACAGGACCTCCATAGGGGAGCTAGGGGCTGCCGGAGACAAGGAAAAACCAGGTGAGCAGGGAGTGTGTCTTCATATACAGGGATGGAGCACCCACCCTGAGATGATTCTTCTCCCCCTCCTCCTCCCTTGGGAGGAGAGGGTGGGAGATGTGGCAAGAGGGTGTGGCTTAGGTCTTCCCAGGCCAGAGGGCGCAGGGTAAGGCAAGGTGGGAAGGGGGCCCATTCAAGCTGCCTAAGGGCAGGTCTAGGGAGAAGGGGGAGATACACAGCTCATGGCTGCACACATACCTCCCTGTCCTAGCTCATGGGTGTACGTGGGGTGCCTCCCTGTGCAGGTGCATGGGTGTGTGTGTGAGGAGTGTACACACTAAAGATGGCTCCTTAGGAAGGGGTAAGGTTGGCAGAGGGATATGGGGCTCATCCCTCTCTGCCCTCTCCCTCCAGCTAGGCTGAACGCGTCAGCAGCCCCAGGTTCTTCCTTGGCTCTGCCTCTGACCCCAGACATGACCTTGGGCCAGACCCTTAACTCTTGCTCTGGGCTCTCTTTATTCCTCGATCCAAAGCAGAGAAAAGGCCCTGCCCATCACTGGCTGGGACTGCCTGAGGGTCCAAAGGGCAAGAGAATGAAACGGGTGAAATGGGTTGGCACCGCGACCTCCGAGAACCCGCATACCGTTCTCTACCAGGTTCTTCAGTCCTCCCTGCTCCAATCCCCATCCCCGCTCTGCGACTCTGTGATTTCTCCATTCTTGCACAGAAGCTGCGACCTCAGCACTTACTTAATCCTCTCTGGGACGCCGAGCTCAGCCGGAGAGGCTAGGGGTGATGGCGATCGGCAGGAGGCCAGGGCCGGGGACTGCGGGTCCGACCCCAGGTCCGCCCTCCCAGTGCTCTCCGAGCCGGGGCGGGGCCAGCTACAGCGCACCGCCGGCAGCCGTGAGTGCCGGCTCAGTCGGCTTGGGCCGGGACAAGCGGGGCCTGGACCCACCGCGGGGGTGGGGCCGAGGCGAGTAGCCCCAAGGGTCCCCCAGGCTCCAGTGCCTCGCCTCTCTGCCCGCTCCGCGCTCTTGGCTCCCGATTGGCTGTCAGGCCCAGAGCCTGCCCGGCACTGGCCCGATTGCCTGTCGCTCTGATCTGGCTCCGCCCCCAGCAGGAGCCGGACACTGGGTGTCGGTTCTTGCAGATCACCCCTCGCTCCCCGTGGCCTTTGCTGAAGTAGGGTCGAGGACCTTGGATGGCTAAGCCCTTCTTGCACTAGAACTCGGGCGGAGCTCTACCTCCGCCGAGATAGACGCGTGCGCCCGAAACGCAGGCGGACGCTGAAGGCTCGGGGAGAGCACTGGACTGGGAGTCCTTGGACCTCCATTGAACTCTGGCTCGCCCCTCTATGGCTTTGTGACCTAGAGCAAGATGCTTCCCCTCCCTGGGGCTCGCTTCCTGCTCAGATGGGCTCTACTGAGAGGCCTCGTGGGTAAACGCCCACCCCAGGCTAGAAATGGGGTAGCTTAGTTCAGAGAAGTTGGGAGCAGGATCGTATTATTATTATTGGATTGGTATTATTATTGGGCAGCCTGACACAATCCTACATATATTCCTCACAATAGCCTCCATCCACAGCGCGATCATCTCAGGGGAGGGACCCTCGGATACCTTCTAATCTTCGGATTTTCAAGGGAGTTTACGAGGATTAAGGGTCTGGGATCGAGCCCAGGAAACTGCATGTTTAATAGTAGTTAACAGTGATCTAGTTAACAATAGATCCTGGTGGTAGGAGGGTGTCAGCAGATCACACTTGTGTGGGACAGGTCACACTTTTGTGGGACACTGCCGTGAGTTTTATAGAAGGAGCAACTGAGGCCCAGAGTGAGCTGGCAACAGCCAGAGTCCGAACCCAGGTCTCCAGCATCCAAACCCTAAAACCTGGGAGCAAGAGGGTCAAAAGCGGCCCTGGGGTCTAGTGACCCCTGGCCCCCAGCGCAGCTCGGACCACTCTCGGCCAGGTCTTGAACACTGGGTCCCGCCCTCAGATTGCTACCGTCCCCACCACTGGAATCCATCCAAGTGCTGCTAGGCCTGTGCAGAGGCTACGCTAGACCATGCCCCTGGACATCGCACTCCAATTCTCAAACCCTGGGCTGGCTGCTGACAGCCCCGTTGGGGCTGACCACGCACCACCGCGGCTGGGTACCCAAACGCCAGCTCGTAGTAGTCCCCGCGGGCTGGGGCCATGTCCCCTCCGTGACCTTCAGGAAGAATGGGGAGACCTGGCTCCTAGGACGCAACCTCCCACACATCCACGCACCCTGGCGCGGGTGGACTACCGGCGCACCCCGCGTGGCTTTCACAGCCTCCTCAACAGCCCGCAGCGCCTTCCCGGGTGGAACCCAGTAGCACTAGGAACTCTGGAGCTGAGCAACTGGGTCCGCCCGAGTCCTTTCTCAGAAGCACCGACACCGGAAGCAAGGCGTCCGAGGGTGCTCACGTCGGGTCTTGCATATCCGGGGGCTATGCCCCGGCAGTTTCTGCATCCGGGCGGGCGGGCGCGGTAATTCTTCAGGCCGGTACGTGCTAGAAATGGGAACCGGGACGGGTGCCCCTGGACTGCAGCACTCTCGAGACCCCCACTCCGCGTTATATAGATGAGGAAACAGGCTTGGGGAGAGGCGACCTTGCCTGGGTCATTAACGATGCTTTGCAGAGCTGAGAGGGAAGCTGCGTCCCGGACTTCAGGCCTTGGCTCCTCCTGGGGCAACGCTCAGGTGGACAGAGCTGCTCTGGAGACCGGAGGACGTGGGTTTGTGTCCTGCCTGGGACAGTGCTAGCGAGGTGATCTTAGGCAAGTCGCTTTCCCTCCCAGCTGGTCTCTGAAGGTGTGACACTTAGCAGGTGCTCAGTATGCTAGTTTGGACCTTAATCCGTGCGATGGGAAAGGGGACCACTAATTTTAAATCTTCTGTTAAATCTTGTTTGTGATAACTTAAGTATAAAGTTAACAAATAATCGTCAATTTCTTTTTGGCTGGGGATTTATGCTGATGTTTAGGATTATGGGTTAAACGGGGCAGGGGGAGAATTTTAGCATACAAATCAGTCCATGCAAAATGTCAAAAGCAAAGCAAAGCTCCCAAGCAAAGGCAATCTCCTCTCTTCTTGCAGTATTAGTTAAGAGCATGTAACATTGAGTCCCTCCCGTGTGTTGAGCTGACTCTCAGGCCCTTGACATTCATTGTCTGCTGCACTGCTCATGTGGAGTTGATGCTATTCTCCCCATTTTATGGAGGACACTGGAACTCAGAAATAATGACTTTCCCAAGTCGCACACACTAGATGATACAGATCTGTTCAGCCCTCAAGCCTGAGCCCCGACCCATCACCAGGGACTGAGCTCTGGGTTCAGCCCACTTCAGCTAAAAACATGATGAAAACATAATTGGCCAAGACAAGAAGAATCAAATAAGTGGGTGAGGTCTAAAATGGAGTTAAGGAGGTAGCAGAGCAAGAGCATGCCCTCTCTCAGGCAGCAGGTCAGGGAAGAGTGGGTCACACAAGACTCAGCTGCTCTCCTGGTTCTTCTCTCTTCCAGGTTGGCAGTCACATTTGGATCAGAGCCACCTTGAGGAGCCAGAGCCTGTGACCGTCTCTACCTGGTTGGAGCCAGTGACCCATCTTCAGCAGCTGACATCACTTGGAAGACTTAGGGACCTGGGAGCACTCAGGAGAGCCTTTCCCTGAGACATGGAGCTTGGGGACCGAATGCTCCGGGCCCTCCTGTCTGGCCTGGGAAGGAAGGGAGGCACCAGGGGCTGGGCCTTCAGCTCATGGCAACCCTATCTGCCCCTGGCTGGGTTGTTGAGTGCCACAGAGGTGGTGAGCCACTGGACTGCAGTCTTTGAGAAGAGGGGCATCCCTGAGGCCCAGGCATCCAGTGAGTACATCGTGGCTCATGTCCTTGGAGCCAAAACAGTTAAGTGCAGTGTTGTTAAGAGGGCAGAATATGGGGGAGGGAGAACCTTAGGGAAGAACATCCAGGCTTTTCTGCCCCACTGAGAATGCTAAGCTAAGAGTGATGGGGTTTTTCTGAAGGCGTGTCTTAGATGGATACTTATTCATTCACCCAGCTAACGTTTACAGTGTGTGCCAGGCAGTAGGGATCCAGGGATGACCAAGGTGGTCAGTGTTGGGCCCACAAGCATTGTCCACCTAAACCTGGGTCAGGCCCTTGGATCAGGGGAGGCAGCCACTCACATTCTCTGTGGGGCAGTTTCAGAGCCTGAGACCAGTACTTCGGACCCAGCCCCTGAGTCCTTGGCAGCTACAGCATGTGCAGAAGCTGAGTAGCTGCCGATTGCAAAGGTGAGCATCCATGGGCCAGACCTGAGGGGCTCTGTGTGGGGAACAGATGTCTGATTTCCTCCAGCCCAACTAGTTCGTGGTCAGGGAGGAGGAAAGTATCCAAGGACTAGGAAGGTGTTGGTCTGAGGGGTTGATGAGAGGGGAATCAGGCAAGTAGAAAGGGAGAAGGGAGGGAGGGAAGGCCTTGGCTCAGAGTCCTGGGGCAAGGAGGACGACCCTGACGCTTTTGGTATCCCACAAGTTCTCTCAAATCAGTCATGGTCCTATTGGTCCAGGCTCTAGCACTGATGTCACCCAGCTGCCTCCTCTGTAGGATGCCTGTGCAGTACATCCTTGGGGAGTGGGACTTTCAAGGGCTCAGTCTGAAGATGGCCCCCCCAGTGTTCATCCCTCGCCCGGAAACTGAGGTAGGTGTGGCACCAGGACAGGGCAGGATGGGGATGAGGGTGGGGTTTAGGGTACCTGTCTTGCTCCAGATTTCCTCCAGGGGGCGCTGGGACCCTGTAATTATTGTCCTCAGAGGCCTTGCTTTTCCATACTGGTGTCTCCTGGAAGGCTTGGTAGGTGGGGCCAAGAGTGTAGAGGTCTCCTTCTGGCCTCCTTGAGTGTCCTCACATCCCAGACCAATGTCCTAGCTCCCAGACATGGCCTATCCAATCCATGGGGGGAAAGTGCCTTCCTCCTATCTCAGGAGGCATGGGTGGAGTGGATAGGGCTCCAGCTGGACACCTGGAGGCCTGGTACAGCTATGTGACCTCAGGAAAGTCATTGACCCCTCTGGGCCCACATGATAAAAGGGTTGGGCCAGGGAATCTGTGACTTGGTGGTTCTCTTAGATCCACTGTCTGGTCAGGTAATTACCCGTGTCCCTCAAATTACTAGGACTAGGGATTGGGTGGCCCTAGATACTATCTGTTGGTAAGGCACCCTTATTGTGGGAGAGATGCTTTCTGTAGCCCTTCTTGGGCTTCCCCTTGACCTTATAGGGAGCCAGAGAGAACAGAGCAGGTGGATGGGGCTGTGTGGGGGCTGATGGGCAAGCTAGAGGGCACCAGGCTCTGAGAAGGAGTGTTTCTCAAAAGGTACCCAGGCATACAAACATTCCTAGGAAAGATCATACCTCATTCACCTGCCCAGACAGGTACCCAGAGTCCCACCTCATTTTCCTAGACTCTCTCCCCTGGCCAAGAAACCTTCTGACCCCATTCACTTCCACATCATGTGGTTCAGAGGCCAGGTCCTCACTTTACAGCCCAGTACTGGGAGGGACAGTAGGGAATCTGAGAACTACCTAAAGTCACAGGGCTGCCAGTGGAAGGAGCGTGGGGGCAGCACTCGGACTTTCTGACTCTGGGTCAGGGCCCCACATCTCCCATAGGGCTGTCCCATCTGGGATTGGATGAGCTGGGATGGAATGCGGAGATCCAGAGCAGGAAGTGGTGGTCTGCCACCTGTACGTTCTTGGGAGGCTACCCTGTGTCTTTCCCAAGCATGTGACCTCTGGCTGGGAGCTCACTTACTGTCTCCTGAGGCTGCCAAGGGTCAGGACATGGGAGGGAAGCTACCATGATGACCTTTCAGTCCCCTCAGAGCTGATCTGACACCAGCCATGTGCTCCAGGGTTCTGAATGTGGAATGTGGACTCTGGCTCACATGGGGGCCCCCCATTCCTGTGTGGGTCTGGGCCAGAGAGCAGCTCTGTTGCAAGGAGCAGGGGGAGGGGAGAATGGAGGGGGAGGCTGTGGTTGGGAGGTCAGGTCCTCACCTCACTGTGCAGACATTTCTGAGAACTTGCCAGGTTTGCCCCAATGTGAAGCCACATTGGGGGTGCTTTACCAAGAACTTGAGAGGACGTGGCCTGTGGCAGGGAGTAGGGAGAATGGGTGCAGGGAACAGTTCATGGTGCCTGTGATCTTTCTATCCACTGGAGGACAGTTTCTGATGATGGGGGCAGAAGTCAGAAATGTGAAGCTGTAGGTGGCATGTGGCTCGATGAGTTGGGCTTTCCCTGTGGGTGGGAAGGTGGCTCAGTCCCCAGGCTGGCGGTGTGTACAGTGGGAAACCCAAGGCTGAGAGTGTGAGCCATTCATATCCAATTGGGCAAGATGAGGCTCTGCGGGGTATGGGAGGCTCAGTGCCTTATCTGTGATTAGCTTGAAAGAGGCAGTGCCACCTTCATGGGGCTGCTGTCTCAGAGCATCCGAATGGAGGGTACTCACAGCAGTCAGGTCCTGCTGAGGCCTTGGGCTGACTTCTTGACGGAAGCTGTCTGTTCCCCACATTCCCTTCTATCCCCACCCCATCATGGTTTTGGATTCTTCCCTTACTCACCTAGAAGAGGTGCCCTGAGTCTGAGGCCAGCTCAGCTTTCAGCCTCCTCTAAAGAGCCACCAATTTCAGGCTGATGGAGGCTGGAGGCTCTTCACTTGGTGAGGAGGAAAGTTTGTGGACTTCTTGCAGGTCTTTACCCCTATAATTGTCCCATAGCCAAGTTGATCCTCAAGTGGTCTGGAGTGTAATAGAGGGTCCAGGGGACACTCAGCTTCATGCGCTCCCTGGGATGGCCGTTCATATATGTTGTATGTCTCTCTGAGGTCAGAGGTGTCTCTGTGAGGTGGCTGGCCAGTGTGGCTGTCCAAGGGGTCATTCTCCAACCAGGGTAGGTCTGTCTGTGGCCAGGAAACCAAGAGAAGTTCACACCCCTGACAAGCCTCAGCTGTCCTACCAGATGCTCAGTATGTGGCCTCAGTGCTGAGCCCGCAATCTCCCACCACAGCTCTAGACTTCTCGCGCTATGGTAGTCCCAGTGCTATGGGCCCAGGTTGCTGCAAGCACCCCTGCAATCTCCAGTAGTGCCTGGTACAGGACTAGTGGGAGCAAGTGAGGGAAACAGGAAGGGTTGAACCCATAGGCCAAGTCCTACCTGCCTTGAACTTGCTACCCTGGGCACAGGTGAGCTTTGCTCCTGGGATTGGGGGGCCTGGAAGGATAAAATGCCTTTTGGGACTCAGGACTGAGGAGCTTATATGGCAAATGGGTCTGAGTGATCTGGAGGTGTTGAGCTTGACTGTTGATATTGGGAGTTTGGGAGGACCTAGGGGAGTCTGAGACTTAGAGGGTAGCTTCCCACGACCACTGAGAGCTTGCCCAGCACTTGGAAAGTGGCCAGGAGGCCCCTCTGAGGGTCAGGCTTTGCCTGTG
Organism: Lynx canadensis; assembly: GCF_007474595.2. Classification (NCBI taxonomy): domain Eukaryota; kingdom Metazoa; phylum Chordata; class Mammalia; order Carnivora; family Felidae; genus Lynx; species Lynx canadensis. The sequence goes on from NC_044304.2 coordinate 19,329,949, forward strand.
GGACACACTGTGATGGGTTAGATTCCTGGTCTTCCCATCATGGAGCCTTCAGTTTGGTGGGAAAGGCAAACTGCATCCTGGACTTTAGACTCATGGTGAGGAGCCATGGTAGAGAGAGCCTGGTGGGGCGGTGGGGGTGAGGAAGCCTTTCTGGAGAGGTGGACCTGTTTATAGATGAAGGGAGCACCCACTTGCAGACCCCTTTGCCCATTCCTGAGCCAGCCCTGCCTAGGATTCCAGGAGTCCCAAGTAGGGAAATTCTCCTAAGGGTTGTCTTTGAGAAGGAAGCACTCTGCCCTTTCCCAGTTCCATGCCTGGCTGCTTGGGCCCTCACTCCACTGCTCATTAGAAACAGTTGGCTACTGGGCAGCAGCAGCCCTCCACTCTCACTTCCACCCTGTATTGGTTTCCATGCACAGTCCCTGCAGGTAGCAGATGGGTGGACAAGACTTGAAAGCCTGTTGTTTCCAAAGTGACAGTGTCTGTAAGTGTCCCCAGGCCCCCAAGGCAGGTGCAATCAGGCACCTCCCACCACACTATGCCCACTTATTCCCATGCCTTGTGTATGCATGCCACAGCCCTCTTCGGATATGGGGCTTAGGTGGGACTGTGTTCTCCCTACTATGCCCCACCTCCATGGAGGCAATTCCCTGTCCCTCCCTGGGGGCCTTCTAAGTTCAGCTCTATGAAGAAGCTGGGGCCACTCTGGCCCCTGATAATTGGCCATCATGAGCTGTGAACCAGGCTCCAGGAGGGGCCTTGACCCCTGGGCCTTAGCTTCCTCATGGACCATTTGTGAGGATCCAACAGATTAATGGAGGGAAAGTTCTGGAATCAGGGCCAGTCAAAGAGGAAGTGGTCGAGGAACATCAGGCATGGTTCTAGCATTGCCATGTGCACAAAACAGAGGCTGTCTATAAAAGGCCTAGCTAAGGTTTATTGAACTTTTACCATGTACCAGGAATGGGACCCATGTCTCACGAATGTGTTTCTGTTTAATGTCCCCAGCATCCTGATGAGGTGGGTTATCATCCACTCAGTTTCACAGGTGGGGAATCTGAGGCCTAGAGAGGCAGAGTGACCTGCCCATGGCCTGACATAAAGTTCAGTCTAGCTTTAGACACCCCCCTACATTGACCCCTCTAACCATGCTTGGGCCTCTGTGCCAGTACCCCCTGGAGGGCCGGGTTGTCACTAACTCTGATCCAGACCCCTTTGCCTCACAGGAGCTGGTTGAATGGGTGCTGAAAGAAGTGACCCAGAGTTCCTGTCCAATGGGAGCCCAAGGTGGCCCCCTCATCCTGGAAGTGGGCTGCGGATCGGGAGCCATCTCCCTCAGCCTGCTGAGTCAGCTTCCCCAGGTGAGCCCCCTCTGCGTCCCTGTGCCCCACCCTGAGTAGACTGGGATTACCACTCACTGTCCCACAGATCCTTTCCCCACCCATTTCTGCTAGAAGCACTTGAGAGGAGGTGGCCAGATATGGGAAGACAGGGCTGCCCTCAGCCTATCATGGTCATAGCCTCTAACTCTTTTCCCCTTTTCTCTGGCCAGACCCTGGCTACAGAGAGGGGAATGGCTGTTGGGTATTTCCCTCCTCTCTAGTAGGGGTTGGAGGAGAGCTCTGGTCCCCAGCCCTGGCCTCTCCAGGCACCCTGCCCCCTACATACCCATCATTTATTCTTGGGGCAGAGTCGAGTCATTGCTGTGGATAAAGGAGAAGCTGCCATCTGCCTGACCCAGGAGAATGCTCAGAGGTAGGCGGGCTGGGGAGACAGAAGGTCAGGGTTGGGGAAGTCTGACTTTGGGACCTGGTCTCAGTCCCTATTCAGGTATTAAACTCACTGATGTCTGTTTTCTACTCCTAAGAAAGGGGAGGTCGGGGGGGGGGGTGTTGCCTGGCATGGGTCCCACAGGGTTATGAAGGACAGTGGGCACCAGATAACTGCCAGTCCAAGAAGAGTTTATTCTCATAGTCCTGGTAGCCAAAAGCAGGAGCCTCCCCTGTGCTCACCCTCACTTCCCATCTCTTCAGGCTTCGGTTGCTGGACAGAATTCAGATCGTTCCCCTGGATGTGACTTTAGGTATCTTCCCTACCCATCTTCCTTGGGGTGGGGATCCTCAGCACAGGTGCTGACTGGTGGAGAGATGGATGGAGGGCTTCCCCAACACACACACACACACACACACACACACACACACACACACACACACTATCGTAGACCAATCCTGCAAGTCCCTGCTGCCTCCTGGGCTGATTTGACCCATGCAGGGACCAGCCACAGGGTCTTTGTTATTTTCTGAACCCCTGTAACTAGTGAGATTAACTAGGGCTTGCTTGCTTGTTGTCAAGAGATGAGCAGAAGCTCAGGAGAAAAGCTTTAGGACCAGAATACTTTAATACTTTAGTGCCTACCCATGCTGCTCCTGCCTGGCCCAGGCATAGCACAGCTCAGCCACACCTTTGCAGAGTGTTCTTGGGTTCTGGCTGCAGTTCTGGCTTCATTACATATCCACAAGATCTTTGAGCCTCATATGCACCCTCCATAGAGTGTGATACACCTGGTGTGGCACCTGGCACCTGGATGGAATGGACAAGCAGAATTGCCAGGAATTGACTGACTAAAGCCAGGCATGTGCTCCACACACCGAGTCCATGTGCTGGCTATGGGGCAGCATATGGCAGGGCCAGTAGGGTTACAGAGAACAGAGGCTCTTGCATTGACCAAGCAGTCAGAGAGGTCTTCCTAAAGGTGGCACTTGAGCTGAGATTTGAGAGGAGGGAGAGAGGGCAAGGATATTCCATGTGAAAAGTTGCCATCTCAGAGTATACATGCTCCTGGCCAGGCTGCTGGCCGGGGACCCTGGGCACTAATTTGCAGGTCTGGGTTATCAGATCCAGAGATAGGCCCATGGTGTGGCTTGGGGAGGGAGACTACCCAAGGGACATGGTGGCAGGTAGAGCTGCCACCTAGTCTCTGCTGTGTGTTCCCTTTGACCATAGAGGGGAGCTGGTCACACCTCCTGCCCTGGGGCCCCATGGACCTGGTCGTCAGCAACCCTCCCTACATCTTCCACCAAGACATGGAGCAGCTGGCCCCTGAGATCCGCAGGTACAGGGTATGATAGGAGGGAGCCAGGCCTGAGAAGGCCTTGGGGGATGTGTCTGCCCTGGGGGAACTACACCATTGGGAGGGCCAGGGAGGGAGAGGGGACTGAAAGGGACAGTGATGTTGAAAGAGAGGTTCACTTAGGAGCCCACAGACCTACTCGGTTCAGCTTCTGCCTTCCCACTTAAGACCACTGAACTTCTCTGAGCCTCATTTCCTGCCTTTGAAAGGGGAGTGATAGACCTTTGCAGGGCCATGAGGAGGACTTAGCAATGAATAACATTAGACATGGTATAGAATACATAGAAGGTGCTCAAATGGGTACATCATTTTACAGAAGAATGAGGCCCGGAGAGGGAAGATGCCTGGTCCAAGGTCATGTAGGGGCTTAGCAAGAAGGCTGGGACTAAGACCCTACTCCAGGCTTTGCTGTGAGTCATCCTGTTCTCAAACAAGGGCTGAGAACTAGGGGTAGCCCAGGATCCCTTGGACGAGGCAGCAGTAATGTGGGTCAAGGTGCTGGCTCCCCCTTTCCAGGCTCTCAGGAATGGTCTAGCCAGTTCCAAGCTTCACCACCCCCCCCCCCCCCCCCGCCGCCCCGCTCCAGACTAAGCATAGGAACAGCCTTGCCTTGCTATCAGTCAGTGGGATTCGCTAAGCACTCCCAGCACTGCCTGGTGGGCTGCTGCCTATAGGAGGTAGGGGCATCAGAGCTGCTGTTTGGGGTCTCCTTCCTCTGTGTCCTCAGATTTTCCTCTCAGCCCAGAGTGTAAGTTCCATGGGGCCCCTTTGTGGAGGGCCCTGCTCAGTTTAAGATACCCCCTGTCCCAGACTCTCACCTTCCACTGTTTTCCCTTCAGCTATGAAGACCCAGTAGCCCTGGATGGTGGGGAGGAGGGCATGGACATCATTACCCACATCTTGGCCCTGGCACCTTGGCTTCTGAAGGACTCTGGGTATGGATAGGGCAGGTCTCCTGGATCTGTCCCAGTGTGTACTAGGCCTGCCCTGACAGTCATTCTGCCCCCACGCCTCCCGGTCCAGGTAACCCAGAAGTGCAGGTCCTAGTTCTGCCTGGTTGAGCTGACCCATTTCTCCTCCATGTAGGAGCATCTTCTTAGAAGTGGACCCAAGACATCCAGAGCTTGTTGGCAGCTGGCTTCAGAGCCGGCCTGACTTGTCCCTTGATCTCGTGGCTGTGCGCAAGGATTTCTGTGGGAGGTGAGCTCTACCTACCCCACCCCTACCTCCATAGTCATAGCCACATTTGTTCTTCCACTCAGGCCATCCACAGCTCTGGCTGTGGGGAGAATGTGCTGTTCCCACACTCTGCTCATCCCCTGGGATTCAGGCAATGATTGGCCTCTTGTCCCTGTCTCCTTAGGCCCAGGTTCCTGCATATCCGGAGGTCTGGGCCACAGTGTGGCTGCCTTATGGAAGCCTGACCAGGACCCCAGCCTACCAGAGTGCCTGGCTGATCCTTCTTCCTGGAATGCTACTTAGAGGGAGGTGATGGCACTTTCTAGAACCCAGATGCTTATGACATTTCCCATGGCTCTGTGATTCCCCAAGCTCCACATTTCTGGGAGACTTGGGGATAGAAGCAAGGGTGGGGATGTCCTTCTTGGGGTGGCAAAGAACAAGGACATCCATAGTTTGGCTCAGAGCTGAGCAGACCTAGGTTCCCATTCTGGCTTCCCATCACATCAGTGTGGCCAAGGGTAGGTTGCTCAGTGTCTCTGTGAGTGGAATTGCCTTGGGGATGTTGGGAGATATGGCCAATAAAGTGTCGAGAGACCAACAAATAGTCGTCTAATGTTTTGTTACTGTGATTTGTGGGTCCCCTGCCCCCTTGTCCCCAGGCAGTGCTGGGAGTAAGAGCTTCCTCCTGCTCCAGCAGGACTAGCCATCAGTCTCCCATCTGGTGGGAGTGTGAGAGTGCAGTGTGGAGAAAGGCACATGGGTGCTCCTTTTGGCCTTGGATGCCAGGGCCTTGGGACTGATCAACTCACTCCTAGGGTTCGACCTAGCCCTCAACTGCCCTAGGTACATTCCCACACACCCTGACTGGGTCTAGGCTCTGAGCACAGGAGTGTCATCTGAATTTCAACTCAGAGCTGACTGCCTGCTTTCTGGAGGGGATTGGGCTGAGGGTCTTTGGTGCACAGTTCTGGGGTCACCTATCCTCATTTATTTCACTAAAGGCTTGAGCCAGTAAGGAGTAAGCAGCGTTTACGTTTACTTTTTATTCTCATAGCTTTTGGCTAAAACATTCCTTCCAAGTTGACCTTGCAGTTTCAGGTAACCCATCTGTCCCTGGTTGGAGCTGGGGAGAGTGAGAAACCCAGACAGCGCAGGTAGCTGGTTGTGACCTCCACCCAAGCTCTGGTCTGTGCAGACTTGTGGCCACCAGGAGGCCCGAAAGCCCAGCCCTTCTGTCCACAGCGACAGGAAACCTCCCAGTTGGCAGGTGCTGGTGTGAATCTGCATCAGAGTGGGTCCTGAGGAACATGCCAGACCAGACTGGCTCATCCCACTGGCACTTTCAAGGGCCTGACCTGGTGGTACGGTGGCCAGAGGCAGTATGGTCTGGTGGTCAGTATCCTCTGCTAAAGCTAGGATGCTGGGCTCCAGGGCTGTGTCTTGCACTGGGACCTCGGGCAGCTCCTTTCCCTGCAAGAAGCTGGCTCTTCTGGCTCCAAGGCCAGTGTAAGGTGGCAGCCTCATTTTAGCCTCAGTCAGCCAGGTGGGGTGTGAGCTGGCATCTGAATCCTCACTCCTCCAGCAGGGACTCCCCAAGAGAAGATGTGGCCTGCCTGACATCCCATGGTGGGAAGTAGCCAAGTGGAGATGGGAAGTTAGGTCCCTGCCTTTGGGGAGTCTGTATTGCTGGGCTCATACCTGGCTTGAGTGACCCACTCCTTCCCCTACTGTGCTGAGGGGTCACATCTGCCTTAGCAGGGGCCACACTGCAGCTCCTAAGGCTCCTGTGTCCTGCTCCTTGCCCAGTGCCAGCCACATGGACTCCAAGCTCCTGACTTCGTTTGAGGAGGATCAGGGACTCCCCATCATGGCTGCCTAGAAGGAACCTGGGAGGGTGCTGTAGGGCACAGCCAGAGAGAGGTTCCTGGCTTTCTGAGCCCCCTTGTGCTCTCCAACCTCTGCCCACATAGGTCCTTACCAGTATCGCCCATCTCTTCTGCCTGTGCCCTTCAGCTCCTGCTGTCTTCAGCAGCATCTCAAGGCAACCTGCCCCATTGTTCCACAGCCTGGGCCACACCTCAGCCAGTACTGGCTTCCCTGATGGTTTCACTCTCCTGGCCTTGGACCTATCACCGAGGAAAGGTCTTGGCAAGCATGTGGATATGTCACCCCAAGAGACCATAATGATGGGAATTACAGTGTCGGGGCAGCTGGGGTCACAGAAGCAGGAGCAACCTTTGGAGACAACCTTCCTAGAAAACCATGAGGCTTGACTCCTCTGATAAAGAGATGCAGGCCAAGTGGACTGGCGGGCCGGGCCTCAAGCCTGCAGCTAGAGGGGTGGCCAGAGGCCCCTGTGGGGACCACGTACAGCACTGGCTTGATTGGGCCTTGGACATTGAGCTCTGATGTTGAAGCCACACCACCCTGAGTTCAGATCTTGGCATCTGCCCCTCACCAGGATGTGACCTTGGCCAGATGACTTCACCTCCCTCAGCCTTGGCTTTCATACCTGATAAATGGGACCCTGTGCTTTATCTCATAGGATGGTTCTGAGGAGTCCGCGGGATGCACCTTTGACGGGGCATTGTGTTTTCACCGCTTGCTCCAGAGAGCAGACATGTGGGGAGACACAGGGAGGGCCTGTACCCTTATGCGTCTGTCTGGTGCTTGACACCAAAACAAAGCAGGCAGAGAAATGGCAGTTTGGAAAGGAGGGAAGGCAGGGATTTCACTCTTGGGCTCTTGACGTCTACCTGCTCTCTGGAGATGGAGCCCCCAAGAGGCTGGTAGTCTGGCCGCCTAGATTTCCCTCAGCACCTTCTCTCTGCACTAGGACTTGAATGGCCTGAGGTCCAGGCCACAACATTCAGTGGCTCTGCCCAGGAAAGCCAGGCTCACCTGCCCTATCTCCTCCCTCCTTCCTGGGGCCAAAGCAGGAGATGAGTACCCCCCACCCCTGCCCCAGCATGTGTTATGGAGCTGATGGTAGAGTCCAGGCTCTTCAGACCCCTGAGATCTTGAGGGATGTGCCTACTGCCCTTCCAGCCTCCTTCAGCCAACCCTAAGCATGGGCAGGGGGTGTAGGAGTCCTTGACTGATGTACTCGGAAAGCAATTCCATCCTGTTTGCTGACAGTTGAGGAAACAGGCTTTGTCTCACAGTTGGGTGCTTGTCCTAACTGCCCTTAGGTTTCTCCATGGGGGCCCATCTAGCTGCCCTATTGAAATGTACCCCTAAACTCGTAAAGCCTTTTCTTTTTAATTTTTAAAGTTTTTTTAATGTTTATTTAAAAATTTTTTTCTTAATGTTTATTTATTTTTGAGAGACAGAGAGAGACAGAATGATCAGGGAGGGGCAGAGGGAGAGGGAGACACAGAATCCGAAGCAGGCTTCAGGCTCTGAGCTGTCAGCACAGCTGACATGACAGCCCCCTGACATGGGGCTCAAACCCATGAACTGTGAGATCATGACCTGAGCCAAAGTTGGATGCTTAACTGACTGAACCACCCAGGTGTCCCAATGTTTATTTTTGAGAGAGAGAGAGAGAGAGAGTGCGAGCACAAGTGGGGGAGGGGCAGAGAGAGAGGGAGACAGAATCTGAAGCAGGCTCCAGGATCTGAGCTGTCAGCACAGAGCCCAACACGGGGCTTGAACTCACAGACTGTGAGATCATGACCTGAGTTGAAGTCAGACGCTTAACTGACTGAGACACCCAGGTACCTCGCCCCTAAACCCTTTTCTGCCACCACCCTGTACCTGGACCCTGGGCCATTGACTGCTGCCAATCCCTGCCCTAAACCCTTGGCTGTCTCCTCATGACTTAAGTATGGTCACTGTGTCCTGCAGAGTCCAGGTCTGAAGAGGTGGGAGGGGGATGGTGATGGCTGTGGGAAAGGCCCTGTGTGGACCCCTTTCAAAGCCCCATCAGTGCTCTGAGTAAGCTTCCATCAGAACAAAGTGTTCCACTGCTGACAGGCTTTGAGAGCTGCTTTAACCTTTTCGGGCCAGCATGTCCTTCCCTGTCCACCTTCGGATTCTTTTGTCCACCGCCCTGGACTGCAGCTTCCTCAAAGGACTCTCTATTCCCTAAACATACCTCCTTCCCTTTGCCCAGGCAGTGTCTCCCATCAGGAATGCCTTGCCCACCACTGCCATCCAAATGATCCCTCCCCTCCCTTCAAGCTCCAACATAGATGCTGCCTCCTCCAGAACACCCGCCCTGATCCCTCTGTCCTCCCTCCCTCCTACATACCATGCTCCTAGCCCAAACTTCTGCCAGCACTGATGACATTCTGCCCCATGCATTTGGAAACCTTCCTGTCTCCCTCATCTCTCTAGGGCCCCATGTGGGTCTGGCATACCCTAAGGTCAGTAATGTCCACTCATAAACCAACAATGTGTGTATTTTCTAGAATGGAGCTGGAACTTCTGTGTGGCTCTTGTCTGATCTGACAGCAGCTTTTGCATATTCTGGTCAATAGGGAGAGAAGAAGCTATGAGGGCCCAGCCTCCCACCCAAACTAGGCAGCTGTCCGAGTTAAGCCATGGCTACTAATGGGCTCAAGTGCACCTGATCTGTGCACAGCGGCTGCGCCAGGAGTACAGGCTGTTCTTGGCGGCAACGGGGGCAGGTGCCAGGTTTCCTGGAGCTCTGGGCCCTGGCCAGCCCCCACCCAGAGTCTTGGCCAGAACAGCGGCCTGATCCCCTGTCAGGACTCCTCAGTCCTGGACGAGGCTTCTGGATGGGGCTTGGGATTGGCAAAGCAACCCTACCCCTCCTGTGGCAGACAGAAAAATGGCCCCTAAGATGTCTGTGTCCTAATCCCCCAAATCTGTGAATGTGTTACCTCACAAGGCAAAAGGAACTGCAGGTGTGATTAAGTTAAGGATCTTGAAATGGAAGGATTATCCTGGATTATTCAGATGAGTTCAGTGTAATCAACAAGGGTCCTTATAAGATGGGGGTGGGGAAGGAGATTCGAGGGAAGCAGAGGTCACAGGGAGGCAGTGTGCTGGAGAAAAGGGCCACGAGCCAAGGAATGCAGACAGCCTCTAGACACTGGCAAGGGCGAGGAAATAGATTCTCCCCTAGAGCCTCAAGAAAGAATAGAATCCTGCCAGCGCCTTGATTTTCGCCTGGTGAAACTAATTTTGGACTTCTGACCTCCAGAGCTATAAAATGATAAATTTGTGTGGTTTTAAGCCACCAGATTTATAGTAATATGTTACAGCAGCAGTAGGAAACTAGTACAGATTTTGCTACTTGAAGTGTTGCTGTCACAAATACCTAAAAATGGAAGTGGCTTTGGAAATGGGCAGGAGCTGGAGGAAATTTGAGGTGCATGATAGATTGCCTTGAATACCTCTGCTCTGAGAAGGGGGGTGGCTGAGGTGGGGATGGGGAACACCCCTCCATCTGGAGACCTGAGCTGCCCAGGCTCCCTATCCACAGGTCTAACGTGGTAGAGAAGACTGGAAGACTGCTCGGGGTGGGCCCTGGAGAGGCTGGCCTGGCACCGGGGCATCTATGGAATAGGACTGCGATCAGGGGAAAGGAGGCAAGGCTGGCTTCCATGGCCCATCTCTGTGGCATGGGGGCCACCCAGGCCTTCAGAGAGGATGTCAGGGACTGGATCCAGCACCTCTTGAGTATATGAAGATCAGCAGGGGCCCTGCACTCTGGGTTGCTAGTACCACATCTGTGAAATGGGCACAAGAGTGCCTGACTTCAAGCTGATGGATCTGAACCCTCTGTGTGAGTTGTGAAGGGTTTGTCTCCTTCCAGTCATCAGCCAGTGCCCAGCTCCTGCTTCGGGTCTGGACTGGGCTTTGTGGCTCAGATAAAATTGAGTCATTCCTGGGATTCTCGGCCTGTGATAACCAAACCTGAAATGGCCAGCTAGAGTCCTTGATCCTGTCCCTGTTCAGGCTGGCCAAGTCCTGGGGCTCTTGAAGCCATGGTCCCATCTGAGGAGCCACAAGGAGAGCTACTGGGAGTCCAGGCATGGGCTGATGTGCCTCATGGCAGGTCTGGGAATCTGGATTCTCCTAATATGCTTTCGATGAAGCCAAGAGGGCCTGATCATATTGGGAGGGGTGGATTTTTAGCAAGACTAACGTCTACTCCTTGATCTCCCTCTTTCCAAACAGTTCCAAGGAAGGGGCTTACTAGGGGTCACATAGCACTTACCTCCTGACTTGTTGTGCAGTGCTCTCCACCTCCATTGCTGCCAAGGGCCTGTGGTCATTTACTTGGATGGTGTGGCTCTTTCATATGGCTCTTCAGGTAGCTCCTAAACAGAACTGACTTCAACCATTGCTGAGGGGTTGGGTGGAGGAGATGTCCGGGACAATGGGACCCATGACTCTGACTAGAGCCTGGGGCCACCCTAAATTGGAGAGTGGGATGTTAAGGATAGTCAGCTCGAGAGTGTGGGATGCCATCAGACATGCCAGAAGCAGTGTTGGACAATGGACAAGGGCGTCAGGAGATCCAGATGCGACCAGTGATGGCATAGGTCAGAGACAGCCCTTGAGGTAAAATTGGGAAGACCACCCTCCCAGGCCCAGTAACCAGGCATCTCCACATGCCAGGTGCCAGGTGCTGCACATGCTGGCATAAATCCTGTCTGCACATCAGGAATGGCTTTCTTGGCCGCTAGACAGGTGAAGAGACTAAGACTTAAGTTGCCCAACATCACACAACCAGGAAGCGGCCATGCTGGGGTTTGAACCAGTCCTCTGATGTCCCAGCTAGTGGGTGGGGACTTTGAGCAGGCCCCCTCTGGAGGCTGACTGCATCCCAGGGCCTCAGTTCCCGGAGAGGCTCAGATGCCTGGGGGTGGGGGGAGCGGCAGGGCTGACCTGAGTTTCCAGACAAAGGGGAAAGTGGCAAGTCAAACAGAAGCACCAGACGTGGAGCAAGCTTCCTTCCTTCCCAGGTGCCCAGCTTTCACACTCCGCAGCAGAGGAACCAGATGCAGAGCCCCTGCATGCGGGGGAGGGGAGGGCAGTGAGAGTGGCTGCTACCGAAAGGAGACTGATGTCCCCTGGACGTGGGGTGGGACTGATAGACATCAGACTCTGCTTCTCAGCTGACAAGTGGGTGGGAAGGTGAGTCCTACCTCAGCATAAGGGGTATGAAGCCTGCCTGGTGGCGGAGGCATTTTAGGTCCCCAGGCCCAGGAGATCCTGGGAGGAGGCGCTGGGTGGATGTGCCTAAAGCCCTCCTTGAAGGCATTCCACAGCTCAAGAACTAACTACAGCTCCCTCTCTCTGCCTGCACAGAAGTGCGCCATCTCTTCCTCACTCTGCCCAGCCCTTTAGAGCCGTGGAGTTTGTTCTTTCAAAGCAAGCTTCAGGTGCAACTCCACCATGTAGTTTTACAAAGATAAAAGCAGTACCTTAAACATGAATGTATTTTTAAAGTTCAAATTCTCAACATTTTCTCAGCGTTAAGTCCATCAGGAGGACAGCAGTGAACACACGTTTGAACTGGGGGTTGGGATAGGAGTTGCAGTCTCAGGTCAGCTTTGGTGTCTAGCTTCTTTCAGGGTTTGATTTCAGTGGCACAGGACCAAGTGACCCCTGACTCCCACAAAGAGGTGGTTACAAGTGGTGGCAGTGTTTCTGAAGGCCACCTTGCAGTCTCTTTCATTCACAGGGACAGCAAGAGAAGCTTTATTTCAAGCTCAGCACAAACCCGGTTCTCTGGACACAAGGGGAGGAATCTAATGTGTCATAATTTGATGGTGTGCCCATTTGAGTCTGTGCGTGGTTTTTAAAATTGGGCTCCTTACGATAGCTAAAAATATGAAAAGAACAGAGAGGGAAAGCGAGAGGAAGGAAAGGAAAGGAGGAAGGGAAGAGAAGGGGATGAGGAAAGAGAAGGGAAGGGGGAGGAAACTCATGTGTGGCTCCTTTGGGTTCTTGGTGTCGGCAGCCTCTGCCTCCGCCTCTCCTGGGAAGCCCACCCTGGGCTGCTTTACCCCCACAACCTGGAGATTCCCAGTGCCTCCTTTCATTTAGTGTCTGTCTCAGCAGGTGAATCTGGGCCACATGCTCCTGAAAAGTCTCAGGAGTCCACAATCCCCTCTCGGCTCCAATGTGGACCGATTCAATCCCTGATTCTGGGGTATGGAAGAAGGCACCAAGCAGGGAACAGGGACTAGGGGCTTCCCCCCAGGGTGTATGGTTGTGCCTGCACAGGTGGGAGGACTGGGGAACCCAGTGGCCCTGAAAGCCTGGGGTTTCTGTAGTTCTGGGTACCTTCATTTCTGAGAATTTGCTTTGGAAAGAGAGAAATGAGAAGCAAAACCCTAGGGCCCAGCACCACCCCCCCGCCTTCCTGCCTTCCTTCCGCTGAGTCACAGCCAAGAGCTCAGCACCTCAGCCTCCTCTTGGGGCCACTTGGGTGGGGTGGAATTCAGGGTCATGTGAGGATGCAGCATCTGGGACAAGTCTTCTTTTCCTGCCAACATCCTCTGTGAAGTTACTGAGGGCTGAGGCTACTTCCCAAGCTTGGGGAAGGGGTGGCTGAGGTCCTTATCTGTCCTGTCTCTCCTCCCATTGTCAGGCCCATTGTTCACCCACAAGCACTGAGCACCAGCTGTAAATCAAGCCAGCGTTGGGGTGGTTCAGGCAGGAGGTCCTGTCACTGAGGAACTTGTGGACTTGGACAGGGACTTCTCCTGACAGACCCCCAGTGAGTGGCTGTGTCCTTAGGTGTGCTCTAGTCAGCAATGGGGAGCCACAGGAGGCCCTAGGCTCTGGGGAAACCAGGCCACATCACACATGCACCTGTTAGAGACTTGCACACCCCTACACAGGTGCCCCTGTATACAGGCATGTGCACAGGTGTGGGACTTAAGCACTTGGGTCCATGTCCATGATCACAGGTGTCTGTGCAGGGCTCCCATGGTTGGAGGAGCTCTATGCTTCGGGAGCCAGGTCAGGACTTTGTGTGTGTTAGGGGGGGTATCACCCCATCTGAGGCCCAACCACTGTCTCTGAGTCATGGGAGCCCATGGGAACTTGAGTACTATGCTCCCATTTCATGGGGAAAAAAGCTGAAGTCTGGAGAGGCCCCCCATCTCAGCCAGGCTCACACAGCAAGTTAGGGGAGATCTGAGAGGGGAGTGAGCCTGACCTGGGTGACTTGCCCACATTCCTGACCTCTTTGACCTGGCATTTGGGGCTTGACACCCCCCTGATGACCACACTGCGTTAAACTCTGCGAGATAAGATTGGTGATTCTCCCAGCAAACTCACCTGAGGACCTACCACAGGGTCTTCCCAAGCTTTATGGACCATTCCCAGGGATTTCCCACATGCCACGTCTTCGGTTGGGCCATCCTAGATGCTTGGAATGCTGTCTCTTGCTCTCACTCTCAATCTTCCTCTCTCTCTCCCTCTCTATTAATCAAATGAAATCCAGCTTCCATATTCGACTTAAATGCTTACTCCATCTTTTCTGACCCCATGGAACTTTTCCTGTCTCTGGACTCCTCTGAGCATCTCTTCCCCTTCCACCCACTGCTCACCCACCTACTAAACATAAAATTGATCTTTAGAGGCCAAGGCTGGCAGTGGAGGGTCCTTGAGTTAGAGACGGTGGGAGCCACATCCAGGCCAGCTCAGCCTTTCAGACTTTGTCAGTCACTGGGGTGGGCCTGGAGCTAAGACAGGAGACAGCACTACCGGGTGCCACCACCTGCCCCCAGTCCTGCCCCTTCTCTGAAGCGGCAGCAAAGTCCTGCTGTGTCCTCTGAGGGCGGAGGAGACTGCAGCTGACAGAGAAGGCCTGTAGCACTGCGCTCGAGGCAAGATTGGCCCCTCAGAGTTTGTCATTCCGGATTGTGTTTATTCCTCCACACCCCTGAGCACCCCTCAACTATGTGCCAGGTCTGTGCCTGTGTTTGGCAGGTGAAGGGTGAGGGCTGGACAAAGTGTAGAGAACCCTCAGGTTTGTTGGGTGCTGCTGTTTCATAAAATGGCCCCAGACTGAGTTCTCCGCTCCTTCACAGAGCTCTTCCCTTCCACCTGGTCTCAGGAAGGGGGCTTGGGGGCTGCCTTTGCCCCACGAGGCTCTAAGCCCCATCGCTACATGGCCATGCCCTCACCCCTAACAACTAAGAACTCTGTCCAGGGCTTTAGCTGCTGGCTTTGCTGTGTCTCAGGGAATGGACACAACCGACCTGCCCTCTGGAATGGCCAGCTTGTGTCCAGCCTCTAGTGCAGAGGGCCCAGCTTGGGGAAGGCCATCGGGATTTCACCTGTGCCCCTGGCTCAGGGCCCTGGAGAAAGTTTGGTGGCTTATGGGGGGCGGGGTAGGAGGGGGAAGCTCACAGCTGAGGGGAAGGTGGTTTTCAGTTGCTCATGCCTCATTTCCTCCCCTGGCTATCCCAGACCCATGCCCCTAATGAAAAGTCAGCTTTGCTGCTTATCTACTATACAGCTATGTGGTGTTTGTTGTTGTTTATTATACAGGGAGATAGCCTAACTGGTTCTTGCTGGTGTACTGGAAAGCTGTTAATGTATGTGGTTTATCCTATAACTGGCCACTTCTTGGTTTCTCTTAGATCTGTTGGTCGTTGCTTCCCTTGGATTTTCTATGCCGATATTTTACCACTGAAAATAATGATAAATTTGTTTTTTTCCTTTCTAATATTTATAGCTCTTATTTTTTTTCCTTGTCTCATAGCTTGGCTAAGACCTTCAATATAATATTGAAAAATGGTGATGGCTAGAGTACTTGTATCGTGTTTCCCACACATGGAGTGATACCTCTGGTGCCTCCCTACCAAGTGCACTTGCTTTGATTTTGGGTAGACAGCCTTTCTCTAGTTAAGGATGGCTCAGTCTCATCCTGGCTGACTCTGTTTTGTTCATTTATTTTAGAAGCTTATTTATTTGCATTATTCATGTAATAAACCTTCAGTGAGTGTTTGTTGATTGTCAGGCCTACCCTTGGTACCAGAGTATGAAGGAAAAATGGACACAGATGCTACCCATAAGGAGTTCATGGCCTAATGGAGGATAGAGGGACGTAAACAGGCCTTTATTCTTGGGCCACATGGCATGCACTTGATGGCAGTCTGCTCAGCACTGTGCAGGGCACTGGGGATGGGCAGTATTCGGATAAGACCCTGCTCACACAGAACCCCTGGTGGGGTCACATCCTCTCCCACTGAAGTTCCCACACGGCAGTTGCAATGCTCAGCCTAAGGCTTTCTCTGATGCACAGGCCAGCTTGGTAAGTGCCTGAAAGGTCATCCCCCGGAGCAGCCCTAAACCAGTGAAGGTAGGAGTTGGTGGATATGCATCCCAGCTCTCCCACTCCTTGGGTGGAACAACCATGAGGTGTGTTCTATTTCATCTCTCAGCTGAGGACTGAGCTTCGGTTGCCTGCAGAGGGAAACTGCTCATTAACACACCTGCCTAAGTTTCCTTTCTTTCCCTGTCTCGCTTCCCCTCTCCTCTATGTCAGAAACTGGGAAGGCTCTGTGATTTTGCCCCACTTGCAAGCTAACAAGTTAGCCCCTTATATTCCCAAGGATGCTGGCAGAAGGCACAAGACTCATGGTTCAGAAATAAAGATCAGTTTGTTACAGTAACAGTGGTAGACCCAGGATCAGCATTTTCTTGCACCACTCCCGTGAAGCTCAGTTTCCACAGGATGACCCAGTAAGTACCAGATGGTGCCTGCACATGCAGTGGTTTGCATTACAGAAGAGGAACCCTGGGGTCAGGGGGCCCAGATCTTTTATAATAGGCTGCAAGCAAACCTACCAACGTTGCCTCAGAGGGAGATACTATCTTTGTTATACTGGACAATAAACAAATCCTCCTTTTTCCCCTAGAGGGAGATACTATCTCTGTCTTCTAAGGCTGTTTGGTATAATAATCACCCTTGAAAGGATTGCTTGGAACAAGGGAGTCATTGAGCCTATGGGCAAGTATACAGAAATATACTTTCAGAGGACCATGGAGAATTGTCTCCCAACACCCTACTGGTGATTCTTGGCATCACCTCCCAAATAAGCTGTTTGTATTTGGATCCTTGTCTTAGGGCCTATTTCTAGGGGAAGCGCCCCCCACCCCCACCCCCTGTGCCTGAGACAGGGAGGTGACATTAAATGGGCATTAATGGATTTCTGACGTGACTCTCCTTGCCCCAGACTAACCTGTCCTGAAAATGATGCAGGGGAGCACATGAAAGAAGAAGAAGTTTCCTCACCCAGAATCGATATTGTTGTAACCCCTAGGGAGATGCTCTAAAGGGCTTATAGGGTTTTCTCTTTCATGTTTAAATATTTAACATTTATGATGGTTGGCTGCCTGTGTGAGGGAGACGTTGGACTTCCTTTTTTTCCCCCAAAGCTTTCCAATACCATCTATTGGAAGTTGTGCCTGATCTGTAACCACTCTCCTGTCATCTGCCTGGGGCCTGCTATTTAGAACATATCACAAAAACAAAAACAATCAATTCACAATAAATGGATTAAAAAACACGTGGGCATCACCATCACTGGGGATTTGACACTCAGTGCTGCCATAGTGTGAGACAAACCCAAACACCCACTCATGCCCCAGGGAAATTCAGGGAGGTTGCGACCCTGCCTCAGAGTTCACAGAGGATTTGAATGTGAATTGGGAAGGTTTATCTCTATAGAAATATAGAAATATTTAACAGTGAATAAAAGTTTTAAAAAGTTAAAGTTTTATTTTCAAATCTTTTTTTATTTAAATGTTGACATCAGTTCGTTATAACTTATAATGTATATTTTGCCTTTTCATTTTTCTAATTTTGATTATTTTTAAAATAGCTTTTTGGAACATATTTTAAATAATTTTCAATTTTTTAATATATTTAGTTTAATTTATATTTTTGTGCTCTTTGAATATATCACTTTAGTCTTTTAAATCATTACTGCCAAGAGGATAGAAATTATATGAAAAATCTTGATTATAATAACATAACCAATAGTTTTAATGGAATAAAACAAGAACAGTGAATGTTACACAATAAATATATAATACTCTGTGAATTAGGCATGTCTTTATTTCGTCTAACACCACTGAACACCTGGACGTGAGCGATAATCGTGAAACTCAATCATCTTTGATATCTGACTTTCTGATATTTAAAAAAAATTTTTTTTTTAATTTTTTTTTTCAACGGTTTTTATTTATTTTTTTGGGACAGAGAGAGACAGAGCATGAACGGGGGAGGGGCAGAGAGAGAGGGAGACACAGAATCGGAAACAGGCTCCAGGCTCCGAGCCATCAGCCCAGAGCCCGACGCGGGGCTCGAACTCACGGACCGCGAGATCGTGACCTGGCTGAAGTCGGACGCTTAACCGACTGCGCCACCCAGGCGCCCCTAAAAAAATTTTTTTATAATGTTTTTTTTTGAGAAAGAGAGAGATAGAGTGTGAGTGGGGAAGGGGCAGAGAGAGAGGGAGACACAAAGTCTGAAGCAGTCTCCAGGCTCTGAGCTGTCAGCACAGAGCTCAATGCAGTGCTCAAACTCATGAACCGTGAGATTATGTGACCTGAGCCGAAGTCGGACGCTCAACCAACTGAGCCACCCAGGTGCCTCTGACTTTCTGATATTTTTATGTGACTTCCAGACATAGAAAAACTACAGGTTTTCAGATTTTGTATTGTTACGAAAGTTTCTTTGTTGAGTAGGAGAATAGAACACATTTTATTAGCAGTTTATAGCTTGATTTAGGATTTTTAAGTATTTAGATTCTGTAACATGGGCTTCCATTTGTCCTTTTGCCTAGAGCACTGCAAGCATCAGGGCCTGTGCTCCAGTGGGAAAAGCAAATGTGTCCTCGGGTCCCTCTTGCTGCAACAAGGGCCAGAGAAAGAGCACTGCTGGGGCTCATGTCTACATGGGCTCATGTTACGGGGAAGCGGAGGGGTGGGGTGGGATTAGGGAGGAAAAACCCCAAAGAGAAAGAAAGCTACACATATACTCCTTGCCACGATAAAGGTAAGTGATAACATCGTCTCTGTTTTACAGACGATGGCTCACAGACGATTTGTGACTAGCTCAAGTCACGCAGGTGGCCTGGCTCTGAAACCATCTGCAGCAGGGCTCCAGTATCCCCTGAAAACCCAGTAGATGACACCGGCAGCTCTTCTCATTCCGGTTGGGTGGGCTCCGGGTCCAGTTCTCCCATGGTGGGTTCTTTCCAGCCAGCTTGACCTGGGTGCAGGTGCCCAGGCCTCTAGGTGGTGGAGAACTCAGCCTCCCCACCCACTGCCAGCTGCCTCAAGTAGCCTCTGAGAACCGGCACTTCCGAGAACCGGCACTCCCAAGCACAGGCACAGTGATGAACCGTGTCCCTAGGCTGCCCCACCATCCTCCTACAGGGGTCAAAGGACTTCTCTCATAGGCCTGCCTCACGGCTCCATCAGGGCACTGAACCTCAGCCCTTCTCAATCTCAGGACTGGCCCTGCAGGATGGGTTGGGGGCCCCATTCTCTGGGATGTGTTAGGGTTGGGTGGTAGCAGGCTTGGGGCTGTGCTCAGTGAGAGGCAAAAAGTGACCTGAGGGCATGAGGGGAGAGGCAAATCTCTGCCCACACTGCTATCCAGGCTTGGTTAGGGAGGGTTCTCCGTTTTTCTGAAGGCAAACATGCCCTGAGTGGTTAGAAGGCTGCCCCAAGGCCACCTAGCCAGAGAGGGAGGTCCTTACTTGCCCTCTGTGCCCATCCTGACCTGCCCTCCAGCTCCCTCAGCCAAACTTCCAGGCTCCTGCTCTGATGATGCTGACCCCGCGACCCTGTAATGGGAACACTGAGCTACACCCTCGCAGTGTAGCTGGACCCTAACCCTGTCCCAGACCCAGGTCATAGCCCCCACAGCCTTCCTGGGGGCCCTGTAGCATCTCCCCCCCCCCCCATTATCCAGGCAGGGAAGCTGAAACTCCAACTGGCCAGATGTGTGCTTCAGGCTGCACAGCTGGGCATTGGGCTGGGAATACTCTACATGGCCTGACTCTGAAGCCGGGGCCTGTACCCCAACCGTGGGACAAGGATCTGAGGGAAAGGCCATGTAGGAAAAGACTGGCCTATAGGAGTGATAGGAGATCTGGCCAGAAGCTGTCTGTCCATCAGGAAGGGGGACTCTGTGAGTCAGGCCTGGCATTGCTGACCCCACCTTGCTCTCCCTCCTAATTTCCTGAGCCCTTCACACCCTGGCTGCTCAGTGGTCTGGGCAATATACTCGTGCCCAATAACCCACCTTCACCTGTGTGCCCACACCTGCACAATGCCCCCCACTTCCCTACTGTTTCTGGTTGTCCACTCTGTGCCTATTCCTGGGCTAGATATTGAGTACTGCAGAGGCCGTGCCAGACTTGGGCATCTCCTGAGGCCCAGCAGACTTAGTGCTGAAATGGGGGGAGTCCCAGGAGACCCCTGCAGTCAGGTAGGGCTTCCTGGAGGCAAGGACCAGAGCTGAGGCCTCAGCACCCTCTCCCCCTCACCGAGGTCACTGCCTGCCCTCTGAGCCTCTCTCCCTGGAGTGGCCAGCAGGTTCCAGGAAGCGTCCCCTCACCCTGCAGTGCTGATTCCAAGAACTGCAGCTCCTGGCAGCACTAGCTCAGGATCCTTTCCTAGAACACAGGCCTCACCCCGCCCGGCTGCTGGAATCTCATTGGGCAGCTGGTGGAGATAATGGAGGAGGGGGTGCCCTGGGAGGAGCCTCTGTAGGAACCAGACACTGGGAGGGGGGCCCAGACTGTCAGCCCAGAGGGGGCCAGGAGGTCAATGAGTGTGAAGACGCTCTGACTCTCCCCTGCTTTCATTTGTTGGCTGTGGGGAGCGGGCTGGGGGGGGGGGGGGCGAGCCCAGTGAATTCAGCTCAGAGCCTCCCTGCACACACAGGAGCCTTGCTCCTTGGATCCAGAAATTCTGCTGGCTGCTGCAACTTCACCCTCCATATCTGATTTTCTGCCACCAGCTTGGCATTCTAGGGTTCCATTCCATGAGCGAATGGCACAGGCCTTACTCTGGCCCCATAGCAGGCCTTCATCAGATAACCTCCAGAGGGACAGGCCAGGGGACAGAAGCATCAGGTTCTAAGCAAAGAGTGAGGGATGGGACAGTCTTAGGGCCCTTGGAAGGACATGACATCTATATTATTAATCCTGTTATAATTTCACCTAGCGTGGTTAGGACAGAGGAAGTCACCCCACCCCATACCCCGGCAAATCAGGTCAGCTAGGTGGGGATCTGGGGTGACAGCCCCGGATTCATGGACAAGGACAGGGCCCAACTTCCCTCAAGGTCACTGGGCCTCTCCTCTGGGGCGAGTCCTCCACCCCCACCACCTCTGAGCTGGCAGCAGGCCTGCCTGCCCGCCTGGGACCTGCCAGATCACGTTGAGCAACCAGTTCCTGAGAAGCGTTGAAGGCTGTTTGGTTTAAAATTAACTCCCCCGCTCCTCCCTCCCCTGCCTGTGGGCCTCCTCTGAGTTCTTGGAAGAGGCGCTCTGCTCTTTCTTCCTGGGAAGAGGCCTCCAGCCGCAGCTATGCTGCGATTCTAGTGAAAACACCTCACTCAGGGTGGGGGTGGGGGAGTGCCCACACCACGCCTTCTCTGCACTCTGAAAGACCCAGGGATCCTCCTGGAGTCTAGCATGCCCCAGTTTGCCCACTGAGACCCAGAGGAGAAAGGGGGTGATTGTCAAGGTGCTGATAGGGTGCTACTGCCCCCAGAGCCCACAGCCCCCAATCAGGGACACGGTGCGCTGGCTCTCAGCAAAGAGGTAAAGGGCTATAGAGACACAGTCTGGGCACCTCTGGGGTAAGGAGATCACACACGCTGGCAGTGAACTCAGGACTTTTGCTTCTTTGAGACGTATATGGATCAGAGAGATAAAGCAACCTGCACAGGGCCACCCAGCTTTACTGGCCAGGCTGACAACACTGACCAGGCAATGGCAATAATGCCTAGGGGCAGGCCCCACATGCACCTACATTGGGGTTAGAGTGCTCTCTGAGAGGAGACCGTTGTCTCTCACCCACACTCCTCTAACTGCTCTGGGAACCCATTTTCTTCCCGATAGGCCTTCATCTTCCAGTGTTTCCTTGAGCTCCATGTCTCTGGCGCTTTGGAAAAAAGGTTTTCTGAGAACCTGCTCTTCTAACAGCACCTCCTGCCATGGCCATCTACCCAAAAGAGCTGAGGAAAATAAAGGAATGTTGGTCAAGTGGAAAGGTCAACACACGTGCACGTGCACGCACATGCACACACACACACACACACACACACACTCATAATGATGTTGCTCAGAAGTGGGACTGGTGGGGGTAGGGAGCAGTGAAGTACTCTTTGGAAAGAGGCTGAAGGCCTAGAGGCACTTTCGAGAACAAAGCTTTGGCCCAACCCAGACTACAAGTAAAATTTTCACCTCTGATGGAGGAAGACCCCAGCTCTGGTGACATGAAAAGCCCTATCTGGCTCATCTGATGTTGGATGAAGGGAGAATCCTTGGAACAGGGCTCCGCCTGGGGAGCATTTGCTGGGCATCATTCCCCTTCCAGCAATACCATCCCAGTGTGGGTCTTGCTAGTGGGGACTATACGTGGAACTATCCTAGCAGACTGCCTGGAGGAGTCATGGCAGTCCTGAGTTCCCTCGGGCCTCAGAGACCACTTCTAGTGCTCTGGGCCCTGACTGCTTCAGCCAGGCCAGGGTCATGGAAGAAACTATCTTTCCATTGAGCATAAAGCTTTGGCCACACCAAAAAGGCTCCTCCTGCTCAAGGCCTGCCTCATCTCACGTTCATAGGTGAGCATCATCCCACTTACTCCTTGTTACCCCAAAGTCAGATCCAGTCACTCTCCAACCCCCTGGGGCATGGGCACTACCAGTATTTCTATTAGAGGGAGAAACTGAGGTTCTTAGAAGTTAAACTACTTGCCTGGAGTCCCAGAGTGATTTTGGAACTGAGATTTGAACCCTGCCTATCTATTGTTTTCAATTTGGCTGGTTTGCCATTTCAAAGATATCCCTAGGGGACTTTCATGGGAAGTATGGTGTGTGTGTGTGTGTGTGTGTGTGTGTGTGTGTATGTGCGTGTGAGATATTTCATAAGAAGACAAAGAATGGCTGTTTTGAATCTATTATTGAAAGTGTTTTCTCCTCTCCAGGCTGGAGACAGTTGGGAAAACTCAGGCTCCAGGGAGATTCCCCAGGATGCAGTAGGTATCTAAAGTAGACAGGAATAAATGCTGGGGAATTTAGGGAAGGCTTCTCAGAAAAGGGGCATTTGAGTTGGGCTTTGAAGGGTGAGTAAGAGTTTGCCCTGGACATTCCCATATGAATGATACAGTGTGATGGGCTATTAAGAGGGAAGAGAATGGAATGGATTGCCAGTTTTGGAAGCCATATCCTGGAACCTGGGGTAAGGCACAGGCAAGATATGGTGGGGGAGGGGGAGCCTGTGAATATCACTAAGTGGGGAAGGCAGGGCAAGGTCCGGTTTGTGAGCACCTCACTCAAGATGGTGGTAGGGCTGAGGGGGCCATCAGGATGGTCCAGCTGGGTGAGTGAATGAGGCTATATCTGGGCAAAGCAGCCATGGGGAGCAGCAGAAGGGCAGCTTGAGAGGGACAAGGGGCAAGATGGATGGACATGGGGATGTGAATGTGGGGGTTGTCTCCAAGATGGGGGGACAGTGAAGGTGTGTCTAGGGGCTAGTGAAGAGTCCAGGTCTGGACATGGGGAGTCTGAAAGGCCATGAACCCAGCTTTTTGAGTTGCCAGCTAGCAGGCAGCTGACTCCAGTTCAAGAGTTCTAGGGGGAGAGGGACAAGCCCTGGCCTGGGACTCAAAGTCCTGGGCTCTAACCCCATATGTCCACTTCCTCTCTTGGTGACTATGGACAAGCTACTTTGCCTCTCTAGGTTTCAGGCTTGCATCTTTGAAATGGGGTAGACCCAGAGGCACCTGCCCCACTCACCTCCATCACCTGTAGCTCACCTATGAGGTCACAGACCACTGAGGGCTGGGAGAGGAACAGGCCTGAGGGAGACCACCCCCTAGGTGTGGGGCAAGGGTGGCAGATGGCTTAATCTTTATTGTCACTGCGAGAGAAGTTGCTAGAAGGTTGGGCTGGCTTCGCCTCCCTCCTAGCCTTTGCAGAGACCAGGCCAAAGGGTCTGTTCACTAGGACCAGAACCCAAGGTCATTGGCAAATGATACATGAGAGTGGAGGGCTGGGCTTGGAGGACAGTGCTGATGGGGAGAGGGGCCACCTACAGCTCCAGGTGGTTCCAGCCCAGCTCCCCTGCAGCCCAGATGGGGACCTCAGCAGACATCAACACCTGCCCAGACCACCTCTCAAAAAAGATGAAAACAATGGACAGAAACAGTTACAATGACAGCTGAAGCAGGTGCCAGATTGAACCCTATCACAGTCTCCTCAGCATTGCCTCATTAATCCTCCTGGGCTCCTCATGTCCCCTCTGAGGGAAGTGCTGTCACTCTCCTCACTTCACAGCCAGGAACCAACCCTCTCAGGTTCTGTGAGGTTGAGGGAAATTCCCGAGAACCAAGTGGACAGCACAATCCAGACTGGAGGGGAGTTTGGGGTAAAACCAGGGTGTAGGGGTTGTGTTAGCCAGGATTAAACCTCCAGGGGTCTCTTCTTCTTGGGTCTCAGATGTGGGAGGCTCAGCCTGCCACCCAACGGTGACCATTGCAATGATCCCTCGGGCAGCTGGTTGCATGGCCTAAGCTGGGGAGGAAGGCCTACACCGTGTAGTCGGGGTGGTGAGAACTCACCATGAGAGGTTGTAGAGTTTCTGGCAAAGCTTGAGCCTGCTTTATATTAAAACTGGTCTAACAGGTTGGTATGAGGGGACTGCCCAGGCCTGCACAGGCTTTACTTATCCTGGAGTAAGAGAGCCTCGGCGAGGTCCCCAGAATCCTCTCCTGCTTTCTTGGTCGGGACTTCTTTCAAGCACCTGTCCCCCACTTGACCGTGGGCAGCTCTGCAGGGTGGGAGAGAGCAAGCAGCCCCTCTGAGATAGCAAGCAGCCCGGTCCAGCCCTCAGCCCTATTCAGACTGGCATTCAGCTTTGGCCCAGCGAGATTTGCTCAGTTGCAGATTAAAAGCTGAGCCCAGGTACAGGGGCACTGATGACCCAGGTGGTGTTAGGATACTTGGTGATCATGAGAGAAACATCCCAGCAAGACCTCACTGACAAGAGGAACCTGGCTGACCTAGTGGCAACTCTGTTCCAAAGTCATTCCAGAAGGCTGAGTCTAGCAAGGGGCACCATACAGAATCATCCTCCAAACCCACCTCCTCATGACCTGGTGGAATCCTCTGGGGGTGCAGCCTCCACCCCCTGCCTCTGATACCTCCTTCAGAAAGTGTTCCTGACCCCTTACTTCCTTTCTGTGTACCCTCAGCACCCTGCAGTTGCCAAGGCTTTAGTATGTCAGCCCCTGGTGGCAGAGCAGAACAGAGGTCATTCCAACAAGCTCTCAAATAAAGGTTTGAACCCTGGCTCTGCCCCTCACAAACTGTGTGACCCTGAGAAAAAACACCACCTCTTTCTGAGCCTTACTTCTTCTGCTGTAAATGGGGACAACCTCTGCCGGTATTCAAGGCTGCAGCACGAAGTCCTGGGGCACAAACTCCACCCAGGATCCCCAGGCTGCAGTCCTCGCCTCCTGCTCCCCACCACAACCACCCCTGCCATAGCCTGTACCTCTCAGCCTCCTTTCCAGCTTCCTGTCCCCAGGCCCTGTTGGAGGCCATCCCCTACCCAGCTGACAGGTTCGCCCCTGAGAAATGAACATTAGATTATAGCATTTCCCTGTTAAACTCTGAGGAGGCCCTCCACCACAGTAGAATAAAATTCATGTGCCCCCTCTGCTCTCTCCACCCTTCCTCTGTCTCCTCAGCCCTCCTAGACAGCCATTCTGGAATTCTTTCTCCTGATCATACCAAGTTTGTTGTTGCCTCAGGGCCTTGGGATTGGCGGTTTCTTCTCCCTGGATGTCTTTTTCCTATCTTGTCTGCATAGCCAGCTGCTGCTCTTTGCTCGGGTGTCCCAGCTCAGTGGCCCCAGAGCTTTCCCTGACCCTCTCATCTGCAGCAGTGTCCCCACACCCAAAAGCCACTCTCTGCCCTGTCCCTGCTTTGCTTTCTTTACACTCTTAAAACTTGTCCTGAGTATCTATTTGCTCATTTGTTTATTGTTTCCTGCTCACCAGCCCAGGAGTCCCATGAGGAGGGGGACTGTGTTCCTCCTGTGTCCCCAAGGCCCAGATGGAGTCTGGCCCAGCTGGTGCCTGAGGAGCATGTGTGCTAGTAAAGGACTTAACCAATGGGGGTTACCATCAGTTATTGTTTGTATATTGTGCAGGGTCCTCCACACCCAACCAGATGGCTCCTCTATTTCTCCCTGGCCAGTGCTGTCAGGGCTCCCATTACTAGCCCGGAACCACCCGGCAGTGAATGTACTGACCAGAGGGTTTTCAGCATCTGTTAGGCTGGGTCTCTGACTTGGGTTTGGGCCTGATGACCTGCCCTCTACTATCCCTGTTCTGGGCAGGCACCACTCACTCCCCTGACAGGGAGACAAGAAAAGATTGAAGCAGAAAAATATCAGGTGTTGGAAGTATCTGGCAGCCCCAGGCAAGGTGACAAGTATCTCAGTCCCAGGCAAGAGCTGGACCCTGGCTTGGGCTGAGGCAAAGGTGAGGGGGACAGGACCCTGTTGATCAGACCAATGTCTGGTCCAGAGACCTTAGCAGGCAAGGACATAGGGTGATAAAACCAGCATCTAAGATCAACTTGCCTGCAAGCTGCCAACCCCAGATGCCTGTCCTTGCCATCTCACATAGCAGCATGGGGACAGACAGGCAGGCGGGACCCCTCAAGGTAAGCTCTGCTCTGTACTTTACTTCCTCAGCCACTGCCTTGCCCACTCTGGGCCTCAGTTTCCTCATCTGTGGAGTATGGGTCATATTCAGGCCCACTCCCATGGTTGTGGTGAGCACTACAGGAGGTGCAAAGCCCTTGTCCATTGCCAGCACCTGGCAGGCACCCTGAGACACCTCCCCCTCCGAAGAGTTTGTGGGTTTCCTCTTGCTACGGCAGTTTTCTGTCCAGGCCATGGCACCAAGTGGGGAACACCCTGCCTTCAGCCCCTCTGTGTCTACTACTCACCCATTGGGTGACTCAGATTTGTAGGTGGAGCAGACAGCGGGGTCACCTCAGGCACTTTGGGAGTCACAAAGGGGCTGAGATCCAGGCTGAAGCAATGAGGAACAGCAGACATCCCTGGCAGGTCATGGTGACCTGGAGGAGGTGTGCCGTCGGGCCTTGCAGCCAGCAACAGAGAAGGTGCCAGGCTGGGCACCTGGGCCTGGGCACTAGTCCCAGTAAAGTCAGCCTTCGCTCACCTCTTATTCACTCACATCCAGTATCAGCTCTATTCTTTGCCATAACTATCTGCATGCCCATAACGTTTGGCTTTTTATCCATCCCTTCCTGCCTCTTCCGTGTCATCCACATACCAGTCCTTACACCTTCCTGCTCTCAGTCTTCCAGCATTTGTCTCTTCTAATCATCTAAGTCCCAAGAAAACAGGAAGGTTAGGATTATTTCTAAAATAAGGGTTAGAAGGTTATGAATGAGCTTCAGAGGATCTTTCCTATGAGTTATTCAAGTGAAGGTGCAGAAAATTTCAGGACACAGTGGAATTTACATTACAAAGTCAGACCATCAGATAATGGAGAGTTTTCATTTTAATTGCCCTTCCATCTACTTCTGGTGTGTAGGGCCCTGAAAGGAGAGGGTCCCCCAACCCCAACTGGCCTGTGCCAGAACCTCACCAGGTCCCACCTCAGGCCAGACCCTGCCAGCTTACTGGCCGCCATCCCCAACTCCATTGTTCTGTCCCACTGCACAGCATGACTACTTCCCCAGGCCTCCTTGTGGTTGGTAGGGAATATGAGCTTCCCAGTCATGCCCTGGTGCTTTTGTACTCCCTGTACTTTCTCACTGGAATGACTGGCCCTGACTTCTCTGTTGGCCTCCTCCTCTCAAAAGACACTGCCTCCAGGAGTGGGTGCCCCCACAGCACCCATCCCCCAGCATTCTCTACTTCCAGTCTTTGATATCTCCTGTTTACACGTCTCTCCAGTCTGGTGCTCCTCTGCCACCATCCCCCGCCTTGGCAGTCACCTGGTCAATGACCCTGCAGGCAGTCCAGCTGGCCTTCACCTCCTGCCTCCCATCCTCCAAGGGGAGCAAGAGGTAACGAGAGAGGAAGGCTGCTCCCTGTACCTCCCCGACTCTTCAAAGGGTCCCCTAGCAGGGCCTGCTTAGCCACAGGACACTGGGCCCCAGCTGACCCAGATGTAAAGTGGGGGAAAATAATATCAAAGGGGACAAATTGTGTAAGAACTCAAAAGAGGTCTCACTGAGGTCTCCTTAAATGAAAAGTACAATTTTATTGTCAATACAGAAAAATCAGTGGAAGAAAAAAGACTACCAAACTGGGTTTTGCTTGTTATAATACTTATTTTATAAAGTCTTATCAGATAGGTATTTCTTTCCCTCTCGTGTGCAGGCACCTTCCTGGGCAGGAAGCCGACCCAGCAGAGCTGGAGCAGCAGCTGTGGAGCCAACATGCTGCTTCCTGACACTGCACACATGCTCCCGCAGGCTGGTGCCCCACCGAGACCAGCTCTGTGCAGACAGGGCTCTGCCCTGCGAGGGGGTGAGTGGCAGGCTCTGCTGGGCACTGACACTTTGGATTCATTTTCTTGTCTGCTTTCCCACCCTCCCAAAACAGGGCTGGGGGCAGAAGAGGGTGCACACATTCACAGGTGGGTGGGTCAGTGCCAGGATATCCAGAACTGCCTGGGATCCAGCAACATGTCTCAGGATGGGGCTCTCCACCAGGAGGAACCAGAGAAGTTGGGGCAGAGCTGGGGTCTCCAGAGCACTCAGGGCTCAGGGCAGAGAGGTGGGATTGGCTCACCTTGAGACAAACCCAAGGAGAATAAATAAATAAATACTGTATAACTTTGTAGTCCCTCAGCCTGGCCTGTTCCCCCATCAAGGGACTGTCACTGTCAACCTCAGTTCCTCTGGCCGCCATCCTTCCTGAGACAGGCTGGCTAGAAGGAGGGGGCCTGCCCCACCCTGTGGACTGAGACACCAGGGCTGGCAAAGTCTATACAGTTCAAGAGCCCACAATAGGCAAATGGGGGCCTGGGCCTCACCCACAAGGTGAGACAAGGTCCCGCCTGTCTCCCTCTCTTCTGACACATGGCTCACCACAACGGAGCCACATGGGAGCTGGGGGTGTTGACCTTCAAGTTGTGTGACACTTTTCTCTACCCCTCACCCCCAGCCTTGCTCCTGCTGACTCTTCCTGGTCCAGCTGTCAGGTGCTTGCAGTCACTAGGATAACTGGAGGAGGGACGATGGGAGCCCAAGTCCAGCTGGGGCCCATGTCCCTTCCAGGGTATGTCTGGGTGAGGCTAGGCGGATGCTCAGGTGGGTCAGAGCTGGAAGGGGTACTGTCGGAGGTAGTCAGCCATGCGCCGGGGCAGTGGCAGGCAGTCTACATCAGCCACCAGACGGTTGATGACAAGGCGGCACAGGTGCTGCAGGCTGCGGGCACTGCTTCTGTGCACAAAGGGCTGCACCAGTTTTAGGTGCACGGCGGTGACTGCAGGGGCAGGTAGTGCTGGGTCACCAGGTGCATCTTCCTTAGGGGTAGGCAGGGCTGGGGTGGGTGCAGGTTCAGGGCTGTCACTTCGGGTGTCAGCAGTACAGGAGGCCACATAGTGCTGCACGAGGCTGACCACGTCTGGGAAGGCCAGGATGCGTGGCCTGGACAGGCAGTTGGAGTCCAGGCGGAAGCTGGAGTCAGCGTACTCAATGCGTACGTTGGTGGGGCCTCGAGTGGTTTTGACAGACAGAGTGAATAGATAGCTGGGGTGGGTGCTGTCACGTACCAGGAACGTGCCCTCTGGCATCTTCTGCAGGTGTTGTCGGGCCTCGCTGGCCGTAATGGAACCCCAATACCAGCCTAGGCAAGTGGAGACGGGGCCAAGAGACTAGTCACAGTGGAATTTAGTTGGGGGCACCAACACAGGGCAGAGCAGGACTCTGCCTCCCCCTTTACACTTCCATGGGGAGGACTGTACCCCCCCCCCCATCAGACTCTCCTGGGCAGGGCCATGTCTCTCAAACCAGACTCAACAGACAGAGCTAAGCTTTCCCCATTGGACTTCCCAGGACAAGGCCTGCTTCCCTCCTCAAACTCACCAGATTCCCGAAGGTAAGAGAAAGTCTTGGCTATGCATAGCAGATCCTCCTCAGGGTCCAGCACCTTGGGTTCACTCTCTGGCTGGGCTGGGGTCTCCTCTGCCACCTCCTCCAGGAAGGACCCGGCAGGCAAAGGCTGCATAGCTGGTTCGGGCAGCTCCAGGGACTGGGTCCACAGGGGCCGCTGCCCGATCTGCTCCACAGCCAGCAAAGAACAGGGTCTAGAAGGGGGTGGATGGGCAGTGAGTGGAGGCCCTATGCCCTCCTGTTACCAGAGACCCTCTATACCCCAGACCGGCTATATGACTTCTGGCCAGTCCATCTCACTATGAGCCTCAGTTTCCCCTTTGCCCACTCATGGGCTCAATGAGATCAGTACCCCGCCTCCCAGCTGTCATCACAAAAGGCTCCTTGATAGCTTCCCCTACATGTTGATTCTCTTTTGAAAGAGACTTCTCCGCCCTCCTGCATTTATTGAACATTAATTAGTCTATTTTGCACCAGCTGACAACACAGATCATGCCCTATAAGATTTCTAGCTCACAATGGACAACTGATGTCCCTGACAACGGTAGGATCCAGTGCAAAGAAGCCTCACATGGGTGCCCTGTTGGTTGCGGTGGGCTGATTAGATTAAATGGCGCTGGTTCTGCTTGAGCCATGGCCTGGGCCTTCATGGGGTGCTCCAGAGAGGTCCCAAAATTATGATAGGATGCCTAAGGTCATATGCTACCTCCCCACGGATAGGAGTATCTGTAGGAGGGACCGCGGTCCACACTGGCCAGGGCTTAGAGGCTGGAACAATCTCCCTAAACAGGTCAGACTCCCATCCTGTTTTCTTCTCCTCCCAGCTGAGGGTCTGGGGTGGACAGTGGCTTTAAAGGCACTGGCAAATCCCACTTCCCATAAACAGGACCTCCCACCAAAGAACAGGGTACTCATTCTACATTCCAGATCCCACCCTGGCAAGCCAGTCCTACGAAGCTCTATGACCTTATGTAAACCTTGCTGTTCACTAGGACTGTTCAGCTTCTCTACCCCCTCATAAGGGATGCTACCAGCCCAGATCCTGAGGGGGTTGGCAACACCATCTTGTCAGGTGACTAGAGTTGGGTTGCTGAGCCAGCCCCAATCTGAGCAGTAGCTTTTCTCTAGGGGAAGGCCACCCAGCATGGTGATCCTGGGACTTCCAGGGAGTGAGGGCAAGGATTGGCTCCCAGGAAGAGACTGCTGATCCTTCCTCACTCCTCAGAAAATACATCCTCAGGCCTCAGTTCTGGGTCTGGTCCCCTACTGGGCCGCAGGACACCAAGATAATAAAACCATGTACCTTGCCTTCAAGGAGAACTTATAACCCAAAGTCACAAACACAAAGGGTATCATGGGGGAGTCAAGGTCTGCCTGTTCCTGAGCTGAGTCTGCCAGGCCAAAGGAAGGAGTAGGGGGAAGGCACTCCAGGCAGAGATGAGAGCATGGGTAAACTGTGCCAGAGATTGCTTATGAGGCAGGATGAGGTAGGCAGAAGCCTTGGCAGGACGCAGGCAGAGGAGCCAGATCTGACAGTGTAGGTTATAGGTGAGCATTAGAAGATGTTAACAAATTGGGAGAAGAGGCCACAAGACCCTGGCACACCACAGTTTGTTTAATACTTTTCCATACCCACTCTCGGTGTACTGTGGGAGCTCTGGAATCCTAGTGGGGGAGCCACGTTCCAAGGAACTAGCTGGTGGCCTGCCTGCTGGGACCCAAAGCTCAGCTCAGGCTAGCCAGTCAGGCCAGAGCGCCTGGGGGTGGCCATGTCCAGACAGCTTAGCAGGGCACTTGTGGGCATGGGCACCTCCAGGGTCAACAAGGTATCTGGGTGTGTAAGGAGCTGTATTGGTCCCCACAGTTCCTGGTGAGTGACTGTGTATCTTAGGAGGGGTGTGTCCACAGCTGTCGTCATGGCGGGGGCGATGGCTTGTGTGTTCCAGGTGTGGGTGGCCTGTACCTGTGTGTGCCTGTTGTGGAACCCAGCCTGTGCGTCCCGCCTGGGGATGCATGCCAGTGGGGCAAACTCAACCCTGAGGGTGGACCCCCTCAAGCAAAGCTGGGAGCCCAAACCTATATTTGGGAATCTCTGCCCCCTACCTTGGGAGGGCACCAGCTGGTTTGTGGCTGTGTGTGTGGAGGTCTTAAAAATCTTGCTCCCTGACACCCAACACTGGTCCTGAGGTTCCAAGGGACTTTTAGCTGGAACAAAGTAAAAAGAGAATGTGGGACTTCAGAACTGGGGGGATCTGGAGGACAGGGTGTGGGGGTGTTCAGGAGTCCCAAAATTCAGAGGAGGGGTATGCTGGAGACGGCCAGGGAGAAGTATAGTAGTATAGTTTTCCTGGCACCTCTGGGTTTCCTCCCTGGAAGCAGATCTGCTCAGAGCAAGGGGCACTTCAGCCTTGCCCCACCTTCCAACCTTCTTCACTTGGTACTATGCCAGTTTTGATAACAACAGCCACTGGGCCACCCAGCTCTTCCTGGGTGTGGAGTGCTCACTCATATCTTCTTTCTCACTCCCTGGAGCTTTCTGAGCTCCTGTCAGATCAGTCTGGAGAGTATCAGACCCATTGTTGAAGGGGATGTTGAGGTGGAAGGAATGCTGAGGAAGAATGCTCAGTTGAGGCCAGGACTCTGTCTTACCAGCCTCCACACCATCCTAGTCTTTGAGGAAAGTTGGAGAAGGGAGGCAGGAGTCAAGTCCTCACTGGGATCCCAGACTGGACTGAGGAGGGGCAAGGCAATTGTGGGGGTGCCACGGGCAAAATTCAGGCTCTTCCAAGACCTGCTGCTTAGCCAACCTGGGGGAGGCGAGGATCTCAGATTGGCTTCCCAAGAAAAGCCTAATTGCTAGCCCATGGCAGAACAGTGAAATCGGAGAGGGGCAGGGGCTAACCTAAGGTCAGCAGTAGGCCCTGCGGCCTGCAGGCTAGGGTAGAGCGCTCTGGGCCCAGAAGGGGGTCTGGGCAGGTGAGCCACGTCTTGGAGGATGAACTCCGCTGGCGTTCAGCTGCTCCAGCCAGAACCCAGGCTTAGGCTACCCGGTGCTCCTCCCGTCGCCAGCCGACCCCCAGTTTCACTACCCACAGTGCGAATAGGGTGGTGACGGTGTTGTCACCATTCCCTGTTGTCACCCTGAGGTCCTTCCGCACTCGGTCATTTCCGACCCGTCAAGCCCTCTCAATAGCCGGCAGCTAGCACGAGGCGGTACTCTCCCGAACGCCAGGAACCGTCGCCCGGCTGGGACGGCGAGCCGCGCTTACCCCTGAACGCAGAGGACCATGTCCCGGCAGCGGCAGCGGCAGCTCCGGAGCTGAGGCTCAGCCGGACGGTGGCGGCTGGAGGGAGCCCGTGGGCGCAGGTCTCGCTCGTAAGGCAGGCTCCGAGGGCGCACCGGCGACGGGATGGGAATGAGAGGCCAAGGCGCTGGCTGGCCGGGAGGGCGCTGGGGGCGGGCCGGGAGGGTGGGGCGGGGCGAGCCGCCTAATCTTTTGTCCTCTGTGTCCCAGCCCTTCCCGGAAGCGACGTCTTCCTAGAACCGCCGGCAGTGCTGCCGGGCCGGGGAGGCGCGCTGGCGGGGGCGCCGGCTCCTAGAGTAGGCTCAGGGCCGCTAAAGGAAACACCTTTGACAGATTTCCAAGAACTTTCCAGGAAAATGGGGCGGGGCCCCACGCGCCGACCAATCGCAGCTCGGGGGGGGGGCGGGCCAATTGCAGTTTTGAGATGCGAGGCAGACAAACTAGCCGGGTTGAGCGTGACCTAGGGACCACCAGGGAAAAACCGGGTTGAAGAAGGCCAGGGCGGGGCAGGGGTTCTCCGGGACAGGGGTTCTCCCCACCCAAGCGCAGACTTCTTTCGGGCATTCCGCTTCACTGGGGACAGGCCCCTGTATCTCTCTGTAGAACTGGTGGCAGCACGAGGCAGGGTCTTGGGTCTGTTCTCCCAGCTAGCGGCTCCCTCAAGGCGGTCTGTCTGGTGTGCAAGCGCCCCCTGTGGGCCGCACTTGGATCTCCGGACTCTGTGTGCGGTGGTGGGGAAACTGGTGGCATGGGGTGGGGTTTGGAGAAGGACATGAGAGGAGGGGAGGGGCACAGAGGGGGGCCTCAGATCCGAGCAGGTCCGCGGGGGTCAAGGATCCATCACAGCCAAAAGGATCCAGGCGAGAATGTTTTCTCTGAAAGACTTGGGGGAGAAGGCACATCCCAATCTTGGGATGGGGGCAAGTGTGGAGACTTCATTACTCACTTGATGGCTTGGGCACTGGGAGACCACAGCATGGGGCACCTATGTAGGGTGCAGTCTCTTCAGTAGAAACTGTCTACCGCTCCATTATTATGAAGACAAAGGGGCTTCAAGCTGCCAAGCAACAACTAGGATTTGAACCTGGGTACCTGAGTCTCTATGGGGTCAAATCCCAAGTTCTCTACCTCAAGACTCTGTCTTTCCTCTAACTGTGAGTATTTTACAGAACACTTAGTATGTGCCAGGTGCTCTCAGCGATTTCCAGCCTCATTTCATTGTCTAACCATTATATATTGTGTCCTCTTTACAGGTGAGGAGATTGATGCACAGAGAAGTTAAAATGCACCCTAGATCTTACAGCTGACAAGTGGTTAGTTGGGGCTTGTAGCCCAGTTCCCCCCAGTGCCCCATCGTCTCTAAGTGCCTTGACCTAACAACTCCTGGGCATCCTTCAAGATCCAGCTTTAAGGTCCTCAGTGAAGCTTCCTGCCTCCAGGCCAGTCCATGTCAGAGTACCCCAATGGTGTCCCCTTGAAAGCTCCCTTACAGATGTCAGTGATTATGCAGTTCTGTATGTTAAATTAGAGGGCCCCAAGGGTTTTGCCCTCCAGCCACCTTTCGTGAATTTGACAGTTATGCACCTGTGTGCACAGTATGTGGCCTGCCCCTGTTTTGCCCCAGGTGTTGTGGGTCCCCTTGGCCAACTCTTTATCACCTTTCCTGCTGTCTGCTCCCTACACACTCTTGCTCTAACTGCTAGGCCCACATCGCCACCCAGTGGCGAGTCCTCTCATGGTTTCACTCAACAAATTTCCATATTCCAGGATAACCCCTCCTCCCACTCCAGGGATTGGCCTTGTCACAGGATCTCCCTGCTTCTTCCTACCCAAAACAGTCACAAGATGGGTCAGTCACAATAATACCAGCAGTGCCTTCCTCAAAGTCTGGCTTATTTGGTCTCTCTACTCTCATCATTTGCAGCCTCTCCTCCCCCTGAAGGACAGTTCACATGTGTATGTGTGTAGGGGATATATTTAGCCCTCTCCCCCTCTCCCCACACTCACTGGACCTCTTTGCCACTGTAAGCTATTCCAAAGGCCTCAGCCCTAGACTTCTTGGACATACAGCTATCATGGAGGACTGTGTGGCAAAGTCTGCCACCATGAACCCACCCCTGCCCAGCCATCCCAAATGCTGAATTCTCCCATCAGTGTGCAGGTGGTTGCTGGAAAATGAGCAGCTAAGGGAAACCACACCTTCTGACTCTTCTTGGATTAAATGAGCAGTTGCAAAACATTTGTCTATGATGTACGTACATGGGAAATGTGTGTGCTTTTGTAAGCACTGGCATTGGTTATGGAGACTGCAAGAGGACAGGCATCACCAGTGCTTACTTTTTACATTTCCCTATGGTTTGAATTTATTATAACAACCAAGCTTTACTTATGCAATTAAATTTTAATTAAAAAGAGATAAGTTAAAAAATACAATTATAAAATGTTTAGAATAATTGTAATCTAATTCCATTTTTAGAAAATAAGATATCTCAGCAACTACAGCATACACTGAGATAACTTTGGCTGGGACAAGGAGCCACCCTCAGCTGCCCAGCACTCTGCTTTTGAGTGGGACCCTGCTTGTCCAGAATGAGATCTTGCTCAGCTTTGGGCTCACCTGGCCCAAACCAATCACCTCCAGAGGGATGATCCTTCTCCAGTCTCCAAGCTGCAGAAGTTTCCAGATCACAGGGCTTCCTCCAAGGCTCTGAGATCTTGGATCAGATTCTTAAGTGGGACTCAGGGAGAGAGATTCTGGGTCCAGCTAGGCATAAATGTGTGTATGTGTGTGGTGTGCATGTGCATGCCCATGTGTCTGTACACATGTGTACATATTTGTGCATTTGTGTGCATATTTGAACATATGTGAGAGCATATTTGTACATGTGGATGTAGGAATGGGGCAGGGAGGCACAGGGGAGGAGAGCATCATTTGAGGGTAGGAGCTGGGCCCTGGAGTTGTTCTTCAGGGGTTGGGATGGAGACTCTGCCATGACAGCTACTGATCTTAGGCAGGTTGCTTGATCTCTAGGGCTTGTCTGTCTTGTAGGCTGTGTGGGATGTGTTTAGCCCCGCCTACTCTGGTTCCAGTGAGGTCATGGAGTGCCCAGGTAGAACACCCACACAGTGTCTAGTCCAAAAGAAGGGTTCAGTACGGTCAGTTGAGGTCATCATCAGGGCCTCTGCTTCACTGAACTCTGCTAGCTTGAAGAGTGTTTCAAGGAGACAGGGCAGAGCCCTGGGCACTTTCCTCCAGCACAGCAGGTTGCAGCTCTCCAGGAACTGCTCTGAAGAGCCTTGGACCTACAGGACCCCAGGAATCCACATGCACCTACGTGCGTATTTGTGCTGGGGCATGCATGGGAGGTGGGTGAGAGCGCTAGTCCGGCCCAATCCCAAAGTCAGAAGGACTCAGAGACACCTACGGGTGGGACCTAGGCTGTGCCTGCAGTTATGCCAGTGGCCTGTAGATGGCAGCAGAGGCCCGCGCAGAGATCATGACCCAAGTCTCCCTTTCCCAGTACCAAGTGAACCACCTTGTTCCAGTCCCTCAGTCTGAGGGTTGGGGAGTGAGAGGGGTGTGCTGGTGTAGTGCAGATTTGTCCCAGGAGAGAACAACACCCACTGCGACTCTAGACAAGTTGTTTCCTCTCAGGGGTCCTCAGTTTCCTCATCTGTGAAATGAGGTGTTTAACAGCCTGTGATGGGAAAACTATCAAAATACCTAAGGTATAAAATGGGCTCAGAATAGAGACCTAAATGTGGAAGGGAGCACCACATAGCCAAAGAGTATCTGGGGTGGGAGGAGGCTATTTGTAAACACGATACCAAAAGCTCAAACCAGAAGGTGAAAAGTTGATGGATCTGACAAATGGGAATTTAGGATATCTGGTCTAAGGACGCTTCATCCCAAAGGGGGGGAAAAAAAAGCCACGGATATGAGCAGGAGATGCACAGAAGGCGAGAGACACCCAGAGCCCGCAGGGATGGGAAAAACGCGAATCACAACGAAATGCCATTTCACGTGGCTCCATGGCAAAAATTAAGACTTTAGGTACGCTGGCGGTGGGCCACCACTAAGGAAGTCGCAAGCCTTACAAGCCTTGCTAGAGGGCCGTCTGGCAGCGTGCAGAGAAAACGCCCGACTCAAGTGGCTTCCTGTGGCTCCAAGAGAAACTGCGCTGTCACTTCGTAGGTGGCTGGTAAGCTCCGGGGCTCTCACTGCCCTCGCGGTCCCGGGGCCCGGGAGCCTAGGAGGTTTCCGCTCTCCTTCGGGAAGCCACGCCCCCTATTTCCGTCGGGGCTCCGGGGCGGGGCCCGCCGGAGGCTCCCTCCACGCCCTGTCCTGCCAGGGCCCGCCTGGCCCTTTAAGGCTGACCAAGCCCGGCCTCAAGTCGGGGACGCGCGGGGCGGGAGGGGGGGGGGCGTGGAGGAAAGGAGGGGGGCGGTCACGTGGGCCGCCGGCGGCGCGACTAGGCTCTAGGCGCTCGCGGCCGCTGGCTCCCGGGACCGCGGTCCCTGCCCCTCGCCGGCGCCGCAGCCAGGTACTCTGCTGTCAGATACGCCCTTGCCAGGTACGCCCTCATAGGGCCCCCTCCACCTCCCTCTCCCAGAACCTCACGGTCACTTGGCGCCCGACCCTTTACCCTCTAGACAGGTGTCAGGCCGGACTCCCTAGTGCTTGGTTGTGCGACCACCCCTCCTGCCTCGCCTCTGTACTCTCCCGCAGTTCGTCCCGAACTCCCGGCCCCGTCCACGACCCGCAGCCCAGACAGGCTCTAGGGCTCCAATACTGGGGTGTATTGGAGGAGTCTGAGAGGAACTCATTCTTCCCTTCTCCCTCAGGTGGCCCTGGACGCGCCAGGCTGGGGTCGCCTCTGAGCGCCCCGCGGGGGCCATGGATGACGAGACAGCAGAGGAGCAGGGGGGCCCCGCGCCACCGCAGGGTGCACCCTGCGGACCCGGCTCAACTGGCGCTCCTGCCCTCGGGGGGCGGAGGGAGCCCAAGAAGTA
Organism: Lynx canadensis; assembly: GCF_007474595.2. Taxonomy (NCBI): domain Eukaryota; kingdom Metazoa; phylum Chordata; class Mammalia; order Carnivora; family Felidae; genus Lynx; species Lynx canadensis. Next base: position 19,367,941 of record NC_044304.2, read on the forward strand.
CGCAGTGACCGATGACTACCAGTTGTCCAAGCAGGTGCTGGGCCTGGGTGTGAACGGCAAGGTGCTGGAGTGCTTCCACAGGCGTACTGGGCAGAAGTGTGCCCTGAAGGTCAGTGACCCTTCCTGGGTGACTCGGAGGGCCCAACAGCAGAGGCTTGTGGGTGCACATATGCCCAGGACCCCTGCTAAGCTTCTTATGATCAGTATCTCCTTTCATCTTTACACTACCTTGTAAGGTCAGGCTCCTGGTCCTCCTTGCTTTACAGGTGGGGAAGTCGAGGCTCAGCTTAGCTAAACTCAGGATGTCCCTGAGAGCAAGGGGTGGAGTCAGTGTGAGTAGAGTCTGCTCTACCCGGAAGCTGGGAAGGAGCGGTTCCTGACTCTGGGGTTATGGCTGGCTGGGCTTCTGTGTTCCGGCAGGGAGTGGGGGTGGGGGGTGGGGGCTTACTCAGCTTGGTTGTTCCTTCCATGAGAAACTCTTCTTCTCTTTCTCCTCCCCCCACCCTTCCTACTCCCCTCTCCTCTTCTTCTTTTTCATGAGAAGCTCTTCTGACTGGAATGAATCTGAGTTTCCTTCTGCCTGAGGCTGAGTCCCCACCAAGGTTTGGGGTGGGGCTGCTTTCTCCTATGGCCCCTGCCTGCCTGGGCTGGAGGGGTGGGAAACTCCCAGGGCTGGCTGGTGGGTAAGGATGGTGCCCATCACGTCTGTGAGCAGGAAGCTGCTGATGGGCTCCAGCTGAGTCACCGGCCCCATGTTGAAAGGGGCAGGCCCTGCTTCAAGCCTGACCCACCCTGGTTCCTGGGCAGAGGGTGGGCCAGCCATCTATTCATGTCACACCACAGCCTCCCCTGGAGGCCTGGCTAAGAACTCACTGATACAGATGGAATCCAGGGAGTTCTGGAGGTGGTTGATCTAGTCACATAGTTCTGGCTTAAGTCACTTAGTTCTTGGCCCAGGACCCTGCCTCATACCCAGAATGCCTTGAATCTGTCATCACTGGGAAGTTCACTCCATTGTGGTTTGTGCCACCTGGATGGGTAGATCATGGCAAGGAGAGCAGCTTTGGAGGTTAGAATACAGCAAAGGATCTTCTCATTTTACAGACATTGCAATTATGAGCTTGAGTGCAGGGTTCTGCAGACGTGGCTCTAATCTCTGGCCTGCATTTGCCAGCTCTGTGACCTTGGACTAGGTCCTGGACTCTGGAAACCAGGTTTCTGCCTCTGTTCAGGGGGAAAGATAAGGGGTTTATGTGAGCTTGGAATGTGATGGTGCCTGTAGAGTAATTGGTACTGGGTCTGGTGCAGGCCTGGAGAGGCTACGGGACTTATTTAGGGTACAGTGTCTGCAAGTAACTGAGCAGGGACCTGGGCCCAGCTCCTTGTGTCTTTCTTAGGGGCACTGGGGCTGATAGGATGGGTCTGGAGGTGGCTGGTCTGGGCTGGCAAGGCTGAGTCTCAGGCACAGCTTCTTCACCTACTAACCCAGTAGTGAAGTGGGGTTTGGGGTCCTCCTCTGAGTCCTTCGAGGGGGAAGTGGCTGTTCTCAGTGGGGAGTTTCCACCTCTTCCCTCAGCACCATCATAGCTCTCTCACCTCTTATGAGGTCAGGGGCAGTTTGGGTAGGCAAGGGGCCAAATGAGGCCAGAGAACCTCTTCTTAATACCAAGCCTTTGGCCCTGTGTGCCAAGGCTGAGTTCTGACCAGCCCCTATGGTGTTCCAGATGCTGTGAGTGAGGCAGGGATAGAGGGGGAGGCCAGAGATTGTGGGCCCAGGCAGCACCGCTTTAAGCAGAGCTGGGTCTAGGCCCTTCCCCATAGATGCTGTGTTTGACAAATGACTTAGGGGGGAACTTCTGACTACAACAGTTTCCAAAGCACTTCCTCTTGAATCTAGGGCTTCAATGCTTTCTCTGTTCTGGACTGCGAACTAGGACAGGCCTAGAATAAATTCTCCTGCTGTACCCCTTTAGGCTTTATGGGTGAATATGGCTAGGGCTACTGCCTTGGAACCTTCAGGACCTGGCCCTAAGTTGGCCCTCAAGGGGTACATGGATTAGATGTGGGCCCCACTCCAACACTTTCCTTTTCTTGCCCCCAGCCCCCTTCCAGTGACCAAGTCTGGAAGTTTCTACCATCTGGCAGGTCTTTACCATCTTCCAAGATGGCACTAGTACAACCTCTGGCACATCGTACATGTACTGTGAGTGGTGGCTCTAACTTTGAGGAAGAGGGTGGCATTTTTCTGCTTAGCCTCTACCCCCTGCCATCTCTGCCCTTCTTGGTGGTCCAGGCCAAGTGCCCTGGCCTCTCTCCATGCCTGTCCTCTTGGCCTTGTTGTCCAAGATGGCAGATAGTGCTTACCCTGAAGCCTGGAATGTAGCAGGCCCTCATCAAACAGGAAGAGTTGTGGTCAATGTCCTGTAGCCGTTGCTATTCTCTGGGGGCCCTGGAGGAGCAGGCTCCTCCCCGGGGAGCTGGGCCTCTTCCCCTTTCCCTCAGCTCCTGACACTGCTGTGGTTTATCTTGGCTTCACTCACACTCAGCTATTCTCTCTTGAGGCCAGTTTCTGCTGCTGGCAGGTCCTTCCACTCTTCAGTCCCCCCTAAGCACTTGCTGCAGTCCTGTTGGCAGGACCTAGAGGACTGCCCGCCAAGCATGGGGGGCAGGGGACTGCCTCCTACTGACCTCCTGCCTATGCCTCCTTCTAGGCCTACCTAATGAAACAGTATGCCTCAGTTTCACTCCTAACTGGGCACAGCCTTGTATATCTGTCTCCCATTAGTCACCCCACCACATTTGAGACACAACCCCTCAATCCTCATCGCATATGTGAAAATTGTGACCTGGAGTCTGTGGTCAGAAATCATGTAGCTTGATTAAGATTATAGCAGAGGCCAGAATCTCTTCCCCTCCTGATTTCCTGCCCAGCCCACTTGTGGTCCTCTGCCTCAGGGCAGGCAGAAGTAGCCATGGCACTTAGATAAATAAAAACCTAAAAATCTTTGAGAAGACAGAGGGGTTCTGCATGCGGAAGAAGTGGATTCTTCTTTCCTACCACTGCTCTCTGGGCTCTGGGGCTAGGGGCCCTCCTCTCTGACCACTGAGTATGTTGGAGGCCCCAGGGCTCCTAGTGCCCTCCTCTTCCCTTCTTCTTCAAATAGAATGGAGTGGTGGGGTGCTGGGTCCCCATGCCGGGGAGTTCCCCACATTGTTCCATGGGTGGGGCTGGCCTGTTGAAGCTGGTGCTGTGGAGCTGGATTTGAGGCTGGGTGGGGCCACCAGGCAGGCCGGTACTTTCTCATTTGGCAGCAGCCACCCCCTCACCTACCAACTCCAGACCGGTCAGATCAGCCTTGGCGGGGCCATTTGTTACCGAGTCAACAAGTCAGGAAGCGTGTGGAGGGGCCGGCAGTCCTGTGCAAAGGAGTCCCCAGTAGGGCTTTCACTGTGCCGAACCACCTCCCCCACCCCCACCCCAGGCCGTCCCTCTCCTGGAAGGAAAGAATTTGAGGAGCTCATGTGCTACCATGCTGGTAGAAAGTTCTGAACTGCCAGAGGTGGGCAATTTGCTGTTTAAACAAAGATTCTAGGAAAGGCATCAAACCCTAAAACCTGCAAATAGTGGAGTTTTTGGCAGAGATTGTTTGAGCTGCTTCATACCTGCTCATGCATTTGCAAGCTGTGCTCAAAGCCTAAACTACTGCTGGGACTGCCAGGGTCTTCCCACCCTATCCAGGAGCTGACACAGTCTTCAGGCCTTGGTGCTGCAGATTCTAATATTCCCAAAAATGGCCAACAGTTTCCCAGACTGTTCTGATGGGTCCTATCCCCAATGCATGAGATGTGTTATGTTACCTAATTCTTGTCATTCCCATTTTATGGACAAAATTGTTGCTATTCAACAAGGCGAATGACTTGCCCAAGATGCACAGCTGACGAGTGGCAGGACTGTGATGTGAGCCCAGGCAGTTTGATGCCAGAGTCTTAGCATTTAAGTCACCCTGTGCCTCATGCTAGTTTATGGGGACAGGGGATGGTTTCTAAGACTTGGCCCCTGGAAGGGTGCTGTCATCATCTTCTGTGGTTCCACTGGGAGCCCTGATAGCCCCAGCTGGGCCCCAAGTGATGCTGCTGGTATTTGTCTCTATCTGCCCAGCTCTCCTCACTGTGTAAGACTGTCTGCTTGTGAGCAGACAAGTAGTCCTGCAGGCCAGCACACAAGGGCCATGACGGCTGTGGGACTGCCTCAGAAAGGTTGTGTGGTTTGTCTCAAGCCTTTTGAGTCTCACAAGCCCAGCCCAGCAGAGTCCAGGCTGCCACAGGCAGGAAGTCGGGTTGGTGAGTGGGCGAGAGGAAACTGTGTCAGGGCTGGGCCAGCCAGGGTAGACTTCCTGGAAGAGACCGCCAGCTTTAATCCAGGCCTCTGATCTGAGAAGGATGTGGATGACAGAGGAGGGCACGGGGTGTGTGTGACAGCATGCTGGTTTGGACAGCTCAACACCTACCAGCTCAACACACTACTCACAGTCGTGTGTCCTGGCAGGACATGGCTGATCTCAGCAGGGCAGGTGTCCAGACCCCAATAAACCCTGGGGAGCCATAGAGGGACTGAGGGCTCTGTGGAAGAAGGGCCTTGAGAAAGGGCAGCCACTTTCCCTCTCCATTTGCCCACAACTCAGATTCATACCTCACCCCTAGGGGCCTCTGTCTATCTTTGGTATCCTTCCTCACAAAGTGGGCAAAAATCCTCCCTCCTTCCCCCAGAGCTTTCTTTCGTAACATCATCAGAACCATTGTAGAGCACTGTTGCTCAGGGTGCTCGAGGAGCTTCTGGGTCACCTGGGCTGTCATTCAGTTCAGGCTGTGTGGGAAGCGCCCGGTGTCTGTAACGACAGAGGTCTGTCATGTCTCTGCTGAGGTTTGTACTTGGGGAAGTGAGTTCCCTGCATGGATCCCTCATCTTTCTCTCCAAGGGCCTCCTTGGGATATCATCATGGGATACCCCTGTGAGTGGGCAGCAGGTGGAGCATCTGGCTTTGCAGTCCCCCCACCTCCTTTGGTTCCAGCCTCGTGACTGGCTGCCATGTGTCCAAAGGTGATGGTCACCAGGCAAGAGCTGAAGACTGCAGTCAGCCGTAGGTGTGGTAAGAGTGTGCACCAAGCCCTCCTGCATGGGTGGGTCTCCTGCTCTTAGGACAATAAGAACATGGCTTTCACTGGCTCCCGTGATTCTCTAGGAGAATTTTGGTTCTGCTGGCCTGCTCCTGTCTGTTCAAGATCTTATGTGTTCCCACATGAGAGGCTGCCTGGGGTTGAGAGAGAGCAAGGCTCTGGGCTTGAAATCCTTCCTGCCACCTTCTCCCTGAGTGACCCTGGACAAAAAGGCACTTTTGGAATCTTTTGCAAAATCATCATCTCTGTGGTGTACTTGAACCCTGGGTTTGAACATGTGGCCGGAAGGAAGATTCAGTCTTGGTGGCTGTACCTATCCCTGTGTTCCTGCTATGATACAGCACAGGCCAGTAGACACTCTTAGAGGGCAGAGCTCTCATTTGGGGCTGCTTGAGTGCATTTTTTGGTGGCGTGTTATCAGTCTTTATGAGGACTCCCTTGGGCTCATCTTGCACCTGGGGAAGCCAGCCCTTTGTGGGGTGAGAAAGAATAGTGTGAAAGGAACTTTGTATCCTGGACTCCCCCACCCCCTACCCTCCCACCCTTTTGGAATTAAGTGGATTAGGCCCTGTGTGATTGTGAATAAAGTCCTGCTGCTGGGAACCATGGGGGTTTTGCTTAGAGCAGGAGTATGAGAGGAGGCTGCTGCTTGGGGGAATAAGGAACCTCAGGAGGCCTTTTTAGCACTGGACAGGCCAGAGATGCTGAGAATATTGATTTTGGGTTTTTTTTTGTGTGTTTGGTATTAGGGTTGCCTTTTTTTTTTAAGGCTAGGGCTTTGTCCTTGCTGCTTTCTCTTTATGGCACTTTCTGTTCTGTCTCGTCCATTTCTTCTTTCCCCTCTCTGTTTCTCCTGCTGTCACTTAGTCCTTCCCCTCTCTCACCTTGCCACTTTCTGTCTGAGGAGTTTCAGGCTTAGCTGGGCCTCTTCTCTGCAGCCCGCAGGCTGAGGGCAGGCATAGGACAGATGGGGCTGGCCAGGTGCTGGGAATTCATCCTAGTCACTCTGAAAGTCTCCCTCCAACAGGGTAGGGTAGGTGTAGGGCAGGAAAGAGGAGCATCTGGCTGTGCCCATGCCACTCACAATGTCCCTTCCTGCTGCTGGCCTTGACCAGTTGCTGGTGGCCTTGGCAGCCAGAGCAGTGGAGTCAGGAACATTTGGGCCAAGCTTGTAACCCGAGGTGTCTTCTGTGGAATGTGGGAAGTTAGTTTCAACTGTGGCCTCCACCTTTGGGTCTTCTTTTATGGCTCAGTGGTTTGAGACTTTTGCTCAGGACAACAGTGTGAGACCAGGAGCACTGTGACTCCCAAAGATTCTCTGGCTGAGACTGAGGAGAGGAGCTGGGGTCTGAGCCAGGGCCTCAGAGCCAGTGGGAGGAACTTGTGGAGAGTCTGGGAGGGCTTGAATGTTAGATGCAACCTACCTCTACTCTAGAAGCCAATACTGTCTATGGGCTGCCCCATACTAGCTGGGATGAGCACCCCAGAACATCTGACTCTCTAGCCTGCACCCTGAACCTGACCCCCTCACCTCACTGACCCTCAGAGGCTATTTTCAGGGGTGTAATGGTCCAGGGCCTGGAGCTGCCACACTCATCACCCCATTCCTAAGGGTTCAGCCTCCAACAAGGGGCTCACAACTTGTTCTGTAGGTGTTCCCCCAACATAAAGTTTAATCCCCCTTCTCAGGCTGTGACAGAGGGACTGGCAAGTACTCTCCATGCTCTCTGGCAGGCAGTGGCACACAGAGTAGGAGTTGGGGGTGGGGGATGGGATAAGAGCACCCACTTATCCCTTGAGTGCTTCCTACACACTAACCACAAACAGAAGAATCTAAGAATGGGTTGTATCACTCCAGTGTCATGGATGCAGAGACCGAGACTCAGAAAGGCAAAGTAACTCACTCAGAGTCACAGAGCAGGGGCATGCCCTGGCTGGGCTGGAACCCTGGCCTGTGGGCAGCCAACTTGTGGCTCGCAGCTATCCCTGGGGATCAGGAGCCAGACCTCTCTCCTAGGTCACAGTCTACCCATCTATAAGATGAGGAGCTGGCTGCTCTGCTTGACAAGGTCCCCCGCTTCTAGCAGTGAAGACTTTTTTGGTGGGCAGTGATCGTGGGCAGTGCTGGGGAAGCAGACAGGCAGGTAGTGGCACAAGTAGACAGGCAGCGTGGAGACTGGCTAGAGGGGGCCCCAAGGTGCCACTCCTGAGCTAGCTAGTAAATGTGCCAGGGGAACAGTCAGCTGTGTGACAGGGACAGGAGCTCTGGGGTTATGACTCAGCTTTGAAGAACTTTTTCCACTGTACTCCATTGCCCAGTTCAAGCCTTTAGTCAGGCTGAGCCTGTACCAGGGTGCATCTTTACCCTAGGGAGGCCTGAGAGAATGGGGATGAGTCACTGTTTGCCCATTCCTATGACAGGAGTGTCCCTCAGTGCTGCCAGGTTACTACCCTGGTCTCTCAGAGGACTTCCCCTTCCTCATGGCTATGGCTCCATGGCATGATCAGAGACCAGGAAAATTTCCCAGAAGCTGGCTGGGTGTGGGAACCCTCAGAGCCCTCTAGCTGAACAGGAGCAGAAGAGAGAGGGGCTGGCGGGGGGGTGGTGGTGGTGGTGCTGGGGGGCACCAATGGAGATTGGAAGCCACTTGCCCCTGCCTCTCCTGGGAGAAGACTAAGGTAATGGATGCCTGTGCTCACCCGAGCCTGTGTGGGGAGCTGCAGGGACATGGATGAAGCCAAGTGAATTGAGAGCGATGCCAGCAGATACAGTGTTGGCTGTTGGCTTCAGGAAGAGCAGGTCTGGGGGATGGAGTTAGAAGTTTCCCTAGGGTCTTTGCACTGTGCCTCTTGGAGTAGTCCAATATGTCCCCCCTCCTGTCTCCCACACACATTTATTCCTTTGTTATCTTTGTGACATCTCCAGGGGGACAGAATCTCAGGGGTACTGAATCTCCTATCTCTAGGGCTGGCCAGGGGCATGGCCTGCTGGGTGCCCTGGTCATATCCTCACTTGCCTTGGTCACCTTTTGCTTAGGGAAGGTGGCCACTGCCCTCTGTAGCCCCAGCAGCTATGTAGGCATCACTGTGGCACAATGTGGGACACACACTGGCTGAGGTGGGAGTCTTCGTGAGGAGGGACCATTGAAGGAACATTGCTTCTGAGGTTAGAATAAAACATTTGTATTTGCTGAAATCTTCCAGTCTTAGGGTGAAAATGTCTCATTTTTACACTGTCATAGGAGAAATAGAACCAGGGTAATGTTTCACTAATTATGTAGCTGATTTTGACAGAAAAATGCTTTTTTCCTCTAAGAAGTTAAAGGAGGATAATAGAACCTGTACCCTCTGAGTATGTACTCAGGGACCTCACAAGGCACCTCAGCTCCTCCCCCCAAACCCCCCACTGTCAGAAGGCTGTGGGGAGAATGCTGGGATCTGATACCTGCCTGGGGCAAAGGGAGTTCTTGTCCTGCCACTTCATGTGTAATCTTTGAGTGGGGTGTGTTTGTGTGAAGGTTGTAGCTCTCTCTGGGCCCCTATTTCCACCTGTGAAGTAGATGTTGGTAGTTCCAGACCAGCCTGTCCTCCTGTCCCCATTGCCACGTGTGAGGAGCCTGCACACCACAGATGGGGAACTGGGGCTCAGAGAAATTATGGAATAAGCCCCAAGGTCACTGCACATTTTGCAGAAGGGGACTTTGCTCAAAAGGATGTATGGAGGACTTGAGGGTATAAAGGTGGCTTCCACTTGAGGGAGTGAAGATATGCCTCTCCTCTAGTCTGCCAAGCTGAGAGCTGGGTGAGTTCCCTGGCTTGGGTCCCCAGCTCTCCACCTTGCTTCCCCACCTGACCCTAGGGTCTCTCCCCTGAGATTAGCCTTCTCATCCTCTCACCACCAGGAAGGGTCTTTCCCCTCCTCACTGAGCTTTTCACAGCAAAACAGAATCCATAGACTCTTGATTTTTCATTAATTTTTGCAAAGCCAGGTCTAATCCTGCCCCTCTCAGGATTTGAGACCATTTTCTGTGACCTGCTGGATTCCAGAGGCTGGGATCCCTCTGGGTGCCAGAGGCTGCATCTGGATTTCCCCAAGTTTTGAAGAACAGGGACATGAAGAGTGTGGGGCCACCTGAGGGCAGACCCAGGGGAATCCTGAAGCCAAGCAAACCTTGAAGCCCATATCCACTCAGTATGCACTTGGTACTGTGCTAATCTAAGCCCTCTGTGTATTCTCATTCCATCTTCATGGCCATCTGGGAACTTGCATACTGTCTCTGTTCCCATTTTCCAGATTGGACCAGTGAGGTTCAGAGAGGTTGAATGGTCTGCCCAAAGCTTATAGGCAAGTGGAGGATGGAAGCGACCTCTGCTTCTGGCATCCGGGTCTGTCTGACCTGGAGTCCCATGCCCATAGCTAGTCTTTCATACTACATGGCTCCCAGCCTAGGGTACTGGGATCTCTGGGCTTGCCCAGCCCACACTTATGTTCCTGCTGTCTCTGTCCCTCCCTGCCGTGGAGCCCAGCTCAGCTCTCTCTTTCTGGAAGCATTCTTCCCCTCTCCCACCCATCTCCACCTCTCCCCAGACCTGGCACTTCTGCCTTTGTTTCCAAGTTGTCTGTAGCTGGTGGGAAACAGATAAACTGAGGCCATCAAAATTTAGCAAATTGAAGGAGTCTTGCGTTCCTGACTCGACAATTTCCAAATGTGTGTTGGATCTCCTGTCCGCAGAGGTTCCTGGGAAGACAGCCAGCTTGGAGCCTCAGCCACCCTCTCCCATCCTAGGGAGATGGTCAGGGAAGCTCCCAGCTTATCAGCTGTCCTACCCTCGTCCCCGCACTTCATTCCCTGTGATCAGGTGCTCTGGCCTTGGCCTAGAAGGGGGTTATTTGGAGGCTCCCCTTATTCCTAGACTCCCTTGGCTAGGCTTCCCCACCTTGCCTGCTCTGCCAGGTTCTGGATCTAGAAAGAAAAGAAACAGGAGAGAAGGAGCCAGGACTAGTTCCCTAGGGCTTATATCCTCACCAAGTACCCTAATTTGCAATAACTCATCAATAAAACCCAAAATCCTTGAGGACAGACTGCCTGTGGATGCATTCCCCGCCCTATCTCTGGGCCTAGCCCTCAGGCAGGGCCAGTAAATATTTGCAGAAGTAGGGAAGGGATTTGTAAAATGGGCAGGCCTCCCTGAGCATGAGGGTTGAATCTTGGTTCCCAAAAGACTCCTGGATGCCAGAGGTGGCTTACATATGTAAGCCATGAGACCCCGAGAAGCCCCAAAACCTCCCTGAGCCTGAGTCTCCTCAGCCACTGTTACAAGTGGCAGAGCCTAGTCTAGACCCCAGGGTATGGGGCCAAACCCCACATATGAAAGGAGCAAAACAGCTATCTGCGTGGTCCCCACTGCCTAGATACCAACAGGCAGGTTCAAGTCCTGACTGTCACTGCCCAGCTGTGTGACTTTGGGCAAGTCACCTAACCTCTCAGAATCACCGTTTCCCCACAGTTAAAAGGATGAAACTGGTTCTTCTCATGATATGGTGAGCACTGAATGAGGTGATGTCTTGATGTCTATGACCAAACGCTGTGGCCAACACACCGCTGGCCGAGCACCAGGGAGACAGTTGTCATGAAGGGGTTGCTAAAACTGATCTGACTCTATCAGTCCCCGAGCATCCAGCTGGGGCCTGGGCATTTGGGGTCTGTGGTGTCATGCAAGCTGACCTCCCTGGAACTTAGCCTCTGAGGAGGAGAGGTAAATGGACAGGGCAAGTGGAGGACAAGATATGGTCAGAACTTAATGAAGCGAGGTCTGATCTGGCATGAAGCCAACTAATGCATAGCTGCAGAATTGGTTCCATTAGTTCCTTTAATGAGCTACAAAAGCTGGGGAAATGAGTGTGTGAGAGAATAATGGCACACGTCTGATGCTCTAATTCGAAGCTGTGGCTAAAAAGTTAGATTTGACACTGCCGGCACCTCTCCAAACAGCACTAGTGTCCTTGGATGGGGATGGGAGTGGCGGAGTGGAGGCAGTGAGTGAGGGGAAGAGGGGCATGGCTCTGGCTTTATAAGAAGATACTGAGGCCTTAAGAAGGAAATTCCTGCTTCTGAATCCTGAACTTGAGGTCAATCCATCCCATCCCATCTCTGAGGCTATGGCTACCATTCTGAGTGGACAGAGCAGCTTGCAAGGGTCAGGGGCTAGCAGGGGTGGCCCTCATTGGTGTTAGCAGCACAAGGCAGGGGTGGTCTCAACAGCTGGCTATAAAATGAATCTTGCCATTCCAGTGGCATGTGTTTCTCATAAAATTAGAGATCTGTCACCATGGGAAAAAAATAATACCAAATAATCAGACTGGGAGCCAGAAGGGATCTTAGATATGGCTGAGTTGAACATTCTTGTCAAAGAGGGAATGTGGTAAGTTCAAAGTGTGTGTGTGTGTGTGTGTGTGTGTGTGTGTGTGTGTGTGTGTATTTATTTATTTATTTATTTATTTATGAACAGCTTAAATTTTTAGTCCTTTCTTTACAGGTTACCTAGACCACTTTTGATTAAGAAAACTGTAGAAAGTTAGTAAGTGCCACAAGCAAATGCCAGGCGGTGGCACGTGTCAGTTTTCCACAGAGTCCTGCTTTGCGGGGTGTCTGAATGTGCTGCTCGGGGTCTCCACTCACATTCGCTGGAGTCAGTTGCAGCAGAGTTAAGTCCACAGGTCGCTTCTCCCCATATTTATTTGTAAACTCTTCAGTGTTCTTACAGAATTTTTTACGGTCCTTAGAGTATTCTTCAGCTAGATCAGCCCGAAGTGGTACATGGGCTGGGGGTCGTTCACCAGTGCTCTGAGGGACTGGATTACTTGGTCGGTTTTGGTTGCTGGCTTCCAGTTTTCAGCACTAATTACCGGCAGACAGACCTGCCCCTTTTCATTGATGTTTGGGTGATAGATCTTTGTTTTAAATATGATCTTTGGTGGTTTGAATGGGTACTCTGCTGGAAAGTTTATTTCGATTCTGAAGACCCCCTTATCATATGGAGGGTTGTCAGGAACAATAAGCCCTTGCCAAGTCAATAAATTAGCTTCATCAACCTGGATGTTCCAGAAGCTTTTCATTCCACATTTGCGGATTTCTACAAGCTCCTTCATCAGCCTCCTGCCGGCCGCCATCTTGGATCTGGTGCTGCTTCAAAGTGCTTTTTCTTATCCATAGCCTCTCTCTGTAGAGAATAGAGGTTTCCCCACAGTGAACAAAATGTGATTTTAAAACCTGTATTTTCCTATAACATTCTGTCCAATTCTGCGGCCCGAGTGTTGGGTGTTGAACATGATGTAATCAATAGCCCAGAAATGCAGCTCTTCAGCATTCTGGTCTGCCCTTGCCTGAGGCTGGGACTAGACCCCCAAGTGGGAGAAGATGTGATAGGGGTTAGGGACATACCAGTCCTTCTACCTCTCTCTTTTCCATACTCTGGCACAGAACAAAGGTGAGATTCCCCAGAAAATAAAGGGTCTGGTGATGTTATCTCAGCCTCCTGGTGGATGTGCCAGGCTACAATGCCAAGTGCTGGCCTTAGTCTTTAGGAGGGAGTTTATTATCAGATAGTTTCATGCGAATCTTTCTGTATCTTGGAAAATTATTGTCAAAGGCGTTTTCAGAATGTCACACTTTTCCCTCATGTAAGGTCTGATGCAGAATCCCTTTAAGAATTTGGTCTTGGAGGGGTGCCTGGGTGACTCAGTTGGTTATGCATCTGACTTTGGCTCAGGTCATGATCTCACTATTTGTGAGTTCAAGCCCCACATTGGGCTCTGTGCTGACAGCTCAGAGCCTGGAGCTTGCTTTGGATTCTGTGTCTCCCTCTCTCTCTGCCCCTCCACCACTCTTGCTCTGTCTCTGTCTCTCTCAAAAAAATAAACATTGAAAAAATAAAAAATAAAAATCTTAAAAAAGAAAAAGAATTTCGTCTTGAGAAAAGTTCAAGGAATGTCTGTGCTTCTCTTCATGGGGTGATAAAAGCAGCAGAACCTATCTGGTTTTCTTCTTTGCCAAAACTCCCATCAGAATTAAATTGTATTTTCAGTTGTAGTTATGAGTTAGTTACATAGGTGTCTGGTATATTTAATTTTTCTCTTCATTCTAAAGAGAATCTGATGTTTTTTGTTTTATTTGTCATGCTTTAGGATTATAAAATGCCTGAAATCATGTTGTCAAATGAATAGAGGAGTGGAAATAATAGACTTCTAGTGGCTCACTGGACAGTGAGAACAACTGGATACCTGGCTTCCAGGAGATTCCCTTTGCTGTAAGAATGATGTCTCTCAAGCCGTGGGTTGTCAAGAACTCCAGAGTTAATATTTCTTAATTTGTTAGTGCCTCACTGATGGGAGAGATTGCAAGCCAGCTCTCTTTCCCCGGAAGGAGTGGGTGTTCCCCTAGAGGCCACACAGCAGCTTGGCCCAGGCTGCAGGTTAACTGGCTGGGAGTGTGGGGGTTGGGGTGGGGTGGGGGAGGCTGCCTGTCCAGGCTGGTGGCCTTGGGACTTCCTGTGTGTGAGACAGATGGAGATAGTGTGAACACTTTTACCTGAGAAGAGCCCAGCCCTGGGGTTAGCTGGATGTGGACACTAGATATGTGGGTGGGCATATGGGCCTGGGTGGATGGCCTTTCTGGGGCTGGGAGGTGGCGGTAGTAGGGTGTTGGGGCTTGTCCCAAAACTGCGTCTTCACAGAGCCACTGCAGACATCCCAGCTCTGTTTGATGCCCTAGGAAAGCAGATAGAGTGCTTTTACAGCTCTGGGCAACGTGAGGTGATGCAGAAGATGGGGCCTCAGTGAGAGAGGAGGTCTGAGCAGAGGGGTCTGGGCTTGGTCACCTGCTTGGGCAAGGCTGTCACAGGTTGAGTTGTGGTAGCAAGACCTCCAGTCTTTCTTGGGCACCTCTCTGTGTCCAGTACTCTGGTAGGCACTTCAGAGAGATAGAAAATGTTGGATGAATAGATGGACAGATGGGTGGTTCCCATCTCTGGGGGTTCAGAGTCACTATTGCAGGGAATGGAGACACATGCATACCCACAGTCCCTCACTTGCACACTTCCCCCACCCCCCATGCTCCCTATACCCATACACCCTCAGGGACACACCCCTATACATGCATGTACCCATGTTCCCGTGCACATCCTTACACACACCCCTGCTCTCGCACACACCTATGCACACGTTTATTTCAGAACAAGTTTCCCGAGTCTTGTAAGCAGTAGTTTTGGCCAGTGCCTCTTCAACTTGGTGTCACCCCCTCCTCCCATTTCCCCTAGGGGAGGGGTTGTCTGGACACTCTCTCAAAAGTCCCTTCTCCTCCCTGTTCAGCCTTGCCACACTCCAGCTTGGTGGCCCCAGGGCAGTGACTTCATCTTCCTGAACCTCTCTTTCCTCAGTCTATAAATTGGGGTTGCTGGTCCCGCCCTGCTTGCCTCATAGGGCGGCACCAGCATTCCCATGAGATAAGGGGAAAGAGAGCGTTTTGTCAACTACAAATTGTTTTCCAAACAGTCAAATGTTGCTATTGCTTTCCCAGCTCCTGAACTCAGGACCTCCTCCATCTACACGTGAAGCCTGTCCTTGGGTGGGATGGAACACAGCAGGGAGGGAGAGAGGGAGCCTGGCCAGTCCCAAGGCTCCCATTCCATCTGGTGCCGCTGGAGGGGCATGGGCCCCGCTGCCTCAACCTTTGTCAGGGTCTACTGTCTGCTGGGGTTGGCAGGGATCTTGGGCATTTGGCTGTAGGGTCTGGGGACAATTTGGCAATGGAGAGTGAGGGAGAAGGGAGAGGTGGAAACTGCTTCATCAAAGCCTGAGTCTAGAGTGGTGTCATTTGTTCAAGGATATGTCATCTCAGATTTGATGCTCATCTACCTGTGGTGGGGGCCCTCACCTCAAGTACAGACAGGAGCCCACCCTTAGGAGAAAGCCAGTGTTCTGTCTCACAGGTATGTGGGTGCCTGCTGGGCATAGCTGGAGCTGCCCAGGAACCATCACTGACACTTAGTTTTGGTGGACCCCTGGGGGGTCCAGGGGACATGGGATGGGAGTGAGGCAAGGGTGGGGGATCTGCTGAGGTGACTACCCCCTTCTTTTCTTCCTGGCTGTGACTAGGGACCAGGTGGCCCCCATGAGGTTCAGGTATTTGGATAGGTGTCCGTGGAGACTCAGGGGCCGCTCCATGAAGGCAGTGATGTGGGAGTGGGGCTATGGTAGTTACTTTGCAAGGAGCTTCTGACCTTTGCACCTCTGAACCTCTGAGAGATTCCCTTCTCCCAATCTAGCCCAAACCCCATAGTTTCTCTCTGTGAGAAACTGAGGCCCAGAGACGCAAAGGAACCACCCAAGGTCACACTGAGAGTAAGAGTAGAACCTGAGCCTCCTATATCTTACCCCTGTGCTCATTTCTATGCCTGGGAAAAAGGGGCTCTTGCTTGGAGACATCTTTTATGAAGGATTGTATGGACTCATGTACCTGCATGACTGAAGCCAGTTTATAGCAATAGCCTGTGGGCTGGAGCAGTCAGGATGGGCTCCTTGGAAGAGGTGGTAAAATCTGGTTCACCATTTGTTGAGCTTTCCTGGGTCCTCCTCAATTTAATCTTATTCTGTCCTCATGGTGAGTTGTGAGGATTTCATCCTCTTATCTCCACTTTCTAGGTTTACTTGTTCAATAAATATACAAGTATTATCTGAGCCAGTACTCTGTGCCAGGCCCAGAAACTGGGACCCACAGGTGACCAGGCAGATTGGCCATGCTCTTGTGGGCCCACAGTCTCATGAGGGAGGCAGCATGGTGCCAGTCTGGCTGGGGAATCAGCTGTGTGGCCTGGGACCAGTTACTTTCCCTCTCTGTGCCTCCATTTCTCAGCTAAAGAATGGTGATAACAAAACCCCTTGCTCCTAACATTTATAAAGTGCTCAGAACAGAGCCAGGCACATTGAAAGTGCAATATCTATATGTGTGTTTGTTTAAAGAGTTATCAAAGGAACAAGCTAATTGTAGGTTGTGAGCCAGTGCTGCACAGGAGGGAGGTAAAAAGGGTGATGACGTGGGAGCTTGCTGGGGAGCTGGAAGTGTTTCTATCTTGATGGGGGTGTGGGTCACGGGGGTGTGCAGCTGTCAAAACTCATTGAGCTGGGCTCTTGAGACCTGTGCATTTTACTGTATGTGAAGTATACCTTAATGAGCAAAACACATGTATAAAAAAAGAAAAAGGGTGAAGGGAGAATGAGGAACTCTTGAGGTCCTCTTTAGTCGGGGTGGTCAGGGAGGGCTTCTGAGAAGAGGTGACATTGGGGGGACTCCTGGAAGAGGAGAAGGCTCTGGCTATGGAGAAGAAAGATGAGGAAACTGAGGCTCTAAGAGGTTTGGGGCCACACTCAAAGCCAACCCAAGGGATTAAGAGTGACAGCCCAGGAGATTTCTTGATAGCTGGGCCTGGGTGGGACCAGGTCCACGGCTCTGGCCCCTGTGATCTCCCCTGCAGAGAAGTCAGTGGAGGCATTTATTGTGTCTTCTGGGGGCAGCCTTATCTCCACCCCTGTGCCTGTTCTCAGGGCCTTGGCGCTCAGAAAAGGACTATTTTAATCTGTGTGGGAAATGGGTTCCTAAATATGGACTGAGTAGGGTGGGAGCCATTCAGAGGCTCCAACTCAGGGCAGCTCCACCTGCTCCTCCACCTCAACAAAGCACAGGGTACAGTCTTAGGCCATGAGGCCCTCTGGCCCTCCTTGGCCATCCACTCCCTTCCCCCCACTCTCTCCCACACCTCCCTTCTAGCACTGTGCCCACCCGCCCGTCTTTTGTTTGTTCAGGAGCTCAGTGTTTTCTGTTGGCCCCAGCCAGGGACCTGCAGCTGGACCTGCCCTGCCTCTTCTCTAAAACTGCTTTCAGCCTGATTGGAGGTACAGAGGCAAAAACCACAGGGGGAGGTGCTGGGAGGTTTTTGCAGACAAGGAGACATCTGAGCTGAGCCCAGAAGTTTCCTCAAAAAGAGGGAGTTGGCCCAATGGGGAAGGAGAGGGGCAATGGTGCATGTGGCATAGGCATAGAGTAAGGCTGTTTGGGCCTGGTAAGTACATTATTCTGACCAGAACAGGAAGGGTTAGGAGCCAAAGGTAGCAGGCAATGAGAGGAAGGCAAGCCCTGAATGACAGGGGAGGTGGTGGCTATTATTTGGAGCCATGGGGGAGGGGATTTAAGGGGTTGGGGCAAGGATAGGTAGGGCCGAGGACCTCACTAGGAGTGTTCCAGCTGTGCGCTTGGGATTTTATGAGAGAAGAGAGAGGACTCTGGTGTAGGAGTGAGATGCTAGTAGCAGGGCAGAGTGAAGAGGGGGTCCTGGAGCCAGTCTGAAGACCCCTCCAGGACACAATCAAGTCAGACCAGACTGGGCAAGAGATAGCAAGGGGCAGGGAGAAGTGTAAGGAGGCCACACAGAAAAGAGGTGTAGAGGGAACAGAGCAGGGACGGAGGATGGTACATCCTGGGTCCTGTGGCTAAAACTGGGGTACCCCTGGCTACAGCCACCTCAGGTAGTGTGGTGAGTGGGAGTGACTGAGCCCCTGCCTCCAGCACTGCAAGCAAGAGTCTGGTACTCAGGAGCTGTGTGGGCAGAGAACTGAGGGATGTTCTGGGAGGCAAAGGCAGCGTGAGCAAAGGACCCATGGTTTCCAGGCTGGGAGTCTGCCTACAGCAGCCTCCATGCACACCCCCACCCTGGACTGGTTAATGGAGCAAGGACCCCAAAACTGGTGGAGGGGCTTGCCCAGCTCCCTGCACCCCCAGGCTAGGTCGTGGTTAGCTGCTGCAGAAATGGGGGAACAGCTATGGGGCAGCAGGCATGAGAGCCTACTGCCTTCCTCTGTGCTCCTGTCTACCTTAGCCTAGAGAGCTTGGTCCCAGAGCTGTTCTTCACAGTGCCCTGCAGAGGGGAAGGCAAGGCCAGGGATGGTACAGGGTCCTGCAGGTACTGAGCAAGATGAAACTGCTCTGAGCTGTAGGCTTGAATTCTGACCCTGGTCCTCAACCCTGATCAACTAGGAAACAAATGGGGCTGGGTCTCAGGTGAGCAGCCCTGTGGGGAGATGGTTTGTCCCTGTTCTCCACATTCTGGACCACCTCACCCCATATGCTGACTTCTCCTCCTCCCCTATACCTCCTCTGAGCAGGACCACTCCGGGGGGCCTTGCTCATTTCCAGCAACTGGCATTATGGTTGGCAGCCATAGCCTAGGGCTGAGTTAACCTGAATGAGGATCCTGATGCCCGCCCACCCGCCACCTGCCTTGCTGTGATGCATCCTGTAGGGATGACTCTGTTATTACTCCATTTTACTGAGTTGTGGGCTTTGACTTGGAGCTGTGAATGTTTGCCTGAGGTCACACTGAGTCACTGGGAGAATTCAGCCCCAAACTCAGGCCTCACCTGACCAGGATGTTACCTCCCTCAACTAGGGTGCCCCCTGCCCCCAGACACTACCTATGGGTCTACAACTCTTGTGCCATAACATTGCAAAAGTGCAGCTCGAGGGATATGTGGCCCCTGACCTGGGGTCTCATACCTGATGTGTGATTTGCTTACAAAGCCCACTCAACTCCCACTTCCCTGGCTGCCCTGGAGAAGGCATGCAGGGCTTCTCTAGCCTCTGAGTCTTTCTAAGCTGTCAGCTACCCCCAGGGCCTTCCTGTGGCCATTGGACCACAAATCAGAGAAACCTAGATTCAAATCCTCATTCTTCCCTTTATAAGGTGGGTGACTTTGGGCAGGTCACAGGCCTCTCTGAGCTTATGTATTCTTGTCTGTAAAGTGAGGGCAGTGGCACTATCTGGGTGGCTGCTGGAGAAGTGGGCTGTGAGCCTGACACTTTCTGTGCCTACCTGCCCTCAGCTCCTGTATGACAGCCCCAAGGCCCGGCAGGAGGTGGACCACCACTGGCAGGCCTCAGGAGGCCCCCACATCGTGCGCATCCTGGACGTGTATGAGAACATGCATCACAGCAAGCGCTGTCTCCTCATCGTCATGGAATGGTATGCTGGCCTCATTGGTACTCCTGTGGCCCCCAGGCTCCCACCATTCTTCTAGGGGCCCTCTCTGCTCTTCAGATAGCAGCTATGGGAGGCACTCCAGCCCTTGAGGAGTAATGGAGGGGCAGCTTCAGGCATTGCCCATAGAGCTGTGCAGCTGCTAGCCACAAGGTCGTTCCCACAAGGATGGGAAGGGAACCATGGGGGCTCCAATTTGGTTTCCCTGAGTGTGATTTCACTTTGGGAAGAGGGGCTGGAAGAGTTGTCAGAGAAAGCCGCCAAGTCCTGATTGTGGGTCAGGGGAGATTTGTGGGGGAAGCAGGACACACACAGTCACCTCCTCGGTTTGTACTCCTGTGGTCCCTCCAGATACTGGGAGCCAGTGGCCTCTTCTACCTTGGGCTTCTCCCAATAGCACTGTGGCTCAACCCTAGCCTTCCTCAGACCCTGGGCCTCGTGTCTACACCTCAAGCTCCTCCCCACCTACCTTTAAGTCCTCCCTCATCCTATAGGTTAACAGCTCTTGAGTCAGATTTGGGGTTCAGATCCTGGCTCTACTACCCACTGGCTGTGTGATTTTAGATAGCCCTTAACCTCTCTGAATTTTTGTAACTGCCATGTAAAATGTGGAGGAAGATCTAAATGTAGTATTCACCCTGTACCTGACTCCATTCTAAATGCTCCATGTGTATTGCTTACTCAATCTGTGCAACTCTGTGACACTGGTGCTATAAATCCCATTTTACAAAAGAGGAAGCTGAGGCACAGAGAGGTAAAGGGACCAGCCCTGGGTCACATAGCAGTGCACGTGAAGGGTTTGCCCAGGGTACAACACCCTGTAGGTGTTCAGAAAGCTGTTGTCATGATGATGACAATTGACATCTCCTCCCTTATATGAAGAAGCTGAGGCTTGGATGGAGGGTTGGGCTGCCCAAGCCTCAACCAGATGGGTGCAGTGATCCTGGTGAGGATCCCTGGGGAGCCCACCCTATTTCTAAGAGTCCAGTTAAACCCACCCAAGCTGATGGCCCACTACGCACCAAGTTCTTCAAGGCACGAGGAGGCTGATGCTGACTGTTTCCAGGGGCAGAGCGGCAGGGCCTGAGGTCTGGGCCTGTGATTCAGAGCAGGGGCAGGCTGACACTTGATTAGCCCGCTCCCTGCTTACAGTCACTTTTTTCTTCTAGCATGGAAGGTGGTGAGCTATTCAGCCGGATTCAGGAGCGTGGTGACCAGGCTTTCACTGAGAGAGGTATGTGCATGCAGCTGGACCAGAGGGGGTGTTCCAACTGAGATGAGTCACAAAAAGTTGCTGTGTGATGCTGGGCAAGGCCCTGCTCCTCTCTGTGCCTCAGTCTATGCAGCTGAATAAGAGATGGTGGGATAGAGTGTTCATCCTCCCAAGGAGTTCCATGAATTCAAAATACCTTGTCAGAGATGGACTCTTCATGGCTTTGGGATGGAGGCCTCAAAGCCTCTTGGTGCCAATGAGCATCTCAGCTGGGAAGAGGTAGCCCAGGCCTGAGGAAGGAGGTAGAGGGGGACTGTGCTTTCTACCCCCAGAGGAAATTAGGATGAATGGGGGTGAGGGTATAGGATGGGTGTCCTGGGTGGCAGGACTGCTATCACCATCTTGTGCTATTCCAGGGGGGTGATAGGGTGGGGGCCCCAGGCTGCTCGACTTTTGACTGGCATCACTGCCCCCTCCTCTATGTCTGCAGAAGCTGCAGGAATCATGCGGGATATTGGCACTGCCATCCAGTTCCTGCACAGCCGGAACATCGCCCACCGAGACGTCAAGGTGAGGCTCTAGGACCCAGGTTGGGGGACCAGAGAAGGGAGTACACAACCCTCAATGGCTCCCAGTACCCACTAGATGGAGGCGAGTTTCCTTGATCAGCATTCAAAGCCTCTGCCCCCTGGCCCAGACTGCTCTTCTCAGCCACTTCTCCCATGGTTTCAGCATATTCCTTCTGCTCTAGCCAGATGGGTCTCCTTGTTTCTTTTAAACACTGTGTAATCCCAGTAGGCTTAAGCATAAATGAGTGCTTGCCTCAAGCCAGTAGACACTGACAAGCATCTTGTTTAATTCTCATATAACCCTGTGAGATAGGAGCCATTACCCATTTTACAGATGAGGAAGACAGGTCTCAGAGAGAGATTGTACCTTGCCTAAGCCTGCACAGATGCCACACTGGGATTCATTCATTCTTTCTTTCAGCAAGGACTTTTATGAACATGCAATGTACCAGGTCTCAGACAGGGACTGCCTGACACTGTTGTGGCTTCTGTGAAGTAACAGCCATAGTTTTGGTAGATTAGGCCCTCTAACGCCAGCATTTTAAGGGAAAGAAGCCATTTGCTGGGAGGCAAGGAGGAACCAGTTGAAGTAGTCCCAGCTCCTGGGTCTGTTTGCCCTTTCAGTGGATGGGATTCAGACACTTTCTAGAGGTTCAGCTCTCCAAATGTCCTATCTAGGGAGGACTGGGTCCTATAGGTCATCAGGATTGGATGCATAAAATGCAAACCGCATGAGGCAGTCCCACACACATATGTATACACGTGCCAGCCACCATCAGAGCAGAATCTGTGAGTCCTGAGCCCTCTACCCCAGGCTTAGAGCATCACCCTGAGGCTTACTTCCTCCTGAGACTGGGCAGAGAGGAGTGGAGGGCCCAGCTACAACATCAGGCTCCTCCTCTGGCTGAGTACTGCCAGTCCATTTATCTTTTGATTCTGGATACACATGGAGCCAGGAAAGACTCACCTTCTGAACCCTTGCTTTATTTTGGCCCTGGCTTCCTTTTTTTCCCAAGGAGAGAAAAGCCTTCTTTAGAGGTGACTCCCTTGAATAAACTAAACATGCTTTCCTGCTTTCATCCCAATCCAAGATCAGATCATCTCAAATAGAACTGGAGAAAAAGCTTTCACTGGCTCCAAACTGGAACTCCATCCAACACCGTGTCCTTTTACCCCAGCTCTGCTTGAGGGTCTCTCCTTTCCTCCAGAGCCCTAGGTCCTACCTATTCATTAAAAACCAGCTTCAGGACTGCCTCCTTCATGCAGACCTCCTTGCTTCTCTTTTCCTCAGGCTCTCTGTGCTTTGCAACCAGGAAGAACAGCCTCTGTGCAGCTCCTGGGGCCTAAGTGGTGGGGGCTTTCTTCCTGAGCAACCTCGGGCAGGGCTGCCCTGCTCACTTGTTCCAGGTTGGGCACAGGACACGGGCTTGGCAACATGACAGCCTACCTTGCCCCAGAACCTTCATTTTGGTATTTCATGGCAGCATTACCAACACAGGCTTCAAAGTTCCTGCCCCTGGGCTCTGTGTGGCACTTGGCTTTTCACAGCTTTGGCTGAACATCTGCCTCTGTTTCCCTTCTGTGAAAGGAGGCGTTACCTCCCAGCCACCTTGGTCTTCTCCATATTTGGCCCACATTGTTGGTAACCAGGGCCCCGGTCTTTTTAGTGAGATGGAGCTGGTTCCTCCTGAATGGATTGGGGTGAAGGAAGTCTGCCTGAAGATCATTTTGGGACTCTGCCCCTGCTTGGTGCCTAACTCCAGACCAATGTTTTATCTTCCTGGCCCAGCCTGAAAACCTGCTCTACACGTCCAAGGAGAAAGATGCAGTACTCAAGCTCACTGACTTTGGCTTTGCCAAGGAGACCACCCAAAATGCCCTGCAGACACCCTGCTACACTCCCTATTATGTGGGTGAGTCCTTGGGATATGGTTTGTATGTCCCTACTCCCACTGGACCCTGCTGTGGTGTGGGGCAGTCTATGGGTTGCAGAAGCCAAAGGGTTAAAGCCCAGTAAGGAGGGAGGAAAGGATTCTATGGAGGCGGTGACGTGGGGGGCCGGAGGCTGCAAAAATATTCTCCCAAACTTCAGCTTCTGCTTTTGAAAATAGATCCAGGAAAATTCTGGCTGTGGCCTGTGAGCTGAATGACATCACAGCAGCTCTAAATATATACGTGATAAAAGGCTGCCATCAGCTCGGGACGGAGCCCAACCGAGGTTGTTTTTCTCCAGTTTTTATCTTCCTGGGATTCATATTCACAAAGTAGGCAGTCCTCCCCTATTATATTAGAAGGATACAGGGCACCAGCCACTTGTCTTGAGGGAGAGGGTCCCTTAGACGAGGGCATGGACGGGATTTGGGGGTGTCACATACTCATGCTTCCAGAGAAGCTCCCTGCTCCCTTGTGAGTGGGAAGCCCAGATCTGGAAAGTGTCCCTACTGTGAGAGAGGGGTGATGACTCTATTTACAGAGGGCTCTTTTCTCTCAGGGAGGCCTTCCAAGAGAGCTGCTGAAGGGGTGGGGAACCCTTGAGACAGCTGAAACGGTATCCTGTTTACCAGGATGTGTTTTGCAGTATTTTGGCTTGGAAATCTTCTGGCCTGCCCATCATTGCACAGGTGGGAAGAACAAGGCCCCATGGGATGGTAGCCAAGCTGAAAGTGGAAACCAGAGCCCTACCCTTGGCCCCTCCTTGCCCGTGATCTAGGCTGTACATTTAGGGAGACAAGGGACACAGAGCAGCTGGTGGCCTGAGGCCCTTCACCTGTGGCTGGACTCCACCAAATCCCAGACTGACCTTCTCTCCCTCTCCTCCCTCACCAAGGCTGATATTGGCCCGAAGAAGCTAGGAAGCTATCATTCTTTACAGCCCAGCCTAAAAGCGGGTTTATTTTTTCTGGGAGCCGTTTTTCCTCCCCCAACTTCACACACATGCTGCCTTCCCAGAAGGTGCCAGACACCAGTCTGCTCTGCCCCACCCCCCAGCCCAGGCACCTGCTCCCCACCTTTCTCAGGCTTCAGGCTCCTATCTGGTCTCCAAGACCTTTGGGCTAAGAGCCCTCCTGTGCCCTCTGCCCTGCTAGCTCCTGAAGTCTTGGGTCCAGAGAAGTATGACAAGTCGTGTGACATGTGGTCCCTGGGCGTCATCATGTACATCCTGTGAGTACCACCACCTTCACCCCTATACTACCTCCTCATATCCTCAGAACCACTTCTGCTCTGCCCCCCTCAAACCTTTGGTGAACCTTGAGTGGGTCATTCTTCATGCAGGCTGCCCTTCCTTTTTGGTCAGGGGACACCCCTCCTTCAGGCTGCCTGAAGGTCTCTCCTTGCCAAGGGCAGATGGCATTCCTAGCATGACCCCAGAGTCCAGAGGGCTGGTATTCTTGCCAAGGTGGCTGCCATAGTGGCTGCCTGTCTTCCCAGTCAGGGATTTGGGGAGGGGAATGGGTCCGCCCTGGTGCTGCCCTCACACCTGTGCTGAATGACCTCCACTCTCCTGCAGCCTGTGTGGCTTCCCGCCCTTCTACTCCAACACGGGTCAGGCCATCTCCCCAGGGATGAAGAGGAGAATCCGCCTGGGCCAGTATGGCTTCCCCAATCCTGAGTGGTCGGAGGTTTCTGAGGATGGTGAGCTTGCTCCACTGGACCCCATCAGCCTTCATTCTGGGAGATACCACTTTGGTGTCAAAGCAACCTACATTCAGATCTTGTGTGTGTGACATCCCATATCCCACATCCCAGCTGTGTGGCCCTAGGAAGGTTACCCAAACTTTCTGAACCTCAGTTTCTATATCTACCAAATGGGCTCAAAACTCACCTCCTCAAAATTTCCTCTAACTCCTGTCCCTTATTAATATTTTCCCTTTGAGGACCCTGTATCCATTCTCTATGGCTACTTAATGAGCTCTTCCCAACACTTAGTAGCTTAAAACAAGAAACAGTTATTAGCTCACTGTTTCTATGGGTTAGGAATCTGGGGACACATGTAGAGCGGGGTGGGGGACTGACTCTGAGGGACTCTGTAACTTCCCCACTCCCCATTCTTCCTCTAGCCAAGCAGCTGATCCGCCTCCTGCTGAAGACAGACCCCACAGAGAGGCTGACCATCACACAGTTCATGAACCATCCCTGGATCAATGTGAGTGCCTCTGTGCCCTGTGGTGGGCAGAGTGGCAAGCTGGAGTGGGGCCGTAGGAGGAGGGTGATGTCTCTGGAGGTCCTGGGGCAGGCCACAGATGTGTGACAGGACCCCACCAACAGCCTGACTTTGCCACTGCTTCAGTCAGGCTCCTTTGCCTCCTTGAGCCTTGGATGTCCCATCTAAGACAGGAAGAAAGGGGGTGGGGTGGGGAGCCATTGCTGTCCCAGGTGCCTGCAGGTTCTAATCCATGGGCTTGGGGCTCCTTCCAGCAATCGATGGTGGTGCCACAGACCCCACTCCACACGGCCCGAGTGCTTCAGGAGGATAGAGACCACTGGGATGAGGTCAAGGTAGGTGGATGCTGCCTCAGTCTCCTTACAGCTTCCTGGGGTTTGGAAAAAGGGACTCCAGGGTGGTGGCTACCAAGATCCTGCGTCATCAGCCACTCCCCCATGCCTAGACACAGGACACCTGACTGCACTGGTGTCCAACTGTGGCACTCAGAGCACTGGGCTGTGTTATTGCATTCAGGATGGTGCTCCCGGCTCACAGGGACTTTGGGCCAGGGGCTTAGTGAAGGGGCTTTGGCCATAACCCCCCTACAGTTTCTATTTTGGAGAGTGGTCAGCCTGGTTTTAGACTTAGCGGAAGCCAGGTTTGAGCACATGGGACAGCAGCTCAGAGCCCCAGGATACCCTGGACACAATCTCCAAGCTTCATGTCCTGGGTGCCTTTCAAGATGATGTCCCCTGCAGGCCTATGGTTCTTAGCAGGTGACATTGGCCAAGGTCCCTCTCCTACTTACACTAGTGTGGTCCCAGGGAGTCACTATACTTTCTGTGCCTTAGTGGATAAGCTCAGGGTCCACCAGAAAGGACTGTAGTGAGGATTATGTGACACAAGGGGATGGCCCAGTGCTGGGCGCTTGGGCAATAAAGGCTGTCACTGCCCTCATTGACATTAGTAAGGGGCTAGAGGCAGGAGGGTGATGGTTCTTGAGGCCAGTATGTCCTGACCTCCGTGGGTATCTGTCCGCAGGAGGAGATGACTAGTGCCCTGGCAACCATGCGTGTGGACTATGACCAGGTGCAGATCAAGGACCTGAAGACCTCTAACAATCGACTGCTCAACAAGCGGAGAAAGAAGCAGGCAGGCAGCTCCTCAGCCTCACAGGGCTGCAACAACCAGTAGCTCATGGGGCCTTGGATGAGCTGGGCCTCTTGGTGTGGCATATAGATCCGAGTGTGCTGTGGCCCTGACCCAGAGGGCCTGGGGTCATTATTTGTAACAAAAGGATCATTTTTTGTTGTGTTTTAATTTGTCACTTGGAACATCAGGATGGGAGACCTTGACTCCAAACCTCATTAGACAGGGCCCAGAGCCTGGGAGTTAGGGAGCCACCTGCCTCAGCTGCAGAGACTTTGGCCAGAGTGGCCCCAGTGAGACATAGGTCTGTTCTGCGCTGGGACATGGCCTTAGGCTTCTAGGCTACTGGGGGTTGTGGCAGGCTTCCCTCCTCCCATGGAGATACCCCCTCTGTAGGGTAGGCAGATGGGCCTGGCCTTGGGAAAGGCATCTGGCCATTGGTTGCTATGGTGACCAGGGACCGAGTTGCTGTCTCTGAATGCTGAGTAAGAGAGTAAGGGAGGGAGAAGGGCCAATGGAGGGTCCACCTCTGCCTCCTTGGAGAGGTTTGTCTCCCTCACACTACTTGCCCCTCTCAGGATTCCTCCCTTTGGTCTCCTCGAGGCACCAGGGTCAGTCTGCCTGCCTCGCTGGGGGGTCCAGCCCTATCTTGCTGCAACCCCATCCCACAGGCCCCTTGGAGCTCTCTCTCTGCAGAGTCCCTGGGCCTAGTGATCCTGTTACTACCCCTTACCCAAAGAGTGGCTTCTCATCTCAGGTGAGGGTGAGAGGTATTTTTAACCCTTTTCTACTTTGGAAACTGTCACTGTGACAAAAGCCAGCACAGTTCTCCTGCCCCCACCCGCTTACCGGATCCCAGGCAGGAAAGCTTCTCTCTGTAACAGTTCATCCTCCACCTTGTCCTGGTTGATGGCAGGGACTGTCTCTTGGTGTACTTTTTTGAGGGTGGATGGCTGAGGACAGGACCAAGAGGCTTCCCGTTAATCAGGAGTCTCTTTCTACACTCCAGGTCAGACCTGAGGCAGTAGAGGGCTGCTGAGTGATGCTTAGAAGGTCTGGTTCTGGGTCCTGGCTTCAGCCTGAGTGGGACAAGAGAGGACCTTCCTTGCTGGTCCAGGTTTACCCAGGCCCACACTGCCCAGAGTAGCCTCAGGGTTCTCAGTGCCGGATATGGACCTGACAAGTGCCTGATACACATCCTGGTTCCTGACCCCTCTCTCTGGCTGGGAAGCCCTAGACCACATCAGATAGGAAAACACCACTGGGGTTTACATCTAGATATTAATAAACACCATTTTGGCATTTTCTCCTGGTTCCTAGGTTTCTCTGTCTACACGAGTGGACAAAAGTGGCCCAAGGGCAGTTGCTCACACCTACTAGTGACTGCACCCCCTTCAGGCTTGGTAAACATGCCAGGCTGACTCCAGGGCCACTGTGGCCTTGCCAGTCGTGGAAAGGTCAGAGGAGTGGAGGAATGGCAGCTGTCTCATGCCACCAGCTCTGGGGTGCCCAGTGCACTGTGTGTGTGACACCCACCCCCAGGCCCCGCTTGCACCAGCGTCTGCCCACAGTGGCCACCCCCAGCTGCATGCCAGCCTGCTGAAGGGCGGGCAGAGAGCCTGCTGCAGCACTGAGCTATTTTCAGAAGCTGCCAGATTTCATTTGGCAGCGAGAATGTCGGGGAGGGAAGGGGGTGGGACGCTGGAGACTGTCTTTTGACTATTCCGGCAGCAGAGCACCCTCTGCCCTCGGGAGCCCTTGCGGGCAGCCTGGGCGGGGGGGCCCTGACTCTGGCATATTCCCTCAGCTCCTATCTTGAAACCTCCCAGTTTTCCAAGAGCTCATCTGGCACCTGCAGCTCTCCCTCCTCCACCTCCCGTCCCCTCAGGGTATGGAGGAGGGGGGAAGATGGTAGAAGGCAGGGAGAAGCCAGCACTCCTGAGATATAGACTCCTTCCTAGCTTGGCGACCTTGGACAAGTCCCCAAGCTTTCCCGCCTCATTTCCTCAACTGCAGTGAGGAGGTAGTGCCCACTCTGGGGAGTCATCTGGGGGATCCGGGCCGATGCTGTGTGTGAAGTGCTTAGTGAGCTGCCTGGTGCATGGCTAGTGCCCAGCACTCATGTGCTACCCTAGCATACTTAGCCATCAGGAAGGAGAGAAATACTTGAAGTTGCCAGAGGGATAAGGAACCCAGCCCCAAATCTACCTCTGGGACTTCCCGCCCAGAAAATCAGGCTTTTGCTACCCATGGGGTTTCATTTCCAAGAGCCTGCTCTCCAGAGCAGCATCATATGGGCTTTCTGAATCGCAGTTCCAGTCCTGGGCTTCAAGAAGGGTGGCCCACCCTTTTGAAGGGCTCCTGGGCTCCCCAGATGAATTCTGGGGGCCTCACGGAACCTGTGGTTCAGACCAACCCTCCTCGTGTACTCTGCCCAGTGAAATGCCGGCCAGATGCAAAGGCAGATAGTCTTTCCAGTCACAAAGCTTAAGAGCTGCAGACAGACTCCTTTGCTTGGTTGCTGAGTATGCACTGAGACCCTGTGCTGGGTGCAAGGAAAGCAGCAGTGAAAGCTGCACATAGGGCTCTCAGAAGATTTATACTCATCAGGAAGAAGGATAAGCTATCACACATATGTGCCGAATCACAGGCTCAGTATGATCTGTGAAGAAAGGACGTGGCTTGAGAAGGAGGTGTCATAGGGCCTTTTAAGCCAAAGAGATTAATGCACACCAGTGGCTAAGGAGGGTGCCTGATTAATTTATAGGATTGAAGTCAGAATTGCAGGGACCAGGGTCTTGGGGACAGAGGGACTCTGTGCCCCTCAGTTCTGCTTGTCTGTGCTTCTCCCTGGGGCTGGCCTTGATCTTCTGCCTGCATAGCTTTCTTGGAAGCTAAGACTGTGGTTTTAGCAGTCCCAGAGGGGAGGCATCTGCCAGGTGCCTACACTCCAGACCCAGGGAAGGATTTTTATTGGCCATATGTCACCCATCACTGTTGTGGGGAAGTGGCGGGGGGTGACTAGGCCAGGGGGGTGCAGCAGAGGTAGTTAGCAAAGGAGAGGGTGGAATGATTGTCCATGTCTACTTGGCCACTTTCAAGAGCCCAAGAGAAGCATGGCTCCTTGATCTCTGGTATCAGGTATAGCTCTCACAAGCCAGGGCTAGGAGGCTGGATGCCTGGCTAAGTCACACTCTTTGGGCCTCAGTGTGGCTATCTGTGAAATGGGAGCAAATGTCTAACAATCAGGTAGAATTAGGTGAACTAAAAAGCCAAGTGGCCACATGTTCTCATCAGCCTGTTCAGATACAGGCATTTGCTTGGCCTGCGTGGTGGTTTTCCTGGGAGCTTTCAATAAAGAATCCATAGAGGTGTACTCACATGTGTGCATGAATGAATGCATGTGTGTGTGTGTGTGTGTGTGTGTGTGTGAGAGAGAGAGAGAGAGAGAGAGAGAGAGAGAGACAGAGAGACAGAGAGACAGAGAGAGACAGAGAGAGAGAGAGAGAGACAGAGAGAGAGAGAGGTTGAGAGAGAGAGAGAGAGATTGCTTCCCAGTGATGCTTCCCCTGACCCAGCTGACAGCAGAGTTCTCTGTCTTGCAAACCTGGTGCTGGCTGGCTTCCAGGAGGCTGGTTCATTGCTATTCCACACCAGCCCCTCTCCACCCTCGATTCAGCCCCTCCAGTGCAGCGTCAGAATTGAGCCTCAAATGCAGCCAGCCGCAACCTCTGCAGGGGGCTCAGTGCTCCCAGGCCTGCTTGAAACTCTCTCTGGCAGGCATGGGGAGGAAGCATAGGCCCTGGGTAGCTGTCTCCAGACCTGACTGCCTTGGGCTGAGCCTTTGCATCTCTAGTGGGTCCTCACAGCTGCCCTCAAACCCAGCAGGGTAAAATTCTTCCCTTTGTCCCACTGGGCACTCAGAATGTTCACCCCTTGGAATTGAGGCCAGCAGCCAGGGAAGGGTCTGGGAAGTTCACTTCCTTCCCTTCGAGTGGGTTAGGGTGGGGTTGGGTTATTTAGTTTAGAGCCAGGACACCTGAGTTTTGGTTTACATGAGGCCTTGGGCAAGGCTGTTCCACTTTTTGAGGTTCCCCAACCTCATCAGTAAAATGAGACATTGATTAAGTAGGGCCAGATCCTTTCTGTACCCTTGGCACACATGCTGCCACCAGTTGATGGCAGATCACACACTTTGCTGGGTCTCAGTTTTCTTATCTTTTAAATGGGAGTAATCCTCACAAGGGTGGGCAACGTGTGGTGGAAAAGGGGAGAGGGACAGCAAGTCCAAAGGCCTTGGTCACCAATGTTGCCCAAATGTCTGCTAGGTGACATGTCAAGGTGCCAGGATTCTGCCAGTTCTGCCCTTTCTCTGTTTTCCATCACCAGGAGAAAGCAGCTAGAGAGTCAGAAAGTTGGAAACTCAGGGAACCAGTTTGCTGAGGCTCAGAGTAGTTGATCAGGGCAGGTTAATTGGGGTGTGGAGCCACCTGCTGGTCACCTGAGTGAGCATTCAGTAGATGCCTACTGTGTGCCAGAGCCTGAAGGAGCTGTGGTCCTGCCCTGGTGGAGGGGGAGGCTACAACATCACAGTGAACAGCTGCTGTTTATTGAGTGCCTACTGTGTGCCAGGCACACAGTGCTGGGACTTTACATGGACCATCTAAGTCCTCACATTCCCATTTTACAGGTGGAAAAACTGAGCCCCAAGCTCTTAGTCACTGCTCTTCATACTGGAGAAGGTCAGAGGAAGGAATACTACTTTTGGCTGGGGACAAACATGGAAGGATTCCCAGATGTGGTGACATGTGAATTTGGAGAGACAAAGATTTTGGAAAAGGGCATTCCAGCTGGCAGGTAGGGGGGAGGCAAGGTGAGGCAGGAATGGGATGTGCTTGTGTGAAGGATGGAGAACAAGTAGGTTTAGTGGGTGAGAGGCAACCATGGCAAGGAGATCTTTCATTTTTTTAAACCCCATCTCCTACAGGAAGGCAGAGTGGGGGCCTCAGGGATGAGGCAGTGGGCACCTGGTAGCAGCTTCCCCCTCTTAGCACGCCCAGAGCAATCTCATGTATCCTCCCCTCCCCACATCCGCATGTGCTTCCCCTAGAGATACGCACAGCTTTTGATGCTAGTTTATCAAACAACCTGTCCACCTCCTCTTTCTGCTGTGGCATTTTCAGGTGGCTCCTGTGTTGCTTGTCAGGGGCCAGATCTTTTGACACCTGGTTCTCTGGGTTTTCAGGATGTGGTAGAGGGGTCCTAGGGCCCTCCACCCCTGCTTCCAACAGAGCTGATTTGTGTACTGGAGTTTCTCCTGAGATGTAATTTGAACAAGAGTTTACATGGTTAAAACATTTTTATTGACCACTGAACCAGAGACAAATAAAATGTATCTCAAATCCTGCAGATAGGCATTGCAATCCCATTTTACAGATGGGAAACCAAGGCTCAGAGTGGCTAAGTGGCTTGCCAAAGTCCACGACTGGGCTCTGAAATGGCAAACTATCTTCAAGATGGTCCTTGCTCCACTATCCCTGTCCTCATAGAGGCCAGACTCCATGAGGACAAGCAGGAAGCAGCTGCCTGCACTGTCTGGTGGGCTCCAGCCAAGTGCTAAGGGGGAAGCAGTGGTGACCTGTGATCATGGCTCTTATAGGCAGGCTTACTTTCCTCTTTCTTGTGGGGAGTTCAGAGAAAGTTAGGACAAAGAAGAGGTAATGGGGATGAGGTGGCATTGGGGAGACTTCCTTATCCCAAAAAACCTGCTTCTGCTGCAGGGACAGTGTGGATAAAGCGGATTACACCCCCATCCCCACCCCCAGGCTTCATCTGTGTTCACAGCAAACTGATCAGCCCTCAGACCTGGCCGTGATTCTCTGTGCAGGAACCTGGTGAATCCTTCAGCCACCCCCTGGGGCAGCTCCCCAGTGTTGAGACACTCCCCAGTACACCTTCACTTCCAGCTGATGAGACCTTGGTTCATGGGCCATGTATCCCAACCTGGGCTGTTGCGGGTGCATGGAAGGTCTCAGGGCCTGCCATGGAAAGGCCAAGTGAGTGAGGGGGCTGGGCTTCCCAGCTCTGGGCCTAGCCTTCCAGTCCCATTTTCAGCCCATGTTTTGAGCACCTAGACTGTGCCCGGAATGTCTCATATAAGATCTCCTTTAATTACTGTCTCTCCACTAGCCCTCTTGGGCAGAGGTTATGCTCATCTTGCAGGCAAAGTCACTGAAGTTTGAGGAGTACCAGCTTCCCATATGTGGTATGTGGCAGGGCCAGGTCAGAACCTGGAAGTATGGGGCTCTATAAAAACCTCCCTAAGAGGAAATCTGTCCTTGCCCAAAGAGTCCCAACCCTGGCTGATTCCTTCCCTGACCTGGCCTGGCTGAGGTGTCACAAGCCTGTCCTTTCCTTCTGCTGGTCTTCTGTGCCCCTGGCTGCCAGAGGAAGGGCTCTTGAGGATCACTTCCTATGCCCTCTAACCTCTGAACCTGGGAAGGGAGTGCCGGTCCCCTCTCAGGGTGGCTTAAGGTCAGGGCACTTTCCTGAGGATTAGATGGAAGTTGGGCCAGGTTGTGCAGCCTGGGGTATCCTCCCAGCTCTGCTCTGTGACCTTGGACAACTGTCTTAACTTCCCTGAACCCATGTGGACAAGTGACACTTGTCCCCTAGCCTATGAGACTGTGAAAGGGAAGGCACAGAGCCCTGTAGAGCTCTCAGCATGCTATAGGTCCTGAAAAATGTCACCTCACACAAGAGACTGTGGGGTATGATGGTGTACAGGAAAGTATTGAGTCTCAAGCTAAAAGCCTTTAGAAAGGAGGCTATCTTCCTGGGAAACGCTGCAGTCAGAGCTCCTGTCTGATTGAGCTGCCCACCTATCCTCGGGACATCTTTCTGTCTCTGAACATTCCTGCCAGGCCAGAGCCTAATGGGTTGTGCAGAGGGGCTGGCCAGGGCTGTGGGGGGGAGACACATGAGGTAGAGGAGGCTTTGTGCAATGGCAACCAGGCAGGTCCAGAGAACTCCTTCTCACAGGGTCATTAAGGATTCCTGTGGGGGCACAAGTCTGGTCACCGCACCAGCCAGATGAGGGGATGAGCTAACCCAGAGTGCCTAATGTGGGCAAGCCCTCTGGACTATTGGCAGGAGCAAGCTAAGCAGATGGAACTCCTTCTTTAATGACAGAGCTCACAGCCAAAGTGGGGTGACAGGGATAGGGGAGTCAGGGAAGGTCTTTGAGAAGGGCACACTCAGCTAAGGAGGAATACAAGAAGTTGGCTATAAGAAGAGCAGGAGGAGGGGCACCTGGATGACTCGGTTGGTTAAACAACCAACTTTGGCTCAGGTCACAATCTCACAGTTTGTGAGTTCAAGCCCTGTGTTGGGCTCTGTGCTGACAGCTGAGAGCCTGGAGCCTGCTTCAGATTCTGTGTCTCCCTCTCTCTCTGCCCCTCCCCCTCTTGTGCTCTGTCTCTCTCAAAAATAAACAAAAAACAAATTTAAAAAAAAAGAGCAGGAGGAAAAGCATCCCAAAAAAGGGAGACTAGCAAGTGCAAAGGCCCTGGGGCTGAAAAGATCTTCAAGTATCTGAGGAGGAAAAATTAGCATAATGTGCCTGGAGAGTACTATTCTAGGTCAGCCTTCCTTGTACAGAAGTGAGTGTGTGGGCAGCCTTATGGAACACCAGGAAATTGGAATTTTGGAGGTGTCTTTCTCTAGGCTCTGCCAATGACCATCAAGAATAGGATCTGGCTCAGGACAGCTCAGACAGATGTGAATCAGCCCTCACCTTGCCTTTGACTCTACAAATAGAATATGAGCTCCTGAGACAGAGTTAATATCTAATTGTTGGCAATCATTTGGATCCACTAAACTGTGGACATAAAGCTTGCTGGTGTTGTTAACATCAGCAAAGTCAGTGCCCGTGTCTGTTTCTTTAAAGATAAGAAGCAGTAAGACAGCACTTAACTCTGGAGGCAGATTCTGTAGAGATAGGGTGCTGCCCTCTGGGCCCAGGAGAGAGGAGCTCGCTTCCAATCAGTGAGCTCCTGTAACCGGGGTTCACTCTTATTAGAGTTATGTGACTGCTCAGGTGTCAGATCCTGGGGTGAGGGGTTTGCAGAGATTCTCAGCAACAGTTACACACCATAATCTCAACCAGGAGAAGAGAAGGCCCTCCTCTCTCCAGCTCCTGAGTCAATGCAGGCCTCCAGCCTGGGCTGGGAACACTGCCAAGGGATGAGGGGACCCCAAGGTATTCTTCTCAGGACAGGTACCCCATCTCCTATGCCTAACCCTGGAAGATTTTCTTCTTTCTGTGGCTCTTGAAGTCAGGTGGGTTTTCTCAGCTAATTCTGTGGAATAAATCCTGCCCAAATGAAGCAGAGAGGGCTGCCTGGAGGAGGCAAAGATGCAGTGGGTGGGAGGAGGTTTAGGAGAAAGACAGGAGGCCAGGTTCTGTCCTCTGGGAGGAAGGAGGTCAGAGGTCAGCTGACTCATGCAATGCCACACAGAAGGTTAGTAGTGGAGCTGTGGACAAAGGAAGGCTCCCTGGAGATGGCCATAAAGTTGGGGGTGGGGAGGAGGGCATCAGGATGAGGGGGACCTAGAAGAGCTTGTGGGTTTAGGGCTTCTGATGTTTTCTCCTCAGAGTCCTATTACCTGGAGGGCAAGTGGTGCCTCTTGGGGCCCTGTACTTTCTCAGCTCCATGTGTGCCCTCCTGGATCGGCCAAACCTAGCCATCCTCCAAGGATGGGAGTGGATCCAGGAACAGTGAAAGTCCATACGCGTGTCGTTCAGACACAGCATTGGGAGCAGTTCTAGATAGGATCTGAGAAGGTCAGGGCTGGAAAGCGCCTTATTGTATTTCATTCCCATTTTATAAATGAGAAAGTTGAGGCTCATAAGCCAGTCTCTTAACTTAGACTGCCTGCTCCCACATGTGCAGCCTC
The DNA here is from genome assembly GCF_007474595.2 of Lynx canadensis. Taxonomy (NCBI): domain Eukaryota; kingdom Metazoa; phylum Chordata; class Mammalia; order Carnivora; family Felidae; genus Lynx; species Lynx canadensis. The sequence continues at coordinate 19,403,234 of NC_044304.2, forward strand.
CCAGTCCTCTGGTTTGCCAGCTTCCCTTCTCTGGCCTCAGAGTTCTCTCTCAGGTCCTCCTGGTGCCCACCTTCCTCTGCAGAGCTGTTTTCTCTTTTCGCTTGCTCTTAAATGGGACCTTGTCAGCAACTTGCCATGACTCTCATTTGGTCTTCATTTCCATAGGCCTTCACGTGAGAGGAGTATCAGTGCTCAGCACTGGGAGCAAGAGGTAAGGGGCTCTGCCGGGGGCATGCAGAGAAGGGCAGGTGTGCAGGAAGGCTGGTCCTAGGCATGCTGGGAGGCAGCGGCCTAAGCCTGGAGGCCTGAAGGGTGGGGCTTCCCTATGCAGGGGGCTTCTTTGAGTCTGAGACCTCCAGCTCCTGGGCTGGCTGCTGATGTCCCTCTCTCTGCCACGCCCAGGACTGGGACTGCCGGAAGGCTGGACATATAAGGGATTTCCTGGTTGTGCCTTGAGGACAGAGAGGGCTGCAGCTGTGGAAATTTTGGAAGACATGCCTGTTTGATCTGGAGTCCTTGCTCTCCAGCTGAAGGCATGACTGCTCCCTGTAGCCTCCTTCAAGGTGGGAGCTCCAGAGAAGAGAAGCTGCCTCAGCCTGGCTGGCACCTACATTTACTACCAGCTCCTTGAGTGATACCACTACTTAGCTTGGTTTGGGGCTCTTAGCCTCAGCTGGCCACGCCTAGTGCTCTCTCACTGGCCAATGGTTGCCAATGCCAAGGGCCACTATCATTCTCCCTTCTTGGGGTTCTCTCTCCATCTAGACAAGATGTGGGCCACATCCTTGACCTGGATGGAGGTGGGAGAGGGGAAAGCCTCCCCTCCTGCCCTCTTCCCCCAGAGTATCTTCCACAGCCTCCAGTCTTCTCCCCATGGATGTCACAGTGCTTGGTCCAGGACTGCCTATTCCAGGTTCTACAGTAGGCCAGCCCCTGGAAGACTGGTCACTGCTCTTTCCTGGTATAGAGAAGGGGTTTTGGTGTCAGGAAACACCTGCAGCTCTGGGGCTGGCTGCTGCCTGTGATCTTGGACAAAGCTCTTCCCTGATTTGGAATCTTAGTTTCCTTGCCCATAAAGCAGCCACAAGGATGCTCACAGGGTTCTTGAGAGGATTCAATGTGAGAACATAAGAGAAAACACCATAACCAGGGAGTCTGCTGCCCCAAGAGTTGAGATAGTCTAGCTCAATTGGAGGGAGTGGGGGGCTCTGGACTATTTCTAGTGTGGGGAGAGGAGAAGGGTCTGGAGGGAAGGTGGCATCTGCTCTGAGAAGAGGACCTGCTCTGAGGCATCTGCTCTGAGAAGGGAAGTTAGGAATCCAGAGGCTCCCATGCTTTGCCAAGGCCTCTGACACTGAGGGTGGTGTGCCATTTACTCCCAAGGATTTCTAAGAGTCAAAGCTTGGGGCTCAGGGAGCCAGGGGAAAATAGTGTTGGGAGCCAGCCTGAAAGAAGGAGAGAGTAGAGGGAGGGAGCAGGAGATGGATTTCTCTTCTCCAAAGGCTACACATGAAATTAAGTCTTCCCTCAGGCCTTGGGTGTTGCATTCTCCCACCTCCTGCCCACAGGACCAGTTGGCAGGGATGAGAGAGCTTCATACTGGTGAGGGCCAAGGATCACCTCCCAAGCACAAGACAAACCCTGAGGTTACCACTTGGTTCTAGGCCCAAGGAGGGAAAGCATTCATCCCCCTGCTCCAGTCCATTCCCTGGCAGTCTTGGTCCAGCTCCCCAAGCACAGATCCATACCTACTCCTGCTCTCTAAGGCCAGATTTCTGAGCCCAGAAGTTAAGACCTGGCCTTGATCTGATGAATGAAGCAGGTCAAATACATGCTATATGCTCCCAGGCCTGATTTATCTAACCTTTCAGAGCATGTCTGAGATGGAGCTATGGAAACTGCACAAGGAGTAGCACTGGGTCTGTGATGGGCTCCAAGAACAGTCTGTAGGTTTGTCATTTGGCCACTGTTCTGGTCAAGCAAGTAGTTTCCAAAGTGTGTTTCTGCATTACAGTTTATATAAAGTGAAATCTTAAGTGTAAATCTAAGTCTTATTTTATTTTTAAAATATTTATTTATTTAAATATTTGTATTTTAATAATATTTTAAAGACATACACATTTTTTTTCTATTTTTTAAGAGGTTTACTTTTTTTATTTTTTATTTTTATTTATTTATTTATTTTTATTTATTTATTTTTTTAATATATCAAATTTATTGTCAAATTGGTTTCCATACAACACCCAGTGCTCATCCCAAAAGGTGCCCTCCTCAATACCCATCACCCACCCTCCCCTCCCTCCCACCCCCCCATCAACCCTCAGTTTGTTCTCAGTTTTTAACAGTCTCTTATGCTTTGGCTCTCTCCCACTCTAGAGGTTTACTTTTTTAAATGTTTGTTTATTTTGAGGGGGAGGGGGGCAGGGAGGGGTAGAGACAGAGGAAGAGAGAATCTCCAGCTGGCTCTTTGCTGTTGGCATGGAGCCTGAAGTGGGGCTCGATCTCACCAACTGTGAGATCATGACCTGAGCTGAAATCAAGAGTTGGATGCTTAACCTGATGAGCCACCCACACACCCCCAAGAGGTTTAACTTTTTAAAAATAATTTTTAAACATTTGAATATAGTTTTGTGACGTACAATGTCACATTAGTTTCAGATGTACAACATAGTTATTCAACTTCGGTATACGTTATGCTATGCTCACCACTAGCAGAGTTACACTATGTCACCAGACATGCTAGTATGGTACCATCAACTGTATTCTCTGTGATGTGACTTTTATTCTCATGACTTACTCATTCCATAACTGGAAGCCTGTATCTCCCACTCCCCTTCACTTTATGAGACTTCTGATGGCTCCACAACCTCATCAACATTTGGTGGTTATCAGTCCTTTTTATTGTAGCTATTCTGATGGATGCATAGTATTTCATTGTGGTTTTTCGTTGTTTGCCTTTCTCTAATGATTGATGATGTTTTCATGTGATTATTGGTCAATTGTAAATCTGTTCAAGTATTTACCCTATTCTCAAACACTGGGTTGTTTGCCTTTTTATTATTGAGTTACAGTAGTTCTTTATATATTCTGGATACACATCCATTGTCATATATAGATGTTGGAAGTGTTTTGGCTTATCTAATCCTGGCTTAGCTACTCATTTTCCTTTTTTAAAAAATGTTTATTTATTTTTGAGGGGAGTGCAGAGAGTGAGGGAGACACAGAATTGGGAGCAGGCTCCAGTCTCTGAGCTGCCAGCACAGAGCCCAACGCAGGGCTCGAACACATGAACCATGAGATCATGAACTGAGCCAAAGTTGGATGCTTAACTGACCGAGCCACCCAGGCACCCCTATCTACTCATTTTTTTAATGGGTGCTTAAAAAATTTTTTTAAAAATATTTATATATTTTTTCAGATATAGAGAGACAGAGTGCGAGAGGGGGAGGAGCAGAGAGAAAGGGAGACACAGAATCCGAAGTAGGCTCCAGACTCTGAGCTGTCAGCACAGAGCCAGATGTGAGGCTCGAACTTGCAGACCATGGGATCATGACCTGAGCTGAAGTTGGTTACTTAACCGACTGAGCCACCCAGGCACCCCAATGGGTGCTTTTGATGAGTGGGAACTTTTAGTTCTTTTGAAGTTCAAGATATCATTTTTTTCTTTTATGATTAGTGCTTTTTATGTCCTCTCTAAGAAATCTTCACTTACTCCAAGGTCATGAACATCCTTTTATGTTTTTCTCCCCCCCTTAATCTGTATAACTTTAGCTTTTACATTTGGGGCCATGATCCACCTGTTATTGATTTTTGAGTGTGGTAGGAGCTTAGAGTTGAGGTTTATATTTTTCTTGAAGAAAAATAAGCATTTCTTTCCCTGTCAAATTGCTATGGCACTCATCAAAAGCCACTTGACTATATATGTGTGGGTGTAGTTCTGGACTCAAATATCTTCTGTCCATCACCTGATTGTCTACATATCTGCCAATACCATATTGTCTTGATTACATTCAATCCATGAACATGGCATATCTTTCTATCTAGGTCTTTTACATTTTTTTTTCTCAGCAATATTTTATAGTCTTGCACATCTTGCATTACATTAACTGCTAGTATTTTCAGTTTTTTGATGTTATTATAAGTAGAATTAAAAAAATTTTTTAATTTCCCAATAGTTGGTTACTAGTTTATGAAAACACAATTGATTTTTTATGTATTAATGTTATATTCTGTGGCATTGCTAAATTTACATATTAGCTCTAGTAGGTTTCTACATTTCCAATAATGTTATCTGTGAATAAAGACAGCTTTACTTATTCCTTTCCAATCTTTATGCCTTTATATTTCTTGCCTGTACACTGTCTGGGACTTCTAATACAATGTAGAATAGCAGTAGCGAGAACAGAGTAGAGGCTTTGTTTCTCTGGAGGCCATTCTTTTGACTGGAGGAATGACATGCTGTGATTTACACTTAAAAAAAAATCCTCTGGCTGCCTGAGAAGAATTGTAGGAGCAAAGTGAAAGCAGGGAGACCAACAAAAGGCTGTAGAATTCTGAGTGAGAAAGGGTGTGGTTTGGTCTGCGATGGGAGATCTGAGATATATTTGGAGTTAGAGTCATTGGACGTGAGACCACTCAATGGATGTGGGGGAAGGAAAGGGGCACCAAGAATGACAGCTAGCATTATTGTGAGCTGTTGGGGTGATGGATCTGCTGCCTCTTGAGAGGAGGAGACATTGGGTGTGCAGCTTTGGCCACTGTCATTTCAAGGTACTATTAAGACATCCAAGGTGTCAGGAGGTCTGCCCAAGTAATGGAGCTAGGGGGCACAGCTTTTGGGAGACATTAGACTTAGATTGGATCCAAAGCCACAAGACCAGACAAGAAAGGGGAGATTGTGGAGGAGGATGAAAAGGAGACAATCTTGGGGCAGAGGCCCAGGAAACTTGAAAGAGCTGGGAAAGCAGTAAGGTAGGAGGAAAACCAAGAGTAAGGTTTTTGGAACCTTTTGCTTCTCTTGAAGCAAGTGTTCCAAGAAAGGGATGGTTACTGTGTTGGATGCTCCTAAGCAGGAAAAGTGGGACAAGGACAGAGAGAGAACATCACAGTTTCCACCACGGACATCTTTGGTGGCCTTCACCTGGGCACCTCAGTGGGGTGATACAGCTTGAAGCCCAGCTGGAGAGATGGGGGCTGTAGATAGGGGAAAAGGAGGCAGTGAGTGCAGTGAAGGGGGGTGGCAGCCTTGTCCAAGCAGTCAGTAAGGAGGATTGCAGGGCTCTAGGTGTCTGCTAAGAGACCAAAGCCTCACTGGCCAGGGGGAAAAAGAAAAATCGGCTCTGTGCTCTGGAAGTCAGGGGCCGGGCCAGCCAGTGTGGATGAGTAGACAAGACACCCTGGGGAGGGAAGAGAGGATGAAGCATAGGAATCTATGCTCAGTGCTGTCCCTGGCTCTCTGTCATGAAAGCCCAGCTTCAAGAACTCCTCCATGCTCATCACCAGGAGGGATGAGCTCTAAGGAGGGTGGAAAGTGGACCCTGGGGTGCAGGGCAGCAGTGTGGCCCAGTTCCATGTGCCGCATCTGTGTTTTGTTTTCTGAGAAAGCTGCACTGCTTTGTACAGGTAAGTTTGTCCTGAGAGCAACATATACTCTTTGGGGAATTGCAGAAAAGAGGGAAAGGTTTACTTCTGGATATATTTTACTCTGGTTTGTTTCTACATGCAGTTGTTCTTGCATAATTATAACTATGCTATGAACAGAGTTTGGGGCCTGATTATTTTTCACTGAATGTTACGTAATAGATATTCTCCACGTGGATATATGGCTTTCATTGTTGTTAATGGTTGCATAAAACTGCAAGGGGGTAATGCCCCATGTTCAGTAAATTCATGCCCTACTTGTGGTCATTTGGGTTGCTTCCAATATAAAGATAGTATTGCAGTGAATATCTATGTGGATGAAGCTTTTCCTTGATCCATTTTCACAGAATTAATATTTGTGGGTTTGTGATACTCACTTGCCTTATTGGGGGGTCAACTAGAGCCACCCGAGTGAGAAATACTACATGAGGCAGACTGCTCTCACATACCTGACTGCCTGCGCACTGTCATTTAATTTTTTTTTCTTGTTATTTGATGGACCAAAGAAGGGGCCTTGTAGCTTCAATCTGTCTTTCTTTGATGGTTAGAGAGGATGCTCATTTTTCCATTTGTTCATTTACTCAATTTCCATTTGTTCTATTTTCCCTCATTGGGAGAGGAGATCCTATCAAAGTGACCTAGTGTGGCTTTCCCAGTGGCTCAACAGGCCCTGCCAGGGCTTTCCTCACCCACTGTAGTGATCTAAGGTCAAAATTTTGTAGACACAAAGTTTTGTGTCTGTCTGTTTAGACTGTCTCCCCCTCACTCACCAGCCAGTTTTTGTGGTCACATTCTTTCTCCTGAAGGCCTCATGAGGCCCTGGCTGCCCAGTTTTCAGTGCCAATTCTCCAGGTTAGACCCACATCCTAATATCAGGGAACCGTGGAATAGTCACTGCAGCCTTTCAGCCTGCCCTGTACTTTCTCCTCTAAGCCATCCTCAACTCTGCCCCCAGCCACTTCCCCTGGATCTGGCAGAGCCTTTGGGCAACATGCCTTGACCGACTGACCAATCTAGTCTCTACTGACTGCTAGGAATTCTCTGTCATCTGCCTCCATCCACCTGCCACCTCTCCCAAGGAAATCTCAGACTCTGGTCACACTGGCTTCGTTGCTGCTTCCCCCACATCTTTACTACTGCTTCTCTCTCTGCCTTAGTTCATAAGATCTCCAGCAAGAGTGCCTCTTTACTCCTGAGCCATGTTCAACTAGACTCATCCTTGAAGACCTTGCCTCCTTAGTCAAGTCTTCCTGGATTTTTCCAGTTTACTTGGTCTCCCTGCCTTTGAACATCTGTAGCACTTGTCATCTACATGGGCTCTCTGTAGATTACAATAAGTAGTCCCCTTTCCCCCATCCCACTTCTGAAGGAGTTGAGAAATAAAACCCAGATGGAGGGTAAAGCATCACCTTCTTCATTGATGAAAGCTGGTGGAAGGGGGCAGGAAGCAGCCTACTGTGAGACCAGTTGGACCTGTGAACTGAGCCCAAGATTCAGCCAACCTCCTCCCTCCTCCCATCCCTCTAGCATCACTGCTCTGGCGAGTGAGGCCCAGGGATCACAGCCAGTGGAGACCAGCATCAGGAAAGGAGCATCAGGAACGAGAAATCCACCCCTTTCCCCACAGTCCATACCTCAGGGAGAAGTACTAAATTCTGTCTTGAATTATTATTTAGTCACTTTCTGTGGGTCTGGTTGCTTCTACTCCACTGTGAGCTCCTTAAGGCGAAGTATGCACAGCTTCTGATCCTCACAGTGCCTTCAAGTGAGTAAAGAGAACTGGCTCTCAGAAAGCCCCTCCTTCTTCATGCACACCCACCCCTGTGAGGTCTGCAGTTCTGTTCTGAGGGCTTCATTTCTCCATTGATGCTAGCGTGAGTAGATGGAAGTCCTATAGGTGTAGGCAGGGATGTAACCACTGCCATTCACTCAGGCTGCCTTTCCTCAGAGCAGGCGTCCATGAGGGTGCAGGGTGTGGGGACACAATTACTCCCGGTGCCCTTGTACTAGGAGTGAGAAGAGAAATAAATAAGCAGTTGGGGTGCTACATACATGCTTTGCTCAACCCACAATTGTGCTAAGAGCCTACTTTGGGCCTTTACCAGACTGATGAATGATTGGATCATCCAAGGCCTAGGGGATTAATTATTTTCGGCTGGGCAGGGGATTCCATGGACAGAGCCAGGTCACAAACTCCACTGCTCTGCTGGCTGCTGCTTTCTAGAGGAATCTGAGCCCACACACAGTTTGGAGCCCACCTGGTAATGCCTGGATCCCAGAGCTGTGGGTGCACACACATCATTGCACCACGTAGAGTTAGAAAAAGATTTCTCTAAAAATAACCACCGAGGAATATTTAATTTGATAGAAAGACTGTGACTAATGCATGAAACAGAGAGAGTCTGTGTGACAAGACACAGTACAATAATGGGGAAAAATTCATGTTTGACCTTTAAACCAGTGGAAAATGAAATCGATCTAAGCCTTGGCAGCTGAAGACCCTGTGGCTCTAGGGAAACTGGCTATGAGCAGGGTATGGGATGATCATGGAGGAAAAGTGAAGGGAATATGTGGCTTTTAAAGGTGTTGCATCATGGAAATAGATCAGGGAAATCAATACCTTTTGGTGTTAGATAGAGAGAAGGTGGTGCTGAGCTAAGTGCTGGCTGGTGAGAGGCGGACGCGGGAGGCCAGCCCAGCTGGATGGGGGTGACTGAATCACAGGCTGGCTCTAAGGAGAAGCAGATTCCACAAAGGCAAGGAGACCCAGTGTTTCTGGGCAGCAATTGGAGCTGATGGGGCGGGGAGTGAGGTTCCAATGTTGAGCAAACACTTGCCCTGTGCTAGACTCTGTGTTGAGAGCTTCATAGGCATTATCCTCCTAATCATCTTGACACATAAGCTGTTATTATTCCCATTTGACAGAGGAAGAAACTGGGGTCAGAGAGATGAAGCTACTTGCCTGGGATCGCCCAGTTGGGAAATGTCTGGAGCTGGATGTGAACGCAGAGCCTTCAAGTTCTATTTGCTGCTACTAGGTCATTTAAACTTGAAAAAGCCCAAGAATGACAGGTTGGGTTTGGGGCAGGCTGAGTGTGTTGTGGTTTCAGTAGGGCCACATGGTGACGAGTTCTCATGGAAAATTGCCATGGATCCTGGCATGGCAGGTTTCTGGGTTGTGATCATTATCCTTATCTTTCCATAATTCATGACTGCATTTTATAAACTCTGATCCATCAACCTCATTGCTAACTGGAGAAGAAAATAGTCTCCATTTCTTAGAGTTGCTCTTCCTCAGTGGCAACAGAGAGAGTGCTGGTCCTACAGGTCAGGGTCCTGCATGTTCCAAGTACACATCCAAGGTGTGTTCTCTGGAGACAGTTCCTCAAACATTTTTTTTTTTTTTTCATCCTCTACTATATACATGTTCCTAGAGGAAGAGATTAGCAATGGTCCCTGATTAGATTTAGGGCCAGTTGTTTCTTGGGATGCTTGGTGATATTCTTTCTCTAAAAAACTTTAGCATGGGCAGGGCTGGGGGTGACAAGCAAGGTGTTGAGATCAAAGTTGAAGAAGGGGGGCAGAGACCCTCCTGGACTTTGGAGGGTTGGCTCTGACAGGAGGCAAGTTGCTTTTCCTCTCTGAGCCTAGAAATGAGGGCTGAAGCTAGGTTTGGTTGTGCCATCGTGAGAATCAAGGAAGGATTGGCTTGACCAGGAGAGAAGGAAGCCCAGCGTGGTCCTGGGTGAAGAGTAGTTCTCCATAGCCTCTGTTGGGTGATCCAAGAATTGGGGAGTGTGCCTTTGAGCCCAGTACTTAAGGGGATGGGTCTTTGCCTTGGTTGTTCTCCCAATAAGACCAGGATCTCCTTGAGGAGCCTGATCTTAGGGCTTGGTCTTACCCTTGTCTCTCATCTCTGCTTCTGATTCAAGGCCTGGTAATTGTTGGTACCCCCAATATCATGGGACCCAGCAAGGCCCCAGAACCTGGCCTGCTTCCCACACCAGCCACATCTCTCCCCATTCTCCTCTTGCTTGCACTTATCACATCCTGGTCCCATTTGCCTTTTCATTCCTCAGATACATCAAGTTCCTTCTTCAGCAGACCTCCCTCCCTAAATGCTGCTCCCTCTGCCTAGAACACTTTCCTTCTTTACTTGGCTGATTTGTCTGCATTGTCAGTTTCCAGTTTAAACACCACTTCCTCCAAGAAGTCTTCCCTGATTTACCAAACTAGGTCAGGCCCCTTGGCAGATGCTCCCTTTGTACACTGTACTCTTCTGTCCTAGTACTTATGTCTCTAATTAGAGATTCACTTGTGTGAATAATTGATTCAATTCTTCTACTCCCCAACAAGATGGCAAACTCTGTAATGGAAAAACTATCAACAACTTCTGTTCTGGACCTGGTCCATAACAGGTATTCAATAAATATTTGGTGAGTGATTAAGATTTTCCACACCTCAAGGTGAAAAGTATAAGGAACTGGTGGGAATGAAGGTTACCTTTCTAGCTCTGGCCACATAGCAATTCAGAGATAAAGTAGGTGGTGCTACACCAAACAAACAGGCTTTGTTTTGCACTTAACTCAAGTGAATTAGTGAAGACATTGCAATTGGTTGCTTTTTATGTGTAGAGAAATTACCTCTGTCCTGATTTGCAATATCTATGCTATTTTGGGCTGTTTTTCTCTTTTGGGCCTATTTGTATTGGAGCAATAATTTCACCATTTGGCTACGCAGAGGCCCAATTAATATTACAAATATGGTCCCATAAAATTCACTTCTTGACATTAGAACGTTTTGTTGCTAATTACTCTCCAAGGTTTTTAATTTCAATTCCTCCTTGGTGACTGAGTGCAGAAATTCAAGGGCACAGTTATTTCCCCCGAAGGGAAAGGAGAACTAAGTAATGCCAAGTTTCTATCTACTTGCCCTTCCTTCCTGTGGGTATTTGTTTTTCATGCCTTCTCCTCCCTTTTTCCTGGCCAGAAACAAACAACAAACAAACAAAACCCATTTTGGAACAATGCTATACATTTCTGGGAAAATAAAAACACTCATTTGCTAATGTATTCATTCAAGCAATATTTACTGAGCACCTACTGTGTGTTAAATCCTGTGTGCTAGGCACTAAGAACACCAAAAATAATATAGCATGGCACTGTCTTGGGGTAGCTCAAAGTCTTGAGTGGGCAGGGAGTCCTGAAGAGCCTGTGACATATCTGGGGGTACTTCTCATGGTAGAGCTTGATAGACACAGCCCATCCACGAGCACCACATCAGTCCCAGTGGTTGAAATCAGGGAGGTTTTGGGCATTTTTCATTTGAAAATCTTGGTTAATCACACGGAATCTGCATTTTAATAATATTTTGAATGGGTTGATAAAATAGGAACAGATGGTTAAAGTTTGTCATTTTAGGGAAAATAATGAAATATTGCACTGCTTAATCTGTCTTTTTCACACTCTTCCCTATCCCCTCCCCACCGCGAACATATTCAGATGTAGCAAAATTTAAAGCAAAATACTAATAATATCTTCTTAGTCTCTTAGGTCTCTTTCCTGAAAGGACCCCAACTTTGTCAGCCAGTTCTGTGTTAACCTACTCTGTTAGCCCTTTACTCCAATGTTGCCTCCTGAGAGGAGAGTTCCAAAAAGGTGTTGCTTTGGGGTGTTGCTTTTGGGGATGCTTGTGCATCTCTCTGCCATGAGGAAAACTAGCTTTGTAGATGCTCTATTAACCAGAGTAGACTCACTCCTAGAGGATCCCAGTGGGGCAGAGATGACTTGGGAAACAAATGTTTCTGAGCCTCCTATCCACCTGCCCCTGGGCTGTTTATGTGCATAAGTCCTAGTTGCAAGCACTGCCTGATCAAGAGAAGGCAGAGCTAAGTCTACCATCACCCGTACTTTGCTTAGATTTGCCACCATCATCTGTACTCTGCTTAAATTTGCCTCTATTACCACTGCATTTCTCTGAAAATTTCCCACCATTCTGCTTGGACAGAGTATCTGATGAGATCAACCATGAGAGAAGGAAGCGAATGCTGCTCTTGCACCATGGCCAGAAACTCTTGGGAGACTGAGCATTGTGTACCACTTGCCTACTGCTCACCGACTTCAGCAGCAAGAGCCTCCAGGATGCTCCTGGATAAACATCATCTTTGTGGCCACACATTGTTTTATGAGCTGAGTCATCAGACTGGCTGGCTCCTTAAATACTGGTATCTGATTCTCCAGGCAACAGAAAAAAAAAGGGGAGAAGATGTGAAGTGTAGCTCATTGAGCTTTGTAGAAGAGTGCCAGTCTCGTTGTCCGAAAGTGATGGGGGGATTTATCATTATGATGTTTGCTTATGTTAAAAAATTGATTAACTTAAGTTCTATTTAAGTGAAAAAGATGATGCTGTCTGCATTTCTTGTATGTTATATACAAAATGTTTGGTTATGGGCTATTTTTAATAGCCACCAATCTTGAAGAACTTCCTGTTGAAGACTTGATTCCTTCTTTAGTCAGCAAGTTGCAATTTATCATCTGAGGTAATGAGTTCAATCCAAAAGTAATAGTGACATGTTAAGTCAAACTGTTTGCACACTTGTTTCTTTTTTTTTTTTTTTTTTTTTTTTTTTTTTTTTTTTTAAATTTTTTTTTTTCAACGTTTATTTATTTTTGGGACAGAGAGAGACAGAGCATGAACGGGGGAGGGGCAGAGAGAGAGGGAGACACAGCATCGGAAACAGGCTCCAGGCTCTGAGCCATCAGCCCAGAGCCCGACGCGGGGCTCGAACTCACGGACCGCGAGATCGTGACCTGGCTGAAGTCGGACGCTCAACCGACTGCGCCACCCAGGCGCCCCTGCACACTTGTTTCTTAAATAGCAAACCATGTTTATATTTTACATAGCTACTCAATAAGATGTCTCAATGAATTTTTTAAATTTAATTTAATTTTCTTAAATGTTTATTTATTATTGAGAGACAGAGAGACAGAGCATGAGCATGAGCATGGGAGGGGCAGAGAGAAGGGGAGACACAGAATCTGAAGCAGGCTCTAGGCTCCGAGCTGTCAGCACAGCCTGACACGGGGCTCGAATGCACAAATCGCGAGATCATGACCTAAGCCGAAGTCGGACGCTCAACTGACCATCCAGGCGCCCTGATTTTTTTTTTAAATTTTAGAGATAGCGACAGAGAGAGAGAGCGCAAGGGAGAGGGACAGAGGGAGAGAGAGAGAGAGCGCAAGGGAGAGGGACAGAGGGGGGGGGGAGAGAGAGAGAGAGAGAGAGAGAGAGAGAGAGAGAGAGAGAGAATCTTAAGCAGTCTCCATGTTCAGCCTAGAGCCCAACACAGGGCTTGATCCCATGACCCTGGAATCATGACCTAGGCCGAAATTAGGAGTCAGACGCTCAACCAGCTGAGCCACACAGGTGTTCCATCAATGAATTTTTAATTAAAGCCTATATCAAGGAAATGTGCCTATATCAAGGAAATTTACTCTTTTTAACTCAAGTTTCTCAATTGGGAGATTTGTGACTTGCTGAAATAAATTTCTCAGTTTTCTTTTCCAACCTATTGCATTATGATCTCAGATAACATACAGGTAGATCATTCACCCAAGAGTATATGTTGAATTCCTGTTTGATGGTAGACATTATGATAGTCTCTGTGTGGGGTAAAAATAAACAGAGCAATCTTTGCCACTTAAAAAGGAAACAGATGTTTGTCAATGTGCAAGGCAGACCCATCTGATCTCTTGGAGGAAAGTGGGGTGAGTAGGTGCTACAGGAAAGGCCCTCATGGGAGAGCAAAATCTCCTTTTGCCAAGGGCTGTTGGGAAGTTTAAGGGAAGAACAGCCCTTGGAGGGTGAGGAGGATCCATGAGTTTCAAGAGAGGAGAATACATGGGTTGAGTGCTACTGTATGCAAAGGCCCAGCCAGAGCCAGGGAAGAGTAGCTGCTTGCAGCTAGAGTTGGGACATCCCTGGGGACTTCTGGGAGAGCAGTTTCTGGAGGTGACAGGGTCAGAAACCAGATCATCTGAGAGTCAAATGAATTGCATTAAAATAAAGGGATTTGGAGTGGTTGATTATTCTTCACAGTCATCTAGAGGAGGAAGAAAGAAGGAATGGAAGCTGAGGGTACCAACAGGGCAGATGTTGTTGGTACCACAGAAGGAGCCTATGGAACAGAACTGGGTGAAAATGGAGGGCAGAGAGCAACAATGGGGCGGTGAGTTCTGGGGATCCTAAGAAGGAGCAGGCAGTGAAGCTGGGTGGTGGTGAAAACATAAAGAAGTGGATGGAGAGGAGGGGAAGGCAGGGTGCCAAGGGTCCTGATTTTCAGAGGCAAGTTGAAGGTTGGCTCACATGTTGGGAGGGGTGTGTGTATGGGGGGTGCAGTGAGAGTGGACTGACAGCATGAAGAAGGGCTCAGAACAGATGCTGTGGGTATATGAGAGCAGGTGTATATCTCTGCTGAAGCCTGATTCTCCATGACGTGCTCTTTTGCTTCAAGAAAACAATCTAAATTTAGTACAAAGAGCAAGACTGTAGGAGTCTGAGATTTATCAGATGCCCCCTTCTCACCTTGGCCCGTTTTCTTTTCCCTTTACCAGTTGGGATTAATGCATTCCCATCCCTGAGCTGAGGTGTGCAGTTGTTGATTGGGAGTGTCTTTGTCTGGGGAAGCTGTCATCTAAGATGAATCCAGACTGGGAACAAGAGAGTAAACTTCGGGAAAACCAGTCATTGGGCTCTGAGACTGTGATCATGTACATCAGCCAATGGAGTGGAACTAGGAGATGAAATAAGAGCTTTAAGTTTGTTCATTCAGAAGGTCTGTATAACTTGGCCCACTTGCTAGATAGCTCCCTGTTTGGGAATGTGGGCTTCATTACATGGTGACATTCCAGGGTGGTCATTGGGCAGGGGTCTTCTGGGAACACTTAGCTACATAAATGAAGATAACTCCTTTATTATGTTCTTGGACTCCCCCAACCCCTCAGTGTATCTAGCTCTTGAGAAACTGAATCATTTACAGAATATTTTCCTAATACAGGAGTGTGCAGCCTTCATTGGTGGAAGGAGTGAGTCTATAGGTCAGGATTTGGGGATCTGTGGCAATAATCCAGGTGAGCTTAGTCAGGCCTGGAATGAGTTATCATAAAGGGCATTATGAAGAAATAACCAATAAGATCTGTTGATTACCAAGATATTCTTGTACTAGTCTTGCTTCCTACTCAACAGGTGTGCATCAGGTGTTAGGTAGGTGCTGAGAGTGACCTTAGCCTGGAGCTTGCCTTTTGGGAGCAGTCTTAATGGGAGAAATAAGGCACAAATGCACACAGCTGGAATCCTAGGCAAAAGAAGGGGAGGATCCAGTCTGCTAGCTGCAGGATCTGGGAAGCTTTCCTGGAAGTGATGCACTGATCTGGGCTTGGAAGAGTGTTCAAGGATGTTCAGTCAAGTGAGGAGTGACACCAGGGTTTTGTCTGATGACAGATGCTGGTGACAGAGATGGATAAATATGCTGGGATTAGGGCTGGGACCACAACGTGGTCCAGATGCAGGTTAAAGAAGTCCTGCAGTTGCCAGGATTATCCTGATCTTTGGAGAATGGTTGACCTAGGGTCACAAGGTGATATTTGCAGAAGTAAGAGGGAACAGATTTTGGGCGGGGGGGGGGGGGGGAGGAAACAAAGGAGGAAAGTTTTGGGACTGAGCCAAAAGTCCGAATAGCCTATAAGGCAGAGACCTAGGAGGAGCAGAGGCGGTGCCCAGGGCAGGATCCCAGATCCTAACAAGGAAGGGTTTCCTTACTAAGTAGGCTACTCTGATTGTTCACACTCCAAGAATTTACCGCATAGGACAACTCAGCGAAACAAGAACCAAGGAGGCGGTAGGGCTTCGGCCTAGAAGGCATCCCAGAGACGAAGAGCGAGGGGCAACAGTGCCCCACCTTGTTCTCCCGCGGCGACCCCACCTTTCGGGTCCGGCGATACGCAGGGTGGCTCCCAGGACCTTTCCGGGATGGGCAGTGTCCACACTGTGGGCGACACTGGGATGGGTCTGAAAACAGTATCCTTCCCTCCTCCCTTCTCGATCCTCCCTCTCGGACAGAGTCCCGCGGCAATCTCGCTGTGCCAGGCAGGAAGCACCGGACGCGCAAGACTCTAGCGGCCTAGGGCCTCCCACCTGCCCAGCCCGCCTCTACCATCACTTGCTACCGCCGAGGGCGGGGGTCGACGGAGGAGCTAGGTCTGACCCCCGCGGGGCCGTCCAATCGCCTCTCGCGGATTTCCCTCCGCTGGCGCGCGGCGGCGGCGCGTGAGCTCGCGCGCGGGCTCGGGGGGCGCGAGCCCGGGCAGCGCGAGCCCCCGCGCGCCGGGAGTGGCGCATGCGCGGCTGTCCTGCGAGCCCGCTGAGGCGAGCCGAACCGCGGCGGCGCCGGGAGCAGAACAGCGGAGCTGTGAGGGACCGAGCGGCGGCGCGGGAGCAGCGGCGACGGACAGGTGGAGAGACCTCGCCCGCGCCTCCCGGGACTGCTGGGCCGCTCGCGGGAGCCTCGCGGTTCGGACGTGGCGGCGGCGGCATCCCGGACGGCCTGTGAGGGATGCGCCGCCCACTGCCCCGCGCCGCCTGACCGCCCCCGCTTCGGCTTGCGGTGCGCCACAGCCGGGCCCGCGGCCGTCCCCGCCGCGCTGTCGCCCGGCCGCCGCGCCCGCGGGGCCGCGCCCGGCCCGGCCATGTGGACCCCCACGGAGGAGGAGAAATACGGCGTAGGTAGGTGAGGCTCCGGCCTGGCCACAGCAGGGGTCCCAGGGACGCGCCCTTGCTCTGGGCCCCGTAGCGGCCCCGCCTCGATTCGCGCCCGCGCGCTCCCGCCCCTGCCCGCAGGCTGCGCGGCCTCGGCGCGGGGCGGGCGCGGCGGGGGCGGCGGGGGCGGCAGGGCGTGTGGCGGTGGGGTGGGAGCGGGCCTCCGGGAGTGGGGAGGGCGGCAGGGGGCGCTGGCGGTGCGGCCTCGGCAGGTGCGGCGGGCGGGAGGGGCGGGCACGGTGGGCTGGGCCCCTGTGGCTGCGTGAGGTTTCTGGTGTGGGGGTACAGGGCAGTTTTACCCAAGAAGCCAAATCCTGAGAGTCT
The DNA here is from genome assembly GCF_007474595.2 of Lynx canadensis. NCBI lineage: Eukaryota > Metazoa > Chordata > Mammalia > Carnivora > Felidae > Lynx > Lynx canadensis. The sequence continues at coordinate 19,420,010 of NC_044304.2, forward strand.
TGTTTTCTCCGCACCCAATCTCGGTTTTAGCGAGTTTCCGCACCTGAGTTGCTGAGCCCGATGACTGTTTATTTTTTGGACTGGAACCTTTCAAATGGATAAAAAACGTTGACATCATTTTTCCAGTTCAAAATTTTGTAGACATTTGACTGCAAGTGTTTGGTCTGTTTTAATTTGTTCTGCATTCAGTATTAGAAATAATTACTTTACAGTGGGAAGTGTTTTTGGACATGTCTCAATGTTACGTTTAGTGTGTGTATATAGTACGGTGTCGTTAAAAACAAAAACACCAACAAACCTGTTTTCAGGTGAGACTGTTATTCATCTTAGAATCCTCTTTTTATCTTACAAGTGTTAAACTCCAGAAGCTAAATGATTCTTGTAACATTAAACTTCTTTAAAAAGAATGAATATTTAATAATACAAAGGGTTGAATGTTAGTTTTCCTTTTAATAATGCTAGTGTTTTGTGGCAATAACATGATAGAGCTCAGCCACAATGCATTATTGTAAGTCCTGTGCCATCTTATTGGGTTAAAAACAGATTTAAAAGGTTGAGTGTACAGGTTCCCCTACCTCCCAACTTGTAATGGAAAACTATGGATGGGGAAATCTCTCTAAACATAGATTTTTATTTCTCATGTTTTTTTTTTTTTTCACCTCAGTTCAATCAAGATTTAACTCACAATTCACTACGAAATAACTTAAAAAATTTTTAAGAAGAAATTTATTGTCAAACTGGTTTCCATACAACACCCAGTGCTCATCCCAACAGGTGCCCTCCTCAAATGCCTATCACCCACCCTCCCCTCCCTCCCACCCCCCATCAACTCTCAGTTTATTCTCAGTTTTTAAGAGTCTCTTATGGGAGCGAAATAACTTTTTAAACTGGCAGTAGTAACAAACATTTAGGAATACAATCAGGCAAGTTATGTGAAAATTGAATTTATTGAAATTTAAGGACCTGCAGAGAGATCTTCTATGTTGGTATAAAATCCTGTTTTGAAAGGTAACTTTCTAAAGTTTTTAATTAGCTGTGCTACAATGGCATGATAGTATGCTAGGATGGAAGCGATAAAAGAAGCCCTAGTGCTTGAGTCTCTGTTGAGAAGGAATTGGGAAATGATGCAAAGAGCCGGGATTCGCCTCTGGGGACATTTTACCTTTTCTCTTAGTTCTCTAAATACTATATATATATATTCCATGAAATGAAGAGTTGATGGTTTATCTTCTCCATAACTTGCTTTCAGAACTGCTGAACTAGAATAACAAATAATTGATGTGAAAGTGGCACCTAAGTGATAATTCCTTCTGGGAAAGAATCCTTGTGTAGGAGAGTTAGCAGATTTCTGAGTCCTGGCTTCTCTTTACTGGTGTTGTGGGCAAGTTAACATCATTTTCTTACTGTGTAAATTGGGGATAATATTTACCTACAGGGTTGTGAAAATCAAATGAAAGCATACCAGATGCTTAATAAATGTTAATTTCTTCTTTTCCCTGTAGTACTCAGAGTAATAATAATACCAGGTATTTCCTCTGATGTGTTAGTTCTTAGAAGGACACAGTGCAGGGTAATCAAGATAGGCATATGTGAATCTCCAGGCACTAGGATTTGGTGTGTGATTTAATCAGGAAGATGGAATGAAATTCTTGCATTCTTAGGACTGTGGGGTTAGCTTTAGAAAAATGGTTATTTCCCGTGGAGAGGACACAGCATTGGGCACAGGGAAGGACCTAAATGCTTTGTAAATGAGAGATGTTGTTATTCTGAAGATATTAACAGTTGTGATTTAGCGTACTTTAGATGCTTTTCCTGCCAAACAAGGCATCTCTTTTCCTACTTTCTCTCACGGCTTTGTTCTACTGTCCCTTCCTCAGTTATGGTCTGAAAGTTCTTGTAGAAATTGTTCAAAACTCAGGGCACATCTCTTTCCGTAAGCACGTTAGGATACACTCTTAGGCTTTTTATTTAGTAAAATCTGGTTCAGCCTATAAAGTAGCTTAAATGTTATACTTACAATAAGAAAAATAGTCAATCAAAAATAGTGTGTTAGCTGCATTATTTAATTGCTAGTTTGAAAATCTATTATCATTATTCCTAGGAGGTAGTATTTTGAGTTTCAGCTTTGATTTTTATGACCAACTTGGAGCATAGGTTTCTATCTCTGCTTGCTTTGCTAATCCATAATCCTTACAGCAAGGAGGGAAAACTTGTACCTACTCCCTACCAATTTGGAGAAACTGCTTGGATGTTAGTGAGGGGAAAAGTCCCCTGTTGTAGCATTGCAAAGGATTTTTTTTCCATTGCAGCTATTCATCTGTATTTGACATTGGTAAGGTGTTTGAGATTCTGTAGAAACATTTTACTTTAGCTTTTGTTTTTTTTTTTTAATACAGGAATTCTATACAGGTTACAACATTTTCAAATTATTTGATTTATTCACCTAGAACTAGGTGATAAATGAGCTTCTATTCATTGTAATATTCTGTGGTTGACTTAAGAGGAAGGGGAGAAAACTGTTCTTTTTTGAGGTTTAGTCTTGGGTCAGTCACTGTGTTGCTAGGGATTCTTACTTAATGTTATACCATATAGAGTCCCAGAGCAGTTCTAATGTTATCTTCATCATACAGATGAAGAAACTGGATCTCAGAGGTGGTTAGTCCTTTTTTGTCCTTCAACAATTGAATATTCTCCTTATTTTTCTTCTTGGCAATGGGCAATATTTTGTGATACACTTGGCTTTTTTGCTATCCTTCTTTAGTATTAAAGGGCTGTTTTTTACTGAACCCGTTAGCCATGTTTTGACTCTTTATGTCTCTTTCCCTCTGAGATTCTGTTTTCCTTTCTGTTGCCATGAATGCTTAGAAAGCCCTGTATCTTTCCATTCTTTATTTTACATTTCTAAGAAGCTTCCTCTTCTAAAATGCATTAGGTGAGAACAATCCACCTATTTTTGTGAAATAGTTGTCTTTTCCCATGTTGATGGCACCCAAACTACCCAATATAGAAACCAAAGATCAAGAAAATACTTTTCTCATCCTCTGACAGCAGCAGCAGCAAACACTGATAACAAAACAAGAATGTTTATAATTAACTTCTAAAATAGAATAGTAGCAAAAGTTTGAGTACATATGTACTAGTTTGTCATCTTAGGGCTGGAAGCTTGCCTCAGGTCATTATCTTGTTTATTCTGCTGTCATAAGGTAATTTTTTTTTTTTAATAACTCAGGGCATTTGTTGTTTATTTCCTAATCCACACTTAGTAAATAAACCATAACAGTTTTTCCTCATCACCAACCAGAATACCTGATATTTTAGTTTTGTAATGTTATATTTATTTTTATCTTGTATAAAAAGTAATTCATATTTTCTGCCTTATTTTTACCAGATTTCCTTTTGCTTGATTTTTCCCAGATAGAACAAAAAAAAACACTTTTTAAAAAAAGCCCTGGGTCCTTAAAAGAAATTTACCTTGTAAAGATCCTGTGGTGCAGAGGCATCTGAAGGTGGAGAAGGAATAGGTTGATGAAACCAGATTGGAAAGAACCAGTGATCACAAAATTTCACTAAATCTGTTGGTAAATAGGCTAAAATAGGCTACGGTTCAGTGAAATAGTGCAAAGGCAGTGGGCTTTTTAGTTACTTGTTCCATGAGGGAATCCCAGTGTTGGAAACCTCTGTAAGGGCCCCATACCTCTCAGAGGTAAAGGCATCTACTAGGGATAGAGAATATATCATATACCCAGGACTTTATTTTGTTTTAAAAAATGAGGATGTGGTTGATGTTTTATGATTGGGGTTTAGTGTTTACAGGGAGCTTCCACATTATGATTCTACTTGAGCCTTACACCATAATATGTCCTCTCCTCTCTTTTTGAAACAGGTGGGAAAGAAACTTTAGCTGAGAGGAGTTAGGGACTGATCTAGGGAATTTAAGTCAGTTAGTGCTGAGTTGAGATTTGAATGTAGAACTTTGGGAGTCTAAGCCACAGCTTCTTTTATTACATCATGTTGCTTCTGAAAGGACTTTGTCAGTAGCGTATATCTGTGGCTCAAAAGATAAGGCATTCTTGTGGTGCCTGAGTGGCTCAGTCGGTTAAGTGTGACTTTGACTCAGGTCATGATCTCACAGTTCGTGGGTTGGAGCCCATGTCGGGCTCTGTGCTGACAGCTCAGAGCCTGGAGCCTGCTTCAGATTCTGTGTCTCCCTCTCTCTGCCCCTCCCCTGCTTGCTCTCTCTCTCTCTCAAAAATAAATAAACATTAAAAAAAAAAGACTACATAGTATTTATTGTTCTGCTTCTAATTGTAAAGATTTGCACTGGTAATGAATACACATTTAGGACATGACAAGTCAGAAGGCACGTTTTTAAAGAGCTCTGAAGGATATGTTCGCTTTTTTAAAGACACTGTTAGCTGAGAGGAAAGAAGTTGAGTTTGGCAAATATTTATTGAGTGCCTTTTCAAACCAAGAGGTCTTTTTTTTTTTTAATTTTTTAACGTTTATTTATTTTTGAGAGAGAGACAGAGTATGAACGGGGGAGGGTCAGAAAGAGAGGGAGACACAGAATCTGAAACAGGCTCCAGGCTCTGAGCTGTCAGCACAGAGCCCGACGTGGGCCTCGAACTCACAGACCGCGAGATCATGACCTGAGCTGAAGTCGGACACTTAACCGACTGAGCCACGCAGGTGCCCCAAGAGGTCTTTGTTTTGATCTGTAATTCTGTAAAGCAAACAGGAAATAGCCAACAGGAAATTGTCAACATTTTGTTTTAATGTTTATTTTTGAGAGAGAGAGAGAGAGAGAGCACGCGCACACACACACACACACACACACACACACACACACACACACATGGGGGAGGGGCAGAGAGAGAGGGAGACAGAATCCGAAGCAGGCTCCAGGCTCTGATCTGTCAGCACAGAGCCCGAAGCGGGGCTTGAACCCACAGACTGTGAGATAATGACCTGAGCTGAAGTCACACACTTAACTGACTGAGCCACCCAGGTGCCCCAACATTTAAAAAATACATTTTTTTAAATGCTTTATTTATTTTTGAGAGAGACAGAGTGCAAGCAAGGGAGGGGCAGAGAGAGAGGGAGACACAGAATTGGAAGTAGGCTCCAGGCTCCGAGCTGTCAGCATAGAGCCTGATGTGGGGCTTGAACTCACAGACCATGAGATCATGACATGAGCTGAAGTTGGATGCTTAACCGACTGAGCCACCCAGGTGCCCTACCGCTTAATAGAAAAGTCACTATGCAACAATATTCTGTAGTCTATTCAAATATTACAGTTCATTTTATCATGCAGTGTTAAGGGGCGCCTGTGTGGCTCAGTGGGTTGAGTGTCTGACTTCGGCTCAGGTCATGATCTCGCGGTTGATGAGTTCGAGCCCTGCCTTGGGCTCTGTGCTGACAGCTCAGAGCATGGAGCCTGCTTCGGATTCTGTGTCTCCTCTTTCTCAGCCACTCCCCTGCTCATGCTCTGTCTCTCTCTGTAGCAAAAATAAGTAAACATTAAACAAAAATTATCATGCAGTGTTAAAAGAGAATGTGCTTTAGAAACATTAAACTAAATTGTAAACATGACACCTTTTTCTGTTTAGCAATTTTAGACATATTTGGAAACATAACAGTCTCAAGATAATGGTCATTGAGGTTTGAGGTTGAAAGTACTTTATATATATTCATATCATATTTTTACATTGGTGCTAATTTTAATTTTTAATAGTTTGTATTTTGAATCTTTCTTTTGAAATCTGTGTCTTTATTCTTGATGATAAGAATGATCTGAAATTATTCCCAGTGTGTAAGCATTATTGGATATGCTATATTAGGGTTTTAATTCTAACATTATGCTTTTACTCTAATGAACAAACCTGTTTATGATTTTGCTCTCGACTCTTGCATAACCCCTTTTGACACATTTTGTATGGAAAAGCAAGATTTTTTTTTCACATAAAGCCTCAAGGAACTTAAAAAAGTCTTCAAAAATACATTGCCATATTATTTTAGCTGTGGTCCAGGTACTTGCAGTTGATTTGCTATATCACACAGTAGGATACTCTAGTAGAAATAATTACTATGTTGGGAAATGTCATTCAGAAGCTTCCTGTTTTCCTACTTTTCTGCAGTGGAATAAAATCGCAGCCTCCTGCTTCCATCTGTTTCTCCTTCTCTCTTTGAAACTCATTCATGAGCTCTTACTCACTGGTGAGTGAGAACCAAAACTGATGGAAGAATTAGTGTATGATGAATGCAGAACTTTGTATTATAGACTTAGTAACATACCTCAGATAGATGTGCATTTGGCCTTTATTCAGATTCATCTAGTGAAAAGCTCTAACCACTTTTTGGGACAGCCCTATTTTATTGTTTAGAGAGCTGTAATTCGAACATTCTTCCTTACTGAATAGACTCCCTATAATTTCTTAGAAGTCTGTGTTCTGTGCCTATATTTAAATAATTTGCATCATAGCCCTTCAGTAGTTTATAACATTTTAGAATTGTAAGGCATTTTAGAGATACATGGGTTTCAGGTTCTAGAACTAAGTAAGTCTAGTTGGAATAGCTGACATTCATTAAGTGATTAAGTGTTTACCACATGCCTAGCACTTTCATGTTATGGCTCAAATTTGCTTTTCAGCCTCATCTGCTGACCTACTGGTACTTTATAATTTAGTGGAACTGAACTTTCACCAAGTTTTTCAATCTCGACTTAATTATACTAGTGCTGTCATGTGCCAGGACTGTTTGTCACCCATTAAGTACTTGTTATTTACTGCATCATGTCTCATTCATATTATTCCTTTTATGTGGGGTCTTTTACCTCCTCCATCTCTCAAAGTTTTTCCTGCCTAGCTAGGCTCCTTTCATATATTGTTATCTTTGTAAATCTTTTTAGACCCTTGACCCTCTCTTTCTCCAATTAGATAGATTTTGTTCTTTTAAGTTCATAAAACTTTGTACCTTATAGTGGTATATTTATTTTGTCCTCTTCCACTAGACTAATGTGTTTCCAATTTTTTACTATGCCCTACAATAAGAAGTACATTTAAAGTTGCTATCTCTGGGGTGCCTGGGTGGCTGTAGGTTCGGCTAAGTATCAGACTTCAGTTCAGGTAATGATCTCGCTGCTCGTGGGTTTGAGCCCCACATCAGGCTCTGTGCTGACAGCTTTGAGTCTGGAGCCTGCTTTGGATTCTGTCTCCCTCTCTGTCCCCACACTTATGCTCTGTTTCTCTCTCAAAAATAAATAAACATTAAAAACAAAATTGCTGTCTCTTGTGTGTGTATCTACACATACATAGACTTGTATACATATATATGAAAAAGTTAAAAGTTTTATGATATAGTACTGTGTACTTTGTACAGTGTACTCAGATATTTTCTGTTAAGTGAGAAGTATTGGTGGCAGCTCACTCAATGGATCTTGTGACCCATAGTTAAAAAAAAAAACCACTGCTTTAGGCTATAAACTCTTAAAAGTAGGGATTGTGCCAAATTTATCTTTGTATTCTTGGCAGATATAACTCAGTGCCAGGCATGTAGAAGGTTTTAAAGCTTGATTTTTGGACTTTTGAGCTACCATCTCACACTAATTACTCATACTGAAGTTACAGCAGTTAAACCCTAGATTTTATTTTACATGAACTCAAGTCAAGTCTCTTCCATCCTGAACTTGTACAATTGATAATAAATATAAATGTAAAATTATTAGTTTTATTTAAAAAAGATTTTATATTTATTTCCATTACATTTCATCAAAGGGGAGCATATTTGATTTGCCCCTATTGGTCCTAAGTTGGTAGGGGGCTAAACGTATTTGGCTCAGCAGTACAGCCTGTCAGGTCTTTTTGAAGCTTGAATTTTCAATGTCACATATTTTTTTTTTGAACCTTTATCTACCCAATTGACAAATTTGTTTTCTTTTTCCAAGTGGTTGGTAAAAGGGTTGAACAGAATCAGAAAAAAATGTTATCTAGTGGGAAATGTCTAGTTTATAGACAAATATATTTTGCTATTTTGAACACAAATAATCTGAATGACTTACTGACATTTTATGAAATTGCCAGCTGTGCCACTTTTGTGAACCTATTCGTGTTTGGGATTAGGGTGGGCTCATAGCCAGATTGTGGTCCATAACCAAGGGGGAAAGATGTTGCTAAAGAGGTCTGTGTGGCCTTATATTTAAGTGTGGAGAACAAAGAAATTATAGCACTAGGAAGATGTGAAGTCCATTTTCATCTTCTGTATGAAATTTCATGTACATTTCATGTACAGGAGGAAGGGTGGCCCCAAACTTTTCTTGAGTTTTGTTTTTGACATTCTCTTCACATTCCCTATACTCTAGATATGCTGGACAACTCATCCTTTTTCCAGACAGGTTTATAGCGGTCCTACCTTTGTCACTTTGCTTAGATTCTTATACTATGACAGGAATGCAATGATTATCTTTCTCTGCCTGGGAAATGCCAACTTAAAAAGCTCAAATGTCATCCCTTTGATGCCTTCCCAGCTCTGCTGGATATAAATAAGCACTGTTGCTTGCTCCTACAGCAGTTGGTACCAACCTTTGGTATGGAACTTATCCCTTTAGATGCTTAATTACATCTCTTTGCCTTGGGGAATTAAGCTTCTCTAGGACAAGGAACTTTATCTTCATGTTTGTAACCCCAGGACCTAGCAAATAGTGAGTGATCAATAAATGCTTAATTAGGATTCCAATCTAGTGAAGAATTTTATTTTGCTTTGTTAATCCTTATAGTATTTTATTTTTTCCCAGTAAAAACTTTTAGTTTTATTAAATAATAGTTAAGAAAATATATGCCAAATGGAGCTATGTTTTAAGTAGTGCTATGTTTTAAGTCAAATGCTATGAATCATTACCTTTCACTGATCAAGTGACCTTCAGGGTGTTTTACCTCTACAGAAGCCTTCTCCTTAGTTCTATAACAGTATGTCCAAGATTGTTTATATAAAACTAAACCTTAATGAAAAATAATTTCTTTCCTTTCTTAATATTCTTTTTTTAAAAATAATTTGCATCCAAATTAGTTAGCGTATAGTGCAACAATGATTTCAGGAGTAGATTCCTTAGTGCCCCTTACCTATTTAGCCCATCCCCCTTCCCACAATCCCTCCAGTAACCCTCAGTTTGTTCTCCATATTTATGAGTCTCTTATGTTTTGTCCCCCTCCCTGTTTTTATATTATTTTTGTTTCCCTTTCCTTATGTTCATCTGTTTTGTCTCTTAAAGACCTCACATGAGTGAAATCATATGATATTTGTCTTTCTCTGACTAATTTCACTTAGCATAATACCTTCCAATTCCATCCACATAGTTGCAAATGGCAAGATTTCATTCTTTTTGATTGCCGAGTAATACTCCATTGTGTGTGTGTGTGTGTGTGTGTGTGTGTGTGTGTGTACCATATCTTCTTTATCCATTCATTCATCGATGGACATTTGGGCTCTTTCCATACTTTGGCTGTTGTTGATAGTGCTGCTATAAACATGGGGGTGCATGTGTCCCTTCGAAACAGCACACCTGTATCCCTTGGATAAACACCTGGTAGTGCAATTGCTGGGTCTTAGGGTAGTTCTATTTTTAGTTTTTTGAGGAACCTCCATACTGTTTTCCAGAGTGTCTGCACCAGCTTGCATTCCCAATCCTGATAGTATTTATTTTTATTTTTTTATTTTTATTTTTTAATTTTTTTTCAATATATGAAATTTATTGTCAAATTGGTTTCCATACAACACCCAGTGCTCATCCCAAAAGGTGCCCTCCTCAATACCCATCACCCACCCTCCCCTCCCTCCCACCTCCCATCAACCCTCAGTTTGTTCTCAGTTTTTAAGAGTCTCTTATGCTTTGGCTCTCTCTCCCACTCTAACCTCTTTTTTTCTTTTTTTTTTTTTCCTTCCCCTCCCCCATAGGTTTCTGTTAAGTTTCTCAGGATCCACATAAGAGTGAAAACATATGGTATCTGTCTTTCTCTGTATGGCTTATTTCACTTAGCATTACACTCTCCAGTTCCATCCACGTTGCTACAAAGGGCCATATTTCATTCTTTCTCATTGCCACGTAGCACTCCATTGTGTATATAAACCACAATTTCTTTATCCATTCATTACTTGATGGACATTTAGGCTCTTTCCATAATTTGGCTATTGTTGAGAGTGCTGCTATAAACATTGGGGTACAAGTGCCCCTATACATCCTGATAGTATTTTAAAAGTCAAGCTATAAATCTGATAATATTTAGTTGTTAGAATTTTGTGCCATCATGAATACACTTTTTTCCCCTCTTAGCCTTTCTATTTCATGAGCGTGTTAAGAAGGTTTACTGCTGAGTTCAAATGACTGACTTTGGGTGGCAGCCTTAGAATTCCAGTATGAATCCATTTCACCTAGAATTTCACAGTTATCACAACAATGATTCAGAAGTCTTGTAGCAGGTAATTGGGTGTAGTTTGAAATTACCCCAACAATTCTTCTTTCATTTGACATCTTTGGGGAAGCTGTGTTTTGGATGAGTGACTTTTCCAGAGAACTCAAGGTTAAACCTTTAAAAGCACCAAGAAAAGATTTTGTCTTTTTTTTGTTGTTGTTGTTGTTGGAATTTTTTCTGAAATGTAATGTATTCTTCCCTGTATTGTGAATTCAATATGTGGAATACATTTAAGCTTTCTCTTTTTCTGTGTAATAATTTTCCTTTTGAGTACATTATATATGTATGTTCATTAGAGAAATGTCAGTATATGTAGAAAAATACACACAAAAAGAAAATAAGGATGATATCTTACTTTTGGTACCCACACATAACCCCTCTCAACATATTAGTGTATCTTTCTAGTCTTTTTCTATAAACACATTTAAGTAGACATTTTTAAATAAATTTAAGGCCATACTGTATATATTGTCCTATAATCTTTTGTTTTAAATCTATTATACTGTGAATCTTTTCTTATGTCTGGCATGTTCATTGTTTTAATGACTGCTGTTCCATAATATGGATATACTATAATTTACCTAGCCTCCTACTTCTAAACAGTTGGTTGCTTGAAACTAACTATTGCCAGGACAGTGAGGGTTCTTATTTCTCTGTACCCTTGTCAGCTTAGGACATTATTTCCTCCACAGATTTGCATTTTTCAAAAATTAAAAATTGATACATGCTTGAAAGGAATAGATCTTTAAGCATTGCAAAAATAAAGTGTTCCCTATTGCCAGTTCAACTTCTTGGGCATCAGTTATTTAACTGAACTTTCTGACTATTTGATATTATTAATAGAAACAAATGATTATGATGCTAATACAGTGATACTTGTTTACTTCCTCACTGAAATCCCTAATTCCACTTAGTGATTCTCTTGTTTGCTCCTTTTCTCATCTGATTGTGATGCTCTTAGGGAATTTGGGGTGATATGTAGGACTCTGACTCACTATCAATGACTTGAAATATGTATTTAATTTTTTTTGTATCTCTGTACATTCCTTTTCTTGGTAGATACTTTGAGTATTATCCTTTTCTTTCTCTTACTGGTTAGCCATTCATTGTTGTTCTGTTTCTGTCCCCAGCTATACACTTGCAAGCTAGAACTGAATTGAACTTGTTCAAGGGAAATTGGGTGATCAACTGTGTGAAGAACTAAAGTGGCTTCTGTCTTTTTTGGAGTGAGATTCAGTGCCTTTATGATAGATTCAGTCCTGCTGAAAGAACTTTCTGACTCATGGTCAAGGTGGGGCTCTATAGGAAGGCTCATCTTTGGAACAGAGGCAATGCTGTGAGAGTGATAGAACCTGATGCATATTTGGTCTGTGCAGAGGGCACTTTCCCTGTGAATGGGTGTTATAGACATGACATGACCTGGTAGTGCTGCAACCATTTTGTTGTCATGAGGAGAGCCAGGAAGGAGGGGTTTTGTTTTACTTTTAGGTCTGGGAAAGGGATTAAAAAGCATTATGGTTTGAGGGAAGGAACCTTTGGAAAATAAAATCTTTTGATACATTTAAACATTGAAATATAAAACAATTTTTTAATGTTTATTTTTATTATTTTTTAATATGAAATTTATTGTCAAATTGGTTTCCATACAACACCCAGTGCTCATCCCAACAGGTGCCCTCCTCAATGCCCATCACCCATCCCCCCTCCCTCCCACCCCCCATCAACCCTCAGTTTATTCTCAGTTTTTAAGAGTCTGTTATGGTTTATTTATTTTTGAGAGAGAGAGAAAGACAGCATGAGCAGGGGAGGGCAGAGAGGGAGGAAGACAAAGAATCCAGAACAGGCTCCAGGCTCTGAGCTGTTTGCACAGAGCCTGATGTGGGGCTCTGTACCATGAGATCATGACCTGAGTCGAAGTTGGATGCTCAACGGACTGAGCCACCCAGGTGCATATTGAACATATTGAAATATTTAAGCTCTAATGAGACAGTGGTATATGACTATAAGTAATGATACTGTGTTTGTCCCACAGAGCACTCATTGTTTTTATTGATTTGCTTTCTCAGATGCTGTAGCAGGTTTCTGTGTTAGTAATGATCTATTTTAATTGGTCAATTCTTTACCTCAATATTTAAAAATTATTTTTATTATGGTAAAATACATTTTACTCATTTTAAGTGTACAATTCAGTGTCATTAAATACATATAAGTTTTGTATAATCATCACTATTCTTTATTTCCAGAACTTTTTGATCATCTCAAACAGAAAGTCTATACCTCTCCCTACGTCTCTTGGAACCCTTTATTTTACTTTGTGTCTCCATGAATTGGACTATTCCAGAAACTTCATATAAATAGAATCATACAGTATTTGTCCTTTTGTTCCTGGCTTATGTTACTTATAGCATAAGGTTTTCAAGGTTCATTTGTGTTGTAGCATATTTCAGAATTTCATTTCTTTTTATGACTGAATAATATTCCATTTTATGTGTATATATGACTTTTTTTATCCATTCATCTGTTGATGTACAATCGTGTTGTTTCCATCTTTTGGCTCTTGTGAATAAAGCTGCTGTATGAACATTGGTGTGTAAGAACACTTAGTGTGCAGGAAGAGTCCTTTTCTTTTTTTTAAGGTTTGTTTTTGATAGCGAGAGAGAGAGTGCACACATGCATGTACACAAGTTGGGGAGGGGCAGGGAGAGAGGGAGGGAGACAAAGGATCTGAAGCAGGCTCTGCGCTGACAGCAGAGAGCTAGATGTGGGACTCAAACTCATGAACTGCTAGATCATGACCTGAGCTGAAGTTGGATGCTTAACCCAGGTGCCCCTTGAATCCTTATTTTCAATTCCCTTGGGTATGTACCTAAGTTTGGAATTGCTGGATCAAATAGTAATTCCATGTTTAACTTTTTGAGAAATTGCCAAACTGTTTTCCACACCAGCTGTGCCATTTTACATTACTAGCAGCAGTGTGTGAGGGTTCCACATCTCTACCAACATTTCTTTTTTTAAAAAAATTTATGGGGCGCCTGGGTGGCGCAGTCGGTTAAGCGTCCGACTTCAGCCAGGTCACGATCTCGCGGTCCGTGAGTTCGAGCCCCGCGTCGGGCTCTGGGCTGATGGCTCAGAGCCTGGAGCCTGTTTCCGGTTCTGTGTCTCCCTCTCTCTCTGCCCCTCCCCCATTCATGCTCTGTCTCTCTCTGTCCCAAAAATAAATAAACGTTGAAAAAAAAAATTAAAAAAAAATTTTTTTATTTATTTAAATTCAAGTCTGTTAGCATACAGTGTAGTCTTGGTTTCAGGAGTAGAACCCAGTGATTCATCACTTACATATAATACCCAGTGCTCATCTCAACAAGTGTCCTCCCTAATGTCCATCACCCACCTAGCCCATCCCCCCATCCAGCTCCCCTCCAGCAACCCTCAGTTTGTTCTCTGTGGTTAACAGTCTCTTATGGTTTGCTTCCCTCTCTCTTTTTTTTTTTTTTTTATCTTATTTTTCCTTCCCTTCCCCTATGTTCATCTGTTCTGTTTCTTAAATTCCACATATGAGTGAAATTATATGATATTTGTCTTTCTCTGACTTATTTTGCTTAGCATACTACACTCTGGTTCCATCAACATTGTTTCAAATGGCAGGGTTTCATTCTTTTTGATTGCTGAATAGTATCCCATTGTATATATATATACCACGTCTTCCTTTTTTAAAATTTTATTTTTTATTAAAAAATTTAAAAAATTTTTATTTATTTTTGAGAGAGAGACAGAATGCGAGTAGGTTAGGGGCAGAGAGAGAGGGAGACACAGAATCTGAAGCAGGCTCCAGGCTCTGAGCTGTCAGCACAGAGCCCGATTCGGGGCTCAAACCCACGAACCGTGAGATCATGACCTGAGCTGAAGTCAGGCGCTCAACCCACTGAGCCACCCAGGCGCCTCTATTTTTAAAAATTTACATCCAAATTAGTTAGCATATAATGCAACAATGATTTCAGGAGTAGATTCCTTAGTGCCCCTCACCCATTTAGCCCATCCCCCTTCCACAACCCCTCCAGCAACCCTCAGTTTGTTCTCCATATTTATGAGTCTCTTCTGTTTTGTCCTCCTCCCTATTTTTATATTATTTTTGTTTCCCTTTCCTTATGTTCATCTGTTTTGTCTCTTAAAGTTCTCATATGAGTGAAATCATGATTTTTGTTTTTCTCTAATTTCACTTAGCATAATACCCTCCAGTTCCATTGATGTAGTTGCAAATGGCAAGATTTCATTCTTTTTGATTGCCAAGTAATACTCCATTGTGTGTGTGTGTGTGTGTGTGTATGTATATCTATATCTATATCTATATCTATATAGATATATATATACCACATTTTCTTTATCCATTCATCCATCAATGGACGTTTGGGCTCTTTCCATACTTTGGCTATTGTTGATAGTGCTGCTATAAACATGGGGGTGCGTGTGTCCCTTTGAAACAGCACACCTGTCTCCTGTAGCACCTCTTCTGTATCCATTCATCAGTCAATGGACATCTGAACTCTTTCCATAATTTGGCTATTGTTGATAGTGCTGCTGTAAACATTGGGGTGCCTGTGTCCCTTCGAGTCAGCATTTTTGTATACTTTAAATAAATCTATTTTTTATTTTTTGAGGAACCTCCATACTGTTTTCTAGAGCAGCTACACCAGTTTGCATTCCCACCAACAGTGCAAAAGTGTTCCTTTTTCTCTGCATCCTTGCCAATATCTGTTGTTTCCTGAGTTGTTAATTTTAGCCATTCTGACAGGTGTGAGGTGGTACCTCATTGTGGTTTTGATGTGTATTTCCCTGATGATGAGTGATATTGAGAATCTTTTAATGTGTCTGTTAGCCATCTGGATGTCTTCTTTGGAAAAGTATTCATGTCTTCTACCATTTCTTGACTGCATTCTTTGTTTTCTTGGGTGTTGAGTTTGATAATTTCTTTATAGATTTTGGATACTAACCCATTATCTGATATCTAATTTGTAAATATCTTCTCCCATTCTGTAGGCTGCCTTTCAGTTTTGTGGATTGTTCCTTTGCTGTGCAGAAGTTTTATCTTGATGAGGTCCCAGTAGTTCATTTTTGCTTTTATTTCCCTTGCCTCCAGAGACACGTCTAGTAAGAAGTTGCTGTGGCCAAGGTCAAAGAGGTTGTTGCCTGCTTTCTCCTCTAGGATTTTGATGGTGTCCTGTCTCACATTTAGGTCTTTCATCCATTTTGAGTTTATTTTTGTGAATGGTGTAAGAAAGTGGTCCAGTTTCATTCTTCTGGATGTTGCTGTCCAGTTTTCCCAGCATCATTTGCTGAAAAGACTGTCTTTTTTTCCATTGGATACTCTTTTTCTGCTTTGTAGAAGATTAGTTGGCCATACAGTTGTGGGTCCATTTCTAGGTTCTCTATTCTGTTCTGTTGACCTGTGTGTCTGTTTTTGTGCCAGTACTATACTGTCTTGATGATTACAGCTTTGTAATACAGCTTGAAGTCCAGAGTTGTGATGCCTCTAGCTTTGCTTTTCTTTTTCAGCATTATGTTGGCTTTTTGGGGTCTTTTCTGGTTCCTACAAATTTTAGGATTGTTTGTTCTAGCTCTGTGAAGAATGCTGGTGTTATTTTGATAGGGATTGCATTGAATTCATAGATTACTTTGGGTGGTATAGATATTTTAACAGTATTCTTCCAATCCATGAGCATGGAATGTTTTTCCATTTCTTTGTGTCTTCTTCAATTTCTTTTTTAAGCTTTCTGTAGTTTTCAGCATGCAGATCTTTAACCTCTTTTCACCAACATTTCTTACTTTTTTCATTTTTTGATAATAGCCATCTTAATGACTATGAAGTGGTATCTCATTGTGGTTTTGATTTGCATTTCCCTAATGATTAGTGATGTCGAGCATCTTTTCATGTGCTTATTGGCCATCTGTAGATGTTCTTTGGAGAAATATTCCATTGTATATATATGTCACATTTTGCCTATTCATTCTTTGTGTTTGGACATTTGGGTTGTTCATACCTTTTGGCTATTGCAAATAATGCTGTGGTGAACATTTGGCATATGAGTATCTGACTCCCTATTTCCAAATCTTTAGGGTATATACCTAGAAGTAGAATTCTTTATCATATGGTAATTCTGCGTTTAGTTTTTTGAGGAACCACTATACTGTTTTTCATAGCGCCTGCGCTATTTTACATTCCCACCATCCATGTTACATTCCCACCATCCATGTGCAAGGATTCCCAGTTTCTCTACGCCCTTTGCCAGTACATGTTACTTTCTGTTCTTAAAAAACATGTTTTTATTACAGCTATCCAGATGGCTGTGGAATGGGATCTCATTGTGGTTTTGATTTGCGTTTCCCTAATAATAATGATGTTGAACTTCTTTTTATGTGATTATTGGCCATTTATAGGTTTTCTTTGGAGAAATGTCTATTCAAGTACCTAGCCCATTTTTTTTTCTTTTCCAAATTTTTATTTAAATACAGCTAGGTAACATACAATGTAGTATTAGTTTCAGGTGTAGAATTTAGTAACTTATCACTTACATACAACACCCAGCGCTCATCACAAGTGCTCTCCTTAATGCCCATCATCTATTTAACCTATCCCTCCTCTTCCCACCTCTCCTCCAGTAACCCTCAGTTTGTTCTGTATAGTTAAGAGTTCTGTTTCCTGGTTTGCCTCTCTTTTTTTCCCTCTATGTTCATGTGTTTTGTTTCTTAAATTCCACATATGAGTGAAATTGTGGTATTTCTCTGACTTAATTTGCTTAGCATAGTACTCTATAGCTCCATCCATGTCATTGCAATGACAAATTTCATTCTTTTTTTTATTTCTTTGCCTGTTTTTAAATAGATCTTTTGTTGTTGTTGTGCTTCTTTTTATATTCTGGGTATTAACCCTTTATCAGATACGTGGTTTGCAAATTTTTTTCTGATTTCATGGTTTGCCTTTTCACTCTTTTATACTGTCCTTTGATAGTATAAGTCCTTTGATACACATAAGTTTTTGTTTCTGTTTTTTAAAAATTTTTTTTAATGTTTATTTATTTTTGACAGAGAGAGAGAGAGACAGAGCATGAGCGGGGGGAGGGGCAGAGAAAGAGGGAGACATAGCATCTGAAGTAGGCTCCAGGCTCCGAGCTGTCAGCACAGAGCCCGACGACGTGGGGCTCGAACTCACAGACTGTGAGATCATGACTTGAGCTGAAGTCGGATGCCCAATGAACTGAGCCACCCAGGTGCCCCGATACAACATAAGCTTTTAATTTTGACAAAGTCTAATTTATCTGTTTTCTTTTGCTGCCTGTACTTTTGGTGTCATAGCCAAAAAAAAAAAAAAAAAAAAAAATCATGACCAAATTCATCATGAAGCTTTTCTTTTGAGAGTTTTATAGTTTTAGCGTTTACATGTAGATCTTTGATCCATTTTGAGTTAATTTTTGTATATGGTGTAATGTAGGGTTCCAGCTTCATATTTTGGCATGTGGATATCCAGTATCCCAGCACCACTTGTTGAAGAGTCCTTCCCCATTGAATGGACTTTTAGCATCTTTGTTTGAAAATCACTTGACTATATATGTGAATCTCTACTTCTTTTTTTAAAAAATTTTTTTTCTACATTTATTCATTTTTGAGAGACAGAGACAGACAGAGCACAAGTGGGGGAGGGGTAGAGAGAGAGGGAGACACAGAATCTGAAGCAGGCTCCAGGCTCTGAGCTGTCAGCACAGAGCCTGACGGAGGGCTCAACTCACAGACTGTGAGATCATGACCCGAGCTGAAGTGGGACGCCCAACCGGACTGAGCCACCCAGGCCCCCATGTGAGTGTTTACTTCTGAGCTCTGTTCAAGTATTTATCTGTCTTTATGCCAGTACCACATTGTTTGGATTACTGTAGTTGTGCAGTAGGTTTTGAAATCGGGAATTGAGTTCTCCAACTTTGTTTTTTCTCAAGATTGTTTTGGTTATTTGGGGTCCCTCAAGATTCTGTGTGAACTTTAGGATGAAATTTTCTGTTTTTGCAGAAAATGTCATTGGAATTTTGATAGAGATTGCACTGAATCTGTAGATTGCTTTGAGTAGTGTCATCTTAACAATATTCTTCCAATTAATGACCATCGATGTCTTCACATTTATTTTGGTTGTTTTTGTTTTCATATTGTTCATTGTTAGTACATGGAAATACAACTGATTTTTGCATGTCAGTTTTATATCCTGCAATTTCTGATGAACTTCTGAGTTTATCTATTAAGTCTGATTTTTTTGGGGAGGGGTATAGATTCTATAAGGTTTTCTATGTATAAGACCGTATCATCTGCAAAGAGAGATAATTTTAGTTTTTCTTTTCTAATTTGGATGCCTTTTGTTTCTTTTTCTTGCCTAATTGTTGTTGTTGGGACTTCTAGCATTATGTGGAATAAGTGAAAGCAGGTATCTTTGTCTTGTTCCTGATCTTAGGGGCAAGAAAAGCTTTCAGTATTCATCTTTGAGTATGATGCTAGTTGTGGATTTTTCTTATTGGTTATTTTTTCTTTAGCTTTATATTAATTTTCCATTTCACTTAGTCCAAACTATTACTTGTTAGTGGCCTTGCTTTGCATGTTTGTATCTATAAAAGTATGTATCATATGAATCTGGGCATTTAATCTCTTCCTTCTTCTCAGAATTCATGTTTCATTTTGCTGGTAGTTCTGTGTCCTTCCTCAGTCCCGATTCATTCTTTTCTTACCATATTAGTTAATATTTAAGGTGAATATACTAAGAACATTTATATAATTTTAAAGAATAATTTATTTTTTAAATTTTTATTTTTTAAAGAATAATTTAAATCTACACAAGTTAACATGTGGTTATTGTTGGAAAACTAGATGGTAGAGATGAATAAAACACAGTTTATTTGGCCCTAATCTTACTACTCAGAGATATTTATATTATGGTTCCCCCTAGATTCCTCTAATCAAATGAAAATGATTTGGAAGTTGAATTTGAAGATAAGCTATTTAAATCTTCTTGAGTCAGCACATTAAGAGTGGTTCTCACATGTACTTTCACTTAGGGATATTCTAGCTAATTCTTCACTCCATAGAGACTGTGTAGTTTAAATCCCAGTGTTGAGAGAAAGGAACTCATGCAATTGTAATGGTTGGAGATTGGTGGAAGCATTTTAAACAGATTTAATATGAAGATATAAATGGATAGAAGTTGTTGAAGAATAATTCATCCCCAAAAATGTAGAATTTGAAATGATTTTAGTTATGATTTGGGGGTGGAAGATAAAGATGGTACTGAGATTAACATGATACAAAGATTGGCAAGATAGTATCAGCTTTAGTTGTTATATTGAGCCTTTGGTATTAAGAGGGAAAGTTTCTTGGCAAGAGTAGAAGAGGAAGAAGTTTTTTTTTTTGAGGTAATTAAAAACATAGGTAGTAACATGAAATTAAAAGTATAAGTCTAACTGGCAAGTCAAGATACCTCATTGAGTTTTTTTTTTTAATTGATTCAGTATACATTTGTAGAAGATCTGGTACCTAGGCTCTGTGGAACAATGAAGGAAGAAGGCACAGGTCTATCTAAAAACCTTTAATCTGGAGGATTGTGAAAATTAGATTTGGGAAGTTATATTTTATGAAGGTAATAGTTGAAACAATGCCAGTAGACAGGAGTTTTTAGCTAAGAATTATATATTCATGTGGGTCTGGAAGAGACCACAATGATGTAGCTCAGTCTTTATGTTTTTTCTGATGGAATCAGCAAGGTCAGAGATGTATAGTGACTTGCTTGTGGTCACCCACTTTGGCTGGCTATTTAGGTCTTGAATTCAGATCCTGATTCCCTTTACAGGGTTTTTCTCCTGTATCACTCAATCTTGGGAAAAACAAAAAAAACCCACATGAGAAGATAGGAATCAGCCTAGAAATATTTATCAGATGCCTGCAATGTGGCATCAAACATTCCTGCTCTTGAGGAATTTATTCAAAGGATTCTTTTAATTATAATAGAAGTCCATCTCAAATTGAAGCAGAAGGGAGAATGTATTGGTTTATGGAACCAAAAAAGACATGAATGAATCTGGCCTCAGGATAGACTGGGATCAGGGCCTCAAGACATCAGAACCTCTCTGTCTCCCTCTTATATTTAGCATATGTCTATGTGTTAGATTCTTTTTTTGAGGTTATTAACTTTAAATTTACTCCTTTAATTATTGGGAAACATAGCTCCTGGAATCTCTGGGGTTACATCTTTACAGTGCATCATGGAATAGGAAAAGAGTTATTTCCTGTTGGAAAGACTTCAGGGAATGAATGTTATGGCCCAGTCTACTTCACATGCCAACCTTTGGTTGAAGGGGGTCTGACTGACAGTCCCAGTGAATGACACAGAGTGGGGAAACTTTTGTAAAGGGTGAGGATTAGGAATGCTGGGCACACAGAACAGGAAGAAGACTACCGGACACACATACACATCATGCACACACAAAACCATAGTAAATGTCAAATGTAGAAGTAGAATGTGCCACAGGAGTTTAGAGTCTGGGGACACCAGGAAATATTCCCAAGGGTGAAATAACTGAGTCTTGATGAGTGAATAGGATTTTTGTGAGCGAAGAGGAAGCATGAAGGGAGATTCAGCCAGTAGGAAACAGTGAGATATGACCTAGAGACTTGTGCAGGGTGTTTTTGGAGAACTATGAATAGATCCAACTCCTGTGACATTGGAGAAGATTGGGAAGATGCGTTTGGTTGATAGTGTGAAGGGCCTTGAATGCCAAGTTAAGGAGTTTGACCCTTATTCTGTGGCAGTAGGGAGCCATTGAAACATTTTGATCAAGGGAAAAGATATTTTGGGAAGGTAATCGGAGGAGCAGAAGAGTGATTTTAGATCAGAAAAACTAGATAAAGGAATAATGGAATTTATTTCCAGAGGAACTAAGCAATACTGTTCCTAACATAGAAAACCTATAATAATTGTGAACAATTCACTTAACTACTTCCTGTTTGCCTCATCAGTAAAATAAATATACCATCTTTCCTTACTTGAGATCAGAGTTTATATATAATTTTAGTAAGAAAATATTGTGTGGTAGTAGGCATTATTGCTTTATAAATGACTTTATTAACTTTGATACGTATGAGAGAGTGTTCTTCTCTATGGTATTTGGAGATTGTAAGTTGGAAATAGATTATTTGTTGAGGAAATGACAGTTATGTTTTATTAGTTCATAAAGTAAATGGAATTAATACCTTGGGCCTGATTTTCTTTTAGAATATTTCAATTAGTTAAATGACAGAAACAAGTTCTGAAATTAAACTTTAGTGTGATGTGTTAATATTCTTTTTTCATTTTAGTCTTACAATTTTTTTATTACTAAGAATTCTCAAAACTGCCTTTGTAACTGGGATTTTTGACACCTGTACCCTTTAAAACAGTACTAGAACTGCTGTGTACACTGTTTGTGCTCTGGGGGTCTCGAATTCTTGGAGACAATGCTCTTTCAACTCTTCTGTCTGCATCTCTCCCTAGTAATTCATGGTCTCTGTGGCCAGGATGGGAGACAGACCCACTTGCTGTCCTTTTTTGTCTATCCTCCATGCCTCTACCCTTAGCTTCCCCCTTTCCCACTCTGAAGGCGTTTCTTTGAAATCTTTGTACTTCTCCTGACTCACCAGGCATTACATGCTCACCTTCCCACCTCATAATTGAAACTCATTTGGGACTCTGAATAGCTAGTTTATCTCTTACATTAAGGCATTTTCACCCCCTTTAAAATTTCTCTTTGCCCAAAGTGTGTTTGAAAAACATTTTAAAAAGGTAGCCTCTAACTTAAAGTGCTTTATCTAGAAATGGAAAAAGATTATCCAGTATCTCTAATTTATAAGCAGCTGGTTTTTAAAGTTGAGGCTCAGAATTTTGTTCTGAGGACTAGTGTTTGTATTAAAAGGTTTAGCAATGATTTTTTTTTTTTAAATTTCACATAGAGGAAAGTAAGATTTACTATTCTATGATATTTTTGTATTACTAGAATTATACTGAAAAGAGTACAACTTTAGAGACACTACGGAATGCTTATGTAGGTTCAGTATGCTTATACGTGGCATAAGCAAATACAGTGTACTTAATTCAGAAGAATCCTTATGGATTTAAAAAAGTTATGGAAGTAATGCTTGTGAGAGCCTCCTTTTAACTCATACCCCTACACCTTCCTCCCAGATGTATCCCTGTTTCCCCCCTCAGGTAACTGCTGTTGGTGTTTCAGACTCTTTCTATGTGTAGATAAAAATGTACAGATGTACATATTTTTTCACAGTAAGCACTGGAATAATAATTTTAAACACATAGCATTTACGCACTATTAAGTACTTTACATTTATTAACTCTTTTTTTTTAAAAATTTTTTTTAACGTTTATTTACTTTTGAGACAGAGAGAGACAGAGCATGAACGGGGGGAGGGTCAGAGAGAGGGAGACACAGAATCTGAAGCAGGCTCCAGGCTCTGTGCCGTCAGCACAGAGCCCAACGCGGGGCTTGAACTCACGGACCGTGAGATCATGACCTGAGCCGAAGTCGGCCGCCCAACCGACTGAGCCACCCAGGTGCCCCTATTAACTCTTTTTTTTATGTTTATTTATTTTTGAGACAGAGAGAGAGCATGAACAGGGGAGGGTCAGAGAGAGGGAGACACAGAATCTGAAGCAGTCTCCAGGCTCCGAGCTGTTGGCACAGAGCCTGACGCGGGGCTCGAACTCACAGACTGGGAAATCATGACCTGAGCCGAAGTCGGGTGCTTAACCGAGTGAGCTACCCAGGCGCCCCAACATTTATTAACTCTTTAAATCCTCACTGTAATTCCATGAAGTATATATTATTATTAGCCCTGTTTTTAAAGATGAGGAAACGGAGACACGGGAAGGCTAAGCACCTTGCTCAAGGTTATACAACTGGTAAGTGGTAGAGCTAAGATTCAAACCCAGGCATTCTGGTTTTGGAGTCTGCTTCTTCAGCCACTAGCTTTAGTAGGAAGATGCCTATGTCTCTGTGGCCACTAAGTCAGAACAAACCTACTTTTGTCCCAGATCATTGACTTAAGGAAACAAATCTTGGTTTTGCTTTTAAAACCTTTTAGGTAAAAGTTTATTATGTATCATTCGTGTTTTATAGCTGTCATCTTTCCTCTATTCTCATGGCGCTTTTTTGAGGGGGAAAAGGGGTAAATGTCAGATTCCATTTTGAGAATCTGTTTAATGTTATGGACCATTTCTCTTCAGGAACATCCACATATGCAAATATAAAAGTTTACGAGACATATCAGAGTATTTATGGACTTTAAGCTCATCTTTGGGCTAAGCTGAAGAACCTCTACTTTAAACATTTCAATTTGTCTTTTCTCTCCATTGTATATACATTGTTTTTAGCCTGCTCTTTATGTTACTAATTTACTTCTTTATAGGGTTGTTTCTACTTCTTTTTGTTTCTTTCTACTTACTATTTTGCTATTTTTCTTCTTATTTTAGTATCATTATGTACTCATGGATTTTTATTTATTCCATATGATATAATTAGTAATTTTGACTGTAATTCTCAAATTGTTTTAATGATTTTTTTAATGTTTGTTTATTTTTTTTTAAATTTTTTTTTCAACGTTTATTTATTTTTGGGACAGAGAGAGACAGAGCATGAACGGGGGAGGGGCAGAGAGAGAGGGAGACACAGAATCGGAAACAGGCTCCAGGCTCTGAGCCATCAGCCCAGAGCCCGACGCGGGGCTCGAACTCACGGACCGCGAGATCGTGACCTGGCTGAAGTCGGACGCTTAACTGACTGCGCCACCCAGGCGCCCCTGTTCTCAGTTTTTAAGAGTCTCTTATGTTTTGGCTCCCTCCCTCTCTAACCTTTTTTTTTTTTTTTTTCCCTCCTTCCCCTCTCCCATGGTCTTCAGTTAAGTTTCTCAGGATCCACATGAGTGAAAACATATGGTATCTGTCTTTCTCTGTATGACTTATTTCACTTAGCATCACAATCTCCAGTTCCATCCACATTGCTACAAAAGGCCATATTTCATTCTTTCTCATTGCCAAGTAGTATTCCATTGTATATATAAACCACAACTTCTTTATAGAAATGGATTATTTTATTTTATTTTTTTTTTATTTATTTTTTTCAACGTTTATTTATTTTTGGGACAGAGAGAGACAGAGCATGAATGGGGGAGGGGCAGAGAGAGAGGGAGACACAGAATCGGAAACAGGCTCCAGGCTCTGAGCTATCAGCCCAGAGCCTGATGCGGGGCTCGAACTCACGCACCGCAAGATCGTGACCTGGCTGAAGTCGGACGCTTAACCGACTGCGCCACCCAGGCGCCCCAAGAAATGGATTATTTTAAAAAACAATCTGTGGCCAAAATGAACAAATCAGGAGACTATAGATGCTGGAGAGGATGTGGAGAAACGGGAACCCTCTTGCACTGTTTGTGGGAATGCAAATTGGTGCAGCCGCTCTGGAAAGCAGTGTGGAGGTTCCTCAGAAAATTAAAAATAGACCTACCCTATGACCCAGCAATAGCACTGCTAGGAATTTACCCAAGAGATACAGGAGTACTGATGCATAGGGGCACTTTTACCCCAATGTTTATAGCAGCACTCTCAACAATAGCCAAATTATGGAAAGAGCCTAAATGTCCATCAACTGATGAATGGATAAAGAAATTGTGGTTTATATACACAATGGAATACTACGTGGCAATGAGAAAAAATGAAATATGGCCTTTTGTAGCAACGTGGATGGAACTGGAGAGTGTGATGCTAAGTGAAATAAGCCATACAGAGAAAGACAGATACCATATGGTTTCACTCTTATGTGGATCCTGAGAAACTTAACAGGAACCCATGGGGGAGGGGAAGGAAAAAAAAAAAAAAGACGTTAGAGTGGGAGAGAGCCAAAGCATAAGAGACTGTTAAAAACTGAGAACAAACTGAGGGTTGATGGGGGGTGGGAGGGAGGGGAGGGTGGGTGATGGGTATTGAGGAGGGCACCTTTTGGGATGAGCACTGGGTGTTGTATGGAAACCAATTTGTCAATAAATTTCATATATAAAAAAAAAAACAATCTGTGACTCTATAACTTTTGGTAGGACTTTATCTGCCTCTAGAAGTGTGTGTATCTGAGGTTGAGGATTTTGAGGTGAAGAGTTAAGATTTATGATTTACTTTTGTATTCTTTGGGAAACTTCTGAAATTTTAGAGAATAAATGCGTTGTTTTAGTGAAATTAAATTATAATATGGGTAATGGAAATAAGAAATGAGTTATAGAGCTTATTTTGCGTTTATACAGAAATTCACTTTCAGTTCATGAAAAACTTGTTGAGGGGCACCTGGGTGATTCATTTGGTTGGGTGTCCAACTTTGGCCCAGGTCATGATCTTGTGGTTCGTGAATTTAAGCCCCATACCGAGCTCGCTGCTGCCAGCCCAGAGCTCGCTTCAGACCCTCTGTTCCCCTCTCTCTGCCCCTCCCCTGCCTGCTGCACTCTCTCAAAAATAAATAAAACATTTAACAAAATAAAAAAAAAACTTGTTGAGAACTTATTTTGTGTTAGGATGAGCTCCTCTTCTTCAAGAATTCATGGTCACATTTAGCATGTTAAGTACAGTAATTCTGGTATGTCTTATATATTGTGGGTGATACAAGAAAAGTGTTACTATCTTTACTCTTATAAATAATATTCTTTTAATTTTTTAATTATTTTTTTACTTTTAGAGAAAGAAAGTGTGCATGAATGTGAGGGCAGAGGGGCAGAGGAAGAGGAGAGAGAGAATCTTAAGCAGGCTCCATGCCCAGGACAGGGCCCAATATTGGCCATGATCTCATGACTCTGAGATCATGACCTGAGCCGAAATCAAGAGTTGGACATTTAGGGGCGCCTGGGTGGCGCAGTCGGTTGAGCGTCCGACTTCAGCCAGGTCACGATCTCGCGGTCCGGGAGTTCGAGCTCCGCGTCAGGCTCTGGGCTGATGGCTCAGAGCCTGGAGCCTGTTTCCGATTCTGTGTCTCCCTCTCTCTCTGCCCCTCCCCCGTTCATGCTCTGTCTCTCTCTGTCCCAAAAATAAATAAACGTTGAAAAAAAAATTAAAAAAAAAAAAGAGTTGGACATTTAACTGACTGAGCCATCCAGGCACCCTGATAAATAATATTCTTTATTTCAGTATGTATTTTGAGCTCCAGATGCAGAAATTCCAGTATTTATTAGGTATCTACATTTGGGTATCTCACCAGCACATCAGCTACTTGTCTAGATGACTTATCATCCTCCACAGTCTCTTTCAGCCTGTTCTTGTTTTAGTACTTTTTTGCCTCAATAAATGATACCAGTCATATGAAGCTAGAATTTTGCCAGTCCATATTCAGTTAGTCACCAAGTATTAAGGATTCTAAACATCTCTGGGGGTAAGGGTAGCAGGCCACCATTATCTCTTTTTGGATTGCTGGATCAGTGTTTTTATTGGCCTACCTGCATTCAATTTTGGTATTCTTCTCTACTCCCTTCTCTACACTGTAGCTGCCTGAGTGATTTCACTAAAAACAAATCAGATCTTTTACTCATTTGCTTAAACCCTTTTTATTGCTTCTCTTAGAGTAACATCCGGATTACTCAAAATGATTTAACAGCCCCTTGGACTTTTGGCTCCTGCTTACCTCTCTAGCTTCATTCTTTGTCACCAAGTCATTAATCTGCTATATCGAACTTTTAAGTTGCTTAAAATGTTGCGTGTTCTTTCTAGACTCTGGATCTTGGAGATTTGACCCTGGTTTATTTCTCTTAACTAGATAACTGCAAGTCTCACTCTCTCCAACTGTATTCAACCAATCTAACATTTGTTAGTTCTTAAGAAAGTTATGCTTTCTCCTGCTTCTTTGCTCTTTGTGCATGCTGTTCTAACACATTTTTTTTCCACCCATTTTTGTCTTATATTCATCCTTCAGTTTTCAGCTTGTTTCCTCAAGGAGGCCTTCCTTGTCCCTAGACCAGGTTCAGTTCCTCTGCTCAATGCACACATTGTACTTTTTATGTACTTTAACATAGCTCTCAACACATTGTATAGGGATTGCTTGTTTTTTCTTCTCCACTAAAGTGTGAGCTCTGAAAGGGTGGCAGTGAGGTATTTATTTTTTTACTACTGTATCCTCTGCACCTGGCATCTTGCCAGACATATGGAAAATGCTCAGTGTATGTATTGAATGTTGACCAGTGAGTGACATAATTAACTTTGCTTGGGTAGGTTAGGGAATATTTCAAAGAGAAGGAAATGCATGGGTTGAGGCTGAAAAATGAATAGAACTTTTCAGGAGGTTGGAGAGAGAGTGATGAGAGAAAGGGCATTTTGGAGAACATCATTTACAAAGGAGTAAAGGTATAAAAAAGCATGAAGCATAAGGGAACTGATTGCTCATAGTTCCAACCAGGTCAGGTACAAATTTGAGGAATTGTTGAAAGATGAAGAGATCAAGTCATAGAAGGCCTGATACGCCATATTCATCTGTTGGTATTGGGAACCATTCATGTTAAGGAGGGAATTTTATCATCTGCTAAACTCTTACTGTGTCATGGGATTTTTCTTAAAATATATTATCTCATTTAATGCTTACAACAGTCTTCTTTCTGACAACTGAATTTCATCTGGGCTGACTGAAGGCTGCTATCTTATATATCCTGATATATTTGGTGTTTATAATTATATCCTAAGCAGAATCATATTCTTGGAAGTCAGGTTTTATGTATTATGCTTCTCTGTATCCCACAGAAAATTTAGGTCAGTGTTGTTATAGTTTTATCTCTTCCTCCAGTTTTGGTATAGTCTTGTGAGTGCTTCTTTTAAAATGCCTCTCAGTTGAGCACAGCATACCAGATGTAATGTGATCATTTATTTTACAGTAGACTAGAGCTTTTATTGTCTGTGTTCTGTGCCCTGAGCTCTTTGTTGAGGAAATTGACAACGACATTGACATTTTTTCTGGAGTAGCCATTTTGTATTGTTTGTTTGTGTTAGGTCACCAAATCTAACCAAGCTTTTCACATGAAGTACTTTTTTTTTTTTTTTTTTTTAACGTAAGCTCTATATCCAACATGGCGCTTGAATTCCAGACCCCGAGATCAAGAGTTTCATGCTGTATCGACTGAGCCAGCCAGGCATCCTGAAGTACTTTTAAGAACTTTTGTATTTGTTTAAGTGATGTTTTGGAGCATAAATTAGGGATTTCCATCTTTCTTCCTTTTAGGGATTTCCATCTTTATTCCTATTAAACTTTATTCTGTTGGTTTTAACTTTGAATTCTGACTTATTTATCTATTTGGATATCTATCTATCCATCTGTCTATATCTACACACACACATGTTTATGTATTTATTTTGAGAGAGAGAGAGAGAAAGGGCAAGAGCAAGCAAGCATGCTCATGTCCACTAGCAGCGGGAGGGGCAGAGAGAGAGGGAAGAGAGAATCCCAAGCATTCTCTGCCCTGTCAGCACAGAGCTGGATGTGGGGCTCGAACCCATGAACTGTGAGATCATGACTTGAGCCAAAATCAAGAGTCAGATGCTCAACTGACTGAGCCACCTAAGCACCCCAGATATTTTTTAACTCATATATTTAAATAGCTAATAGATGGCTTAAAAATCTCAAGATATAAAGGGGTATACAATATTGTGGTTTCCCTTGACCACCCAGTCCTTCACTCTTTCCACAGTTGTTCTTTATGTATTCTCTCAGAGTTTCTATATGCATATACAGTATAAGCAAATATTAATGTGTATTCTTATTTTTAAATATTTTTGTGCACATAAAATGCATGTTATACATACTGTACTTAGTGTTTAGCACTCTTCCCTCCTATCCCAACTTAGTGTTTCTTGGAGATATTTCCAGATAGTCCATAGAGAGCTTTCTTATTTTTAAAAAATGTTTATTTATTTTGAAAGAGAGTGGGGAGGAAGCATCAAGAGAGAAGAAGAGAGAGAGTCCCAAGCAGGCTCTGCATTGTCAGTGTGAAGCCTGCCACAGAACTTGATCTCAGGACTGTGAGATCATGACCTGAGCCAAAATCAAGAGTCAGATGCTTAACCCACTGAGCCACCCAGGTACCCTGAGAGCCTCCTTTCTTTTTTCTCTTCTCTTCTCTTCTCTTCTCTTCTCTTCTCTTCTCTTCTCTTCTCTTCTCTTCTCTTCTCTTTTTTCTTTTCTTCTTTCTTTCTTTCTTTCCTTTCTTTCTCTTTTATCTTTTTTTAATGTTTATTTAAGAAAAAATTTTTTAATGTTTATTTTTGAGAGAGAGCGCGCGAGCACGTGTGCACGCACACATGAGTGGGGGAGGGGCAGAGAGGGAGGGAGACCCAGAATTTGAAGCAGGCTCCAGGCTCTAAGCTGTCAGCATAGAGCCCCACGTGGGGCCCGAACTCACGGACTGTGAGATCATGACCTGAGCCAAAGTCGGATGCTCAACCGACTGAGCCACCCAGGCGCCCCTAATGTTTATTTTTGAGAGAGAGAGAGAGAGAGAGAGCGCGCACAGGTGAAGGGCAGAGAGAAAGAGGGAGACACATCTGAAGCAGGCTTCAGGCTCTAAGCTGTCAGCAGCACAGAGCCTGACACAGGGCTCGAACCCATGAACCATGAGTTCATGACCTGAGCCAAAGTCAGACGTTTAACCAACCAAGCCACCCAGGTGTCCCTCTTTTTTTTTTTTTTTTTTAACGTATGGCATCTCTTTCTTTCTTTCTTTCTTTCTTTCTTTCTTTCTTTCTTTCTTTCTTTCTTTCTTTCTTTCTTTCAGTTTATTTTTGAGAGAGAGAGAGTGCATGAATGTGCAAGTTGGAGAGGGGTAGAGAGAGAGGGAGAGAGAGAGGATCCCAAGCAGGTTCTGCACTATCTATGCAGAGCCTGATGTGGGGCTCAAACTCACGAAGTGTGAGATCATGACCTGAACAGAAATCAAGAGTCAACTGAGCTACTAGGGTGCCCCAAAAGCTTTTGTATTTTTAAAATGTGCAGGGTATTCTAGTTTATGGATATGCCATAATCCATTAATCAGTCCTTTATTAACGGATATTTGAACTCTTTACATTTTTCACTAATCTGTGTTATAGGGATTGACCTTGAATGTACTTGTCAACCTTCATTTACACTTGTGCAAGTGTATCTGTAGGATAAGACCATAAATGTTAGAGATGTTAAGTCTGTGGGTAAATGCATTTGCCCTTCAGTGGTGGTTAACATTTTTTTCTATATAGATCTTGCATTATTTTCTAAGTTTTCTAAGTTTGTTCCTATTTATCCTTTTGTTTGCTGTTGTAAATGAGATCTTTTCTATTGTATTTCTATTGATTGTATATGTTTATTTATATTTGTGTATATATACACATATGGACACAATTTTAGTCATATTTTCATTTTGTTTTTTCAGTTTATTTTGTTGGTTTTCTGAGTATGTAAAATCACTTACAGAATAGATTTTCTTGTTTTCCCACACCAAATTTTATTTTATTTTTTATTTATTTTTTTAAATTTGGGAGAGAGAGAGGGAGGGAGGGAGGGAGGGAGGAAGGAAGGAACAGAGAGAGAGGGAGAGAAAGAATCCCAAGCAGGCTCCACGCTTTTCACGCAGAGTGCAACGTATTTTATCCATATTTCTGCTTTATTAAATTTATTTAATGTTTATTGTCAGTTCTTTTTGTGAAGTTTTCTCAGAATTTCATCCTCTGATACTTTCCTCAGCAAAGAATCATGGACAAGAATTTTTGGTTGTTTAGAACACATTTGTAACTTTTATACTTTAACTTTGTACTTTAAGGACACCTTGGTGGCATAGAACATACTTTGCCTACACTTTATTTCCTTTAGTTTCTCTTTCTTTCTCTTTCTTTCTTTCTCTCTCTCTCTCTCTCTCTCTCTCTCTCTCTGTCTTGTTTTCTTTCTCTCTTTTTCTTTCTTTCTCTTTCTTTCTTTCTTTCTTTCTTTCTTTCTTTCTTTCTTTCTTTCTTTCTTTCTTTCTTTCTTCTGTGTAGTGGTGATTTTATTGGTATAGAATACATTTCCAAGGATGGAATGTCAGGTTCAAAGACTCTATGTATTTTTAATTTAATAGATGTTGTTACATGACTCTTCAAAAAGGCCATAACAATTTACATTTCTAGCACAATGTATAGAAGTGCCCATTTCTTGCATCCCAGCCAGCAATAAATATTATCTGTCCTTTGAATTTTTTTTCTTGTTTGAAAACTGGGAAGTGATTTCTCACTGCTATTTCAATTTGCATTTTCCTAATTAATTTGCATTTGGATTTGATCTTGTTTTTGTTGGATACTTGCATTTGTATTCTATGTGCGTGCATGTATTGATGCTTTTTCTCCCCCTTTTGGGTCTTTTGTTCCACTCTTGCCAATATTTAAGAGCTCTAGATACATTAGAATATTATTTCTTTGTCTTTCATTAGCCTTACAATTGTTTTTTAAACTGTCATTTCTCTATTAACTTTGTTTATGCCATTTGTTACAGCTATTCGTATATAGTCAATACGATTTCTCACTGTCTCCAGAATATATGTGTAACCGCCTAAATTTATTTTTTCCCACAGTTTTATTATTTATTTATTTTTAAATTTACATCCAAGTTAGTTAGCATATAGTGCAACAATGATTTCAGGAGTAGATTCCTTAATTCCCCTTACCCAGTTAGCCCATCTCCCTTCCCACAACCCCTCCAGTAACCCTCTGTTTGTTCTCCGTATTTAAAAGTCTCTTAGGTTTTGTCCCCCTCCCTGTTTTTATATTATTTTTGCTTGCCTTCCCTTATGTTCATCTGTTTTGTATCTTAAAGTCCTCATATGAGTGAAGTCATATGATATTTGTCTTTCTCTGACTGACTAATTTCGCTTAGCATAATAGCCTCTAGTTCCATCCATGTAGGTGCAAATGGCAAGATTTCATTCTTTTTGATTGCCGAGTAGTACTTTGGCTATTGTTGATAGTGCTGCTATAAACTTTGGGGTGCACGTGCCCCTTCGAAACAGATAAATACCTAGTAGTGCAATTGCTGGGTTGTAGGGTAGTTCTATTTTTAATATTTTGGGGAACCTCCATACTGTATTCCAGAGTGGCTGCACCAGTTTGCATTCTCACCAGCATTGCCAAAGAGATCCTCTTTCTCCACATCCTTGCCAACATCTATTGTTGCCTGAGTTGTTAATGTTAGCCATTCTGACAGGTGTGAGGTGGTATCTTATTGGTTTTTTTTTTTTTAATATGAAGTTTATTGTCAAATTGGTTTCTATACAACACCCAGTGCTCATCCCAACAGGTGCCCTCCTCAGTACCCATCCCCCACCCCCCCTTCCTCCCACCCCCCCATCAACCTTCAGATTGTTCTCAGTTTTTAAGAGTCTCTTATGGTTTGGCTCCCTCCCTCTCTAACTTTTTTTTTTCCTTCCCCTCCCCCATGGTCTTCTGTTAAGTTTCTCAGGATCCACATAAGATGTTTATAGCAGCACTTTGAACAATAGCCAAATTGTGGAAAGAGCCTAAATGTCCATCAACTGATGAATGGATAAAGAAATTGTGGCTTATATACACAATGGAATACTGTGTGGCAATGAGAAAGAATGAAATCTGGCCATTTGTAGCAACGTGGATGGAACTGGAGAGTGTTATGCTAAGTGAAATAAGTCATACAGAGAAAGACAGATACCATATGTTTTCATTGTGGTTTTGATTTGTATTTCCCTGATGGTGAGTGATGTTGAGCATTTTTTCATGTGTTGGTTGGCCATCTGGATGTTTTCTTTGGAGAAATGTCTATTCATGTCTTCTGCCGGTTTCTTCACTGGATTTTTTGTTTTTCGGGTGTGGAGTTTGGTGAGTTCTTTATAGATTTTGGATACTAGCCCTTTGTCCGATATGTCATTTGCAAATATCTTTTCCCATTCCGTCAGTTGCCTTTTCATTTTGTTGATTGTTTCCTTTGAAGTGCAGCAGCTTTTTATCTTGATGAGGTCCCAATAGTTCATTTTTGCTTTTAATTCCCTTGCCTTTGGAGATGTGTCAAGTAAGAAATTGCTGTGGCTGAGGTCAGAGGTTTTTTCTTGCTTTCTCCTCTAGTGTTTTGATGGTTTCCTGTCTCACAGTCAGGTTCTTTATCCATTTTGAGTTTATTTTTGTGAATGGTGTAAGAAAGTGGTCTAGTTTCATTCTTCTGAATGTTGTTTTCCAGTTCTCCCAGCATCATTTGTTAAAGAGACTGTTTTTTTCTTTTTAAAGTTTTTGAAGTCCAGTAAAATTTCTAAGCTACATCTTACTCTGAGCATTCTGTAGTACTGTTTCTTGGCACAAAGTGTGTGTTTCAATATTTATCTTAAAAATCTTTATTGGGGCACCTGGGTGGCTCAGTCGGTTAAGCATCTGACTCTTGATTTTGGCTCAGGTCATGATCTCACAGTTCGTGCGTTCTAGCCCCACTGTCTGTGCTGACAGTGCAGAGCCTGCTTGAGATTCTCTCCCTCTTTCCCTCTCTGCCCCTCCTCTGCTCTCTCTCTCCAATCAATCTTTTTCACACCCCCCCCCACAGGAAAACTTTCCCAAATTATATCTTTATAATTATATTCCTAAATTACATCTTTCTTTGTTTTGTGTTTGTTTAGTTATTTCAGTTAGGCATATATTGGATTCCTTTTGCTGTTTCTCTAGCTGTACTTTTCCCTTTAATTCTATTTCAAATTTGTGGGTTGATGTTTTTAATCAGTTTTAGAAAGATGTCAAGTGTTACCTTTTGAATATTACTATTTTTCCCTCTCTTTTAGTGGATACTAGTTATCAGTTTCTTAGGCCTTTTGAATAAGTTCCACATGTCTATTATATACTTCTTGTTTCTTCCCCATTCTTTTCCTCTCTGTTTCAGTTTAGGTATTTTCTATTGATCTCTCTTCAGTTTAATTCTGTGTTCTGGTGTGTTCAGTCTTTTTTTTTTTTTAAGGTTTAATTTTATTTTTGAGAGAGAGAGAAAGAGCGAGCGTGAGCAAGCTAGCTGGGGAGGGGCAGAGAGAGAGGGAGACACAGAATCTGAATCAGGCTCCAGGCTCTGAGCTGTCAGCACAGAGCCCAATGTGGGGCTTGAACTCACAAACCATGAGACCATGACCTCAGCCGAAGTCCGATGCTTAAGCGACTGAGCCACCCGGGCACCCCCTGTGTTCAGTCTTCTTATAAACTCCTGTTGAGTGCTTTATTTCAGTTATAGAATTTTTCATTGTTAGAAATCGTATTTGATTAGTTTTTACAGATTCTAGTCCTCGTTGAATATCTGAAACATTATTTATTTTATATATTTTTTCTGAATTTTCTTTTTATTTATTTAAAATATTTTTAATGTTTATTTTTGATAGACACAGAGCACGAATGGGGGAGGGGCAGAGAGGGGGAGACACAGAATCATAAGCAGGCTCTAGACTCTGAGCTGTCAGGCCATGAGATCATGGCCTGAGCCGAAGTCAGTCGCTTAACCGACTGAGCCACCCAGGCACCCCTGAATTTTCTTTAAAAAAAAAAGTTTATTTTTGAGAAAGTGCAAGAATGCACAAGCAGGAGAGGGGCAGTGAAAGAGGGGGACAGAAGATCTGAAGCGAGTTCTGTGCTGACAGCAGAGAGCCTGATGTGGCGCTTGAACTCACGAACCATGAGATCGTGACCTGAGCCAAAGTCAGATACTTACCCCACTGAGCCACCCAGGGGCCCCTCTTAATTTTCTTTAACCTACTAATCATAGTTTTTAAAAAAATCCTATTTGGTTAGTACAATATTTGGATCATCTGTGAATCTTCTATTATCTAGTTTTTCCTCTTGATTATTGGTTATATTTTTTGTCCCACTGCATGTCTAGTAAGTTTTTATTGTATAATGGACATTGCATATAAAAGAATAGTACAGACTCCAGATACAGTCTTCTACTGGAGAGTGTTTCTGTCAGTCCAGTCAGGGATTTCAGTAGTTAGATCTGTGTTGCGGTTTTAGTAAGAGTTGGGTCTAGCTCCCCCTTATGGTAAAATCTTCCTGAGCTTTTTTATTTGAGAGACTGGTAGATCATGGTCTTTGTGAGTCCTGAAATGCTGTAGAAGTTTAATTTATGTCATTGAGAGGTTTTTGTCTTAGCACACCACTAAATTTGGCAAATTCCTTTGGGTAAGACTGGTTTTCTATTTGAAGCCTGTCCTTTACTTTGGCAAGTGTTTATTTCTAAAACACTGTGAAACTTCAGGAAATTTCATTCTCCCATAGAGACATTTCAGCACTTCTTTGTAATTCTCTATATATCTCCAGAATTTAGCAGATCCTGTGGGGTCATGTGTTTGAGCCCTGTCAAATTTCCAATTTATTACACCAGTCCCTTGTAACTACTAAATGCTTTGCTGGTTTCTTTTTGTTTTGTTTCAATAGCAACTCTTTGTCTGGAACAAACCCAAACTTCAACCTATGTACATAATTGGCACATGCTCTGAAGGAAGAAAAACAGCTGGCATTTGTCATCTTACCTTGGACTGTTTCTCTCTTCTTTGGAATTTTAGGTCATCTGGTGTTTGTTGTTTCCACAGTTTTCTAATGCCTTTGGAAATATGATATTTGTGATTTATTTAGCTTTTTCTAATTGTTATCATGGGAATGTTAGCCTGCTGTTACTACACATTAACTGTATTGCAATTTACATTTTGTGTTCACTTTTCTAATTTCTATCCTCTACCTTTTACTATGCATTCTGTAATTCTGTGGTGCTTATTTTTTCTTGTGCCTCTTTTAATTTTGTCTTCATTTCTGTTACTTTTTTTTCTTTTCTCTTTTCTTGAGCTGTGTAAATTTTTGTCTCATTTTTTTCTGTTGTCCTAACATCTCTTTCTTGAGTTCTTGTACTTATGCTTTGTGGTCCTTTTTCATAGAGGCTTTATTATGTTTTTTAATGGTGAAATGCTTGATCACAACTTTTATCTTCTCCAGTGTAAAATGATGGATATTTCTTGTCTGTTGGTAAATTTTGCTGCTCTTGTCCACTATTTTTCATTTCGTATTTTAATGGCAATGCTATTCTGGTTGTTTTTTAAACACACCTTTATTGAGGTATAATTCACACACAATAAATTGTATATATTTAGAGTGTGCCGTGTGATACATTTTGATATATGTATGTATAATATTTAACTGTAAATATATATGTATTATGTTTCTAATTATAATATATATTTATAATTATGTTTCTAATTATGATATTATATTTATAATTATAAACTCATCACCACAGTCATGCTAATGAACATATCAGTTACTCTCAAAAGTTTCCTAGTTCCTTTTGTAATCCCTCTCTCTTGTCTTTCTCTCACCCATTCTTAGGCAACCCTGCTCTACTCTGTGTCATTATAGATTAATTTGCATTTCTAGAATTGTATATAAATGGAATCAAAAGCATGCATTTAACTTTTGGTATGACTTTTTTTTGTAAGTTTATTTATTTATTTTGAGAGAGAGAGAGAGAGAGAGTTTGCAGGAGGGAGAGAGAGAGAGGGAGAGAATCCCAAGCACCCTCTTCACTGTCAGCATAGAGCCTGATCAATGGCTTGAACTCATGAAATGGGAGATCATGACGTGAGCCAAAATCAAGAGCCATACACGTAACTGACTGAGCCACCCAGGTGCCTTGGTCTGACTTTTTTTAATCAGAATAATTATTTTGGGATTCATTCATGTTGCATATCTCAATAGTTTTTTTCCTTTTTATAACTGAGTAGTACTGTTAAACATTAAATTACAGAGAGACACAAATATTTTCTAAGACCAAATAGACTCATAACTGGCTGCTTTTATCCCAGGGGAATGGTGGGAGGAGGTGAGAAACTGTCACATATAGGATAGAAGTCAACTGAACTTTCAGAGAACTTTTGATGATTGATCAGAATCTTGAAGACCTCCAGTCACAGAGCAAGTTTGCACTCACCTGCTAGTCATTTTCCACTGTGTCTTCACTTAGTTTGGGGTGGGAGTCTGCCAGAGGCTGAGAAAAGGGCAGGGGGACTGTGAGGAAACCCCCAAGATTCATGGAGTCTTTACCAAGTGAATGGAAGTGATGTGCCAGTGGTTGGGAATAGGGCATGAAAGGTGAGAGAGATCTCCCTGAGATAAATGAGCACTTCATCGGGAGCATAGCAGCAGCTGCTGAAAACTGGGAGAAGGCAGATGGGTACAAAGTGATTTCCCAAGATATAAAAACCAAGGTGCCTAAGAGGCTGGTAGCTTGGCTGTAAATCAGAGAGAGAGAGGCTGAATGAGATCGAGATCTTCTGTGGCATATGAAGCAGAGACATTTCTTGTGGTTCAGCTGGGCTGGAAAGTCATAGACCTTAAAAATCTTGCTGGTGCTCAAATCTCTAATCTTGCTGAAGAAAAAGTTATGATTCTCTATCCAAACATTTGTGAAACAGTGGTGAGCTAAATTAAAATAGTTGAAATAAATCAAAGGTGAAATAAAGCCAGACCCAGCCTAAGTACCCAGATTGACTCAGTCTTCTAGCCTAGTGGCTCCTATTATTGTCTGGCGTACAATAGAAAATTGTGAGACATGCAATGAAAGAAGATAAAAATGACTCATAATCAAAAGACAAAATAGTCAATAGAAGCAGCCTCATAGATGACCTAGATGTTAGCATTAACAGAGAGGGACTTTAAAGTAACTGTGATAAGTATGCTTTTCATACGTGTATGAAGAGGTGAAGAATTTCAGCAGGGAAATGGAAACTGTAAAAGAATGAGCCACATAGGAATTTTAGAACCAAAAAGTTCAGGATCAGAAATGAAGAATTCATTTGATGGGCTTAGCTGCAGGACAGAACATAGCAGTAGAAAGAATAAGGCAACTGATGGTGCCTTAGAAGTTATCCATGCTAAACTAAAGAAAAAGATGGATGATGATAAAACTGAACAAGTTTTGAGATCTGTAGGATACAATCAAATTAACATATGGGTGCTTGGAATCCCAAAAGGAGACTAGACAGAAAATGGAATAAAAAATAATTGAGAAAATAATGGCTGAGAATTTTCTAGTATTAATGAAAGATACCAGTGCACAGATCCAAAAAGTTCACAGAAACCCAAATAAGATTACCTAGGTAAATTCCATTCAAAGAAAATCTTAGAGATAAAAGGCACCTTAGTGGAGGAGAAACAACAGGAATAAGTAATAATGTCTCAGAGTTTATAGCATGTATAGAGGCAAAATATGACAATAGGAACACAAATGATAGGAAAATAGAGATACTGAAGTCAGTTCTTACATTGTTTCTGAGGTATTAAAATATTACTTAGGGAAAGACTATAGTAAATTAAGGATGCATATCGTAGTCTCTAAAGTACTAAAAATACCAAATAGTGTACCTAAAAAGCCAGTAGAAGAAACAAGTGAAATTGTAAAATATGTTCAATTAACCAGAAACAAGGGACATGAAGTTACCAGTAATAACAGAGTAGGGAGGTTTAAAGATTCACCCGTCTACTGAAGCAACAATTAAGCTGGTAAAAACTGTTATTATGAACTTTTTTTGAGCTCTGGAATCTAACAAAAACTATAAAACCAGGTGAATGCTTAATGAAGAAAGAGGCTTATAAATTTTGGTAAAAGGGTATTGTGGTCCTTTTACTTACCCACCTGCTATCCCCTACATTGCCCAGCTGGTAACAGCTGTGGGAGCAACAGCCCATGTACCTGGTATGGGTTTCTAGTGCCAGAGTGGGGCTATATGGATTTTGTTCTGAAAGAATTGGGGTTGTGTACTTTGACCTGTCTAGTAGTGCCATGAGTGATTAGCTCAAGGTCTTACATTTGTTTTGACCCCTTCAGAACTCTCTCAGGCTGGAGTAGCCTTCTTGGACAATGTTCATTTAAATCACTTAAAGGCGTATGGTACCTGCAGCCACCTGTGGCAAAGGACAACAGATGGGACAAGCAGCAGAGACATTGAAAAGCCTAGGAAGGGATAGGGGGTGAAGGAGATAACATGGGGAAGTAATAGGCTTTACACAGTGTTTGCCAGGGAATCAAAAGTCTATGTGTATGCCAAGGGCTAGCCACATGCTCAGAAAGACCTGAACTTGCACTTCTGGCTTATTTTTAGGCTCTCTGTATGCAGAAATGAAGGTTAGGGCAGAATTGTAAATGGCCTGGCTAAGCATTGAAGGAGTGCCCTAATTCAGGCCAGTCTGCATAGACCAGGAGAGTACTTTTCCTCACCTCCTCATTTTGGCTCCAGGTCTTTAAGAAAATCTCTGTCAGATCTCAGGCTGAGCACTAAGCCAGTGAACAGAGACTTCAGTGGTCACATAACACAAAAAATACACTTTTACAAAGCTAGTTTAGGAAAATCACTAAACAAACAATTATAACCCACAGCAAGCAGAAACAACAAACTCTGGGGAGTGAGAAGAATCAAAATTGTCAGTTACTACATTATAAT
Source organism: Lynx canadensis (assembly GCF_007474595.2). NCBI lineage: Eukaryota > Metazoa > Chordata > Mammalia > Carnivora > Felidae > Lynx > Lynx canadensis. The sequence goes on from NC_044304.2 coordinate 19,460,011, forward strand.
GTAGTGTCTAGTTTCCAAGAAAAAAAGATTATGAGACATGCAAAGAAACAAAATCTGTAGCCCATTTATAGAAAAAAAGAAATGAACAGAAACTGTGCCTGAGGATGTCTGGACACTGAACTTACTACACACGACTTTTTATCAGCTGCCTTAAATATACTCACAGAGCTAAAGGAAATCATGGGCATAGAACTAAGAAGTCCAGGAGAATGATTACCCACAAAAAACGAAGAACAGAGGAACAAAGAACAAATGGGACCAAAAAAGCCAAGATTATAGACTTAAACCATATAAATAATTATGTTAATTTTTAAATAGACTAAATTATCCATTTAAAAGACCAACATTATCAGACTGGATAAAAAAAGCAGTACATAACAATACACTGTTAACAGGAAATATACTTTAAAGATGAAGATATAGATAATAACTAAAATAGGTTAGAAAAAGATGCTGTACAAACATGCATAAGAAAGCTGGTTTTGCTGTATTACTATGAGACAGAGTAGACTTCAGGGAATACTACCAGAGACCAAGAACAGTTAATAATGATAAAAGTTTCAATTTACTGAAGATTTAAAAATCTTAAATGTGTATATACTAATAGAGGTTTAGCACACGTGAAACAACAGTTGACAGAACTAAAGGGAGAAATAGATGTATCTATAATAATTGGAGATTTATCTTTTAGTAAGTGATAGATGAAGCAGACAAAATGTCAGTTAGATTTTGGAAGATTTAAACTACACTACCAACCAAAACTTGACACAATTGAAATTTTAGATGACTATACCCAACAGAGGATACAATTTTTTTTTTAATGAAGGTATTTATTTATTTATTTATTTATTTATTTAGTAAGTAAATAAACAGGACACAATTTTTTTAAAATGAAGGTATTTATTTTGTTTTGAAGTTTATTTATTTACTTCATTTTATTTTTTAAATATAATTTATTGTCAAGTTAGCTAACATACAGTGTATACAGTGTGCTCTTGGCTTCGGGAGTAGATTCCCATGATTCGTTACTTACATACAGCACCCAGTGCTCATCCCAACAAGTGCCCTCTTTAAATTGCATATGTTATCACCAAGATAGACCATATGCTAACCCAAAAAACGTATCTTAAAAAAATTTCTTCTTTATTTTAGAAAGCGAGTGTGAACAGGGGATAGGGAGAGAGTGAATCTTAAGCAGGCTGCACGCTGAGTGTGGATCCCAGTGCGAGGCTTGAACCCATGACCCTGGGACCATGATCTGAGCTGAAATCAAGATCAGTTGCTCAACTGACTGAGCCACCCAGGTGCCACCAAAAAACATATCTTAATAAATTTTTGAGGATTGAAATAATAGAGTGTGTTCTCCAACTAGAATAAAATTAACTTAGAGATCAATGATAAGATAATCAGGAAACCCTCACATATTTGGAAATATTTCTAAATAACTCATCAGTCAATTATAAAAAAAAAACCACAAAGGAAATTAGAAAATGTTTTGAATTGAATAATGAAAACATACTATCAAAATTTGTGGATGCAATAAATATTGCAATGCTAGAGGAAATTTTATAGTTTAATTTTTTTATTTACTGAAAAAAATTTTTTAATGAGCTTTTTACTTTGGAGTGATTTTGGGTTTACAGAGAAGTTGCAGAGGTGGTGCAGAGGGATCCTGTACCCCTCATGCAGTTTCTCCTGATGCCAGCCTCTAAGGTTTCCATGTTGCTTTTGTCCAAACCATGGAAACAGTATTGGTCCATTGACTGATGGAAGGCTCTTTCCCCTGGGCATTACTCTCAGGCCTATTCTACCCAGGCCGCACCTCACACATAGCAATTCTGAGCCTGCTCTAGGCTGTGAGAGTGTCTCTGTGAGACTCATTCAGGGTCTATCTGACATAAGGTGAGGTTCTGGACTTTCAGGGGGAATTGCGCAGGGGTGACTGCTCTTCTTGTCACATCATAGCAGGGAAGTTTTATTTATTTTTTATTTTTTATTTTTTTTAATATGAAATTTATTGTCAAATTGGTTTCCATACAACACCCAGTGCTCATCCCAACAGGTGCCCTCTTCAGTGTCCATCATCCACTTTCATAGTGGGGAAGTTTTAAATGCTTATATTGGAAAGAAAGAAAGATTTTTTTTCTTTACAAGTTTTTATTTAAATTCTAATTAGGTAAAATTCAGTGTAGTATTAGTTTTAGGTGTCGAATTCAGTGATTCATCACCTACATACAGCACCCAGTGCTCATCACAACAAGTGCCCTCCTTAATAGCCATCACCTATTTAACACATTCCCACTCCCCTCCCGTCTAGCAAGTATCAGTTCTCTATAGTTAAAAGTCTGTGGGTGCCTGGGTGGCTCAGTTGGTTAAGTGTCGACTCTTGATTTTGGCTTGGGGAATGATCTCATGATTCATGGGATTGAGCCCCATGTCGGGCTCTACACTGACAGGGAGGAGCCTGCTTGGGATTCTCTCTCTCTCCTCCTCTCTCTGCCCCTCCCCTGCTCATGTTCACTTCCTCTCTCTCTCTCAAATAAATAAACTTAAAATAGTCTGTGTCTTGATTTGCCTCTTCTCCCCACCATGTTCATTTGTTTTGTTTCTTAAATTCCACGTGAGTAAAATCATATGGTAATTGTCTTTCTGTGACTTATTTCACTTAGCATAATACTCTCTAGCTCCATCCACATTGTTGCAAATGGCAATATTTAATTTTTTTAAGTTTATTTATTTTGAGAGAGAGAGGGTGTGTGAATTTTGCAAGTGGGGAGTGGCAGAAGGTGAGGGAGAGAGAGAATCTCAAGCAGGCTCTGCATTGTCAGCATGGAACCTGATGGGCTCAAATCCATGAACTGCAAGCTCATGACCTGAGCTGAAATCAAGAGTTGGATGCTTAACTGACCGAGCCACCCAAGCACCCCAAGATTTAATTCTTTTTTATGGCTGAGTAATATTCCATTGTATAGATATACCACATTTTCTTTATTCATTTATCAGTCGATGGAGATTTAGGCACTTTCCATAATTTGGATGTTGCTGCTGTAAACATTGGAGTGCACGTATCCCTTTGAATGAGTATTTTTGTATCCTTTGGGTAAATAGTAGTGTAATTGCTGGATCATAGGATAGTTCTATTTTTAACTTTTTGAGGACCCTCCATACTGTTTTCCAGAGTGGTTGGAAGGCAAGAAAGATTTAAAGTGAATAATCCAAGGTACCTACTGGAGAAAATAGAAGAACAATAGCAAATTAAAATAGAATGAAATAAAAAAATCAGAGCAGAAATCAATTAAGTAGAAAATGGATGGAGACTAGAGAAAACTAGTAAAACTAAAAGTGATTTTTTAAAAGGATTAATAAAAATGATAAGTTCTTTAGTAAGACTAAATTAAATAAAACATTCATAATGAGAGAACATTAGAGAATATTATGAATCATTTTACTTAAATTCCTTGAGAGGCACATTTGAACAAAATTGACACAGGAAGAAATAGAGTGATACTAAATTAAATAAATTCAGTTTCTAATAAAATAATTTTCCCACAAAGAAGACTCAAGTCCCAAATGGTTTCATGTGTGAATTCTGTGAAACATGCTTTTCAAAAGCAAAAGAGGGTGAAACATTTCCTAACTCATTATGAAGCCAGTGTAACTTTTATCTAAAACCCTAATAAGATTAAAAGAAAATTATAGACCAATATCCTTTATGATTATAGATGTAAAAACTCTTGATATAAGCAAATAATTTATATAGATTTATACAATGTATATATTTTATATAATGCTGGATTTACCAATCTAATAAAAGGCACATATGAAGAACCCACATCTAACATTATGCTTAATAATGAAACATAGAATGTTTCCCTTCAAACTTCAGGAACAAAATAAGAACATCTGCCTTTATAAGTTTTATTTTTTTATTTCTTTAATGTTTATTTTTGAGAGAGAGAGACAGAGTGTGAGTAGGGGAGGAGCAGAGCAAGAGGGAGACACAGAATCCAAAGCAGGGTCCAGGCTCCGAGCTGTGAGCACAGAGCCCAATGTGGGGTGCGAACCCACGAACTGTGAGATCATGACCTGAGCCAAGTTGGATGCTCAACCAACTGAGCCACCCAGGCGCCCCTGTAAGTTTTATTTGACATTGCTTTGGGAGCTTTGTTCCATAATCAAGAAAAAAAGTACAAGCATACCTTGGAGATACTGCCGGTTTGGTTTCCAGACCACTGCAATAAACTGAGTATCACAATAAAGTGAGTCAAATGAATTTTTTGGTTTCCTAGTGCATATAAAAGTTATGTTTACACTATAGTCTATTAAGTGTGTAGTAAAATTATGTGTATTAAACAGTGGACATCCCTTAAGTCAGAGAAAGACAAATACTGTATGATTTTACTTGTATGTGGAATTTAAGAAACAAATGAGCAAAGGAAAAAAAGAAAGAGAGAGGCAAAGCAAGAAACAGATTCTTAACTAGAGAGGACAAACTACCAGAGGGGAGGTAGTTGGGGGGATGGGTTAAATAGGTGATGGGGATTATGGAGTGCACTTGTTGTGATGACCACTGGGTGTCATATGGAGGTATTGAACCACTATATTGTACACCTGAAACTACTATTGCACTATATGTTAACTGGAATTGTAATAAAAACTTAAAAAAATAAAAAGCATTTAGAGTCTCCCTCCAAAAATTAAAAGATACTGTATTGCTAAAAAAATGCTAACTATCATCTGAGCTTTCAGCAAATTATATTATTTTTGCTGGTGGAGGGTCTTGATGTTGACAGCTGCTGACTGATTAGAGTGGTGGCTGCTGAAGGTTGAGTGTCTGTGGCAATTTCTTTAAATAAGATAACAGTGAAGTTTGCTGCATTGACTCTTCTTTTTACGAATGATTTTTCTCTGTAGTATGGGATGCTGTTTGATAGCATTTTACCCACAGTAGAACTTCTTCCAGAATTGTAGTCAGTGTCTTAAATCCTGCTGCTGCTTTATCAATGAAGTTGATGTAATATTCTAAATTACTTTGTTGTCATTTCACCAGTCTTCACAGCATTGTCACTAGGAGAGGATTCCATCTCAAGAAACTAGTTTGTTTATCCATAAGAAGCAATTCCAATGTTAAAGTTTTATCATGAGGGGTGCCTAGGTGGCTCAGTCGGTTGAGTATCAGACTTTGGCTCAGGTCATGATTTCATGGTTCGTGGGTTCGAGCCCTGCTTTGGGCTCTGTGCTGACAGCTCGGAGCCTAAAACCTGCTTTGGATTTTGTGTCTCCCTCTCGCTCTCTGCCCCTCCCCCACTCATGCTCTGTCTCTCTCTCAAAAATAAATAAACGTTAAAAAAAAGTTTTATCATGAAATTGCAGCAATTCGATCACAGGTTCAGACTCTACTCCTAATTTTGGCTCTCTTGCTATTTCCATCACATCTGTGGTTACTTTCTTCACAGAAGTCTTGAATCCTTCAAGGTCATCAATGATGGTTAGAATCAGCTGCTTTCAAACTCCTGTTCATATGGATATTTTGACCTCTTCCTGTGAATCACGAAAGTTCTTAATGACATCTAGAATTATGAATTCTTACCAGAAGGTTTTCAATTTACTTTGTCCAGATAAGGAACCACTATCTGTGGAAGCTGTAACCTTACAAAATTCTTTTTTTTTTTTTTGCCTCAAAAAGTGACGTTTATTCAAAGAAAAAAAGAAAAAAATGACAAGATGTCCATCCCTTGGTTCTCTTCCCTCCCCTCTCCTGCTCCTCTTTAGCCCCCCATGGACTGAACCCTCAGTAGGGCTAGGTAGCAGGACAGTTCCTTAGATGAGTTCAGGAACATTGAGGGGCATCTCCTCAATGGAGGTGTTATGGAGGGTTTCCCTATATTGAAGAATCCTCTTGTCTTTTTCTGTCACTATGTCAATAGCCACACCATTATGGCCAAATTGTCCACCAGGACTGATTCTGTCAATATAATTTTCCCTGTTGGTGGGAAGGTCATACTTGATGACTAAAGAAACCTGTGGCACATCAATGCCTCTGGCCAGCAGATCAGTAGTAATCAGTACTCTGCTAGAGCCAGAGTGAACTCCTTCATGATAACATCTCATTTAACATCTCATTCCATATCTCTGTGCATAGCAGACATGGTGGGGTCTTTGGTGTACATCTTTTCAGTGAGTCAATAAACCTTTCTTAGGGTGTTGATGAATATGACTGCCTGCATGATGGTCAGGGTTTCATACAAGTCACACTATGTGTCCAGCTTCCACTCCTCTCCTTCCACATTGAAATAGAACCAGTGGATACCCTTCAGGGTCAACTCCTCCTTTTTGAACAGAATCTGAATGGGGTCCCTCATGAACTTCTTGGTCACCTCAAGCATGTTGGAAGGCATTGTAGCTGACAGCAATACCACCAGGGTGTTGCTGTTGAGCTTTTGGAATATGTCATAGATCTGGTCCTTGAATCCGCGGCTTAACATTTCATCAGCTGGATGGAACTAGAGGGTATTATACTAAGTGAAATTAGTCAAAGACAAATACCACATGACTTCACTCATATGAGGACTTAGACACAGAACAGATAAACATAAGGGAAGAGAAGCAAAAATAATATAAAAACAGGGAGGGGGACAAGACATAAGAGACTCTTTTTTTTTTTTTTTTTTTTTAAATTTTTTTTTTTCAATGTTTATTTATTTTTGGGACAGAGAGAGACAGAGCATGAACGGGGGAGGGGCAGAGTGAGAGGGAGACACAGAATCGGAAACAGGCTCCAGGCTCCGAGCCATCAGCCCGGAGCCTGACGCGGGGCTCGAACTCACGGACCGCGAGATCGTGACCTGGCTGAAGTCGGACGCTTAACCGACTGCGCCACCCAGGCGCCCCAAGAGACTCTTGAATATGGAGAACAAACAGGGGGTTACTAGAGGAGTTGTGGGAGGGGGGATGGGCTAAATGGGTAAGGGGTATTAAGGAATCTACTCCTGAAATCATTGTTGCACTATATGCTAACTAACTTGGATGTAAATTAAAAAAATAAAAGAAAAAAAACATTTCATCAACTTGTCCAGTACAAACTATTTGATGTATTTGGGAGACAGGTGTTTCTGGTTAAGCATATCAAACACATGTCCTGGGGTACCCATGATGTTATGGGGATCTTCCATCTGCAGCTTCTGCACTTCAGAATGTACATTGGTCCCCCCAATGCAGGCATGGCAGGGGGCACCCATGTAATATCCTAATACCATGACTACCTTCTGTATCTGCTGAGCTAACTCTCTAGTGGGTGCCAGGACCGAAGCCTGTGTAGTCTTTAGATTCAATTCCATCTTGTTGCAGAATCAATGTGGCAAAAGTGGCTGTTTCCTAGTCCCAGATTGGGCTTGAGCAATCATATCATAACCCTGATACAAGGAAGAATGCCTTGTTGCTGGACGGCAGAAGGCTTCTCAAAAACATAGGCATAGATGCCACAGAGAAGGGACTCACAGAGGTTCATGTCATTACAGCTCTCAACTTATTTCAGTTACTCTTGATGATACCTTCAGGTGCTACCCATCAGGCCATTGTCTCTGGATCAGGAATCCTGACCTCAGAGACATGATCCTTAGAAACTAGACAAAATATATTTCTTAAATAAAAATACTGACAGTTGAAATTATTCCATGAGCCATGGGATAAAATGGATGGTTAGCAGGCAGGAAAACAATATTAATCTTGCAGGATATCTCCATCAGAGGTTTTGGGTGATCAGCTGCATTGTCAATGAGAATAATATTTTGAAAGGAGAATCTTTTTCCTGAGTGGTAGGTATTAACAGTGGCCTTCAAATATTAGTAAACCATGTTGTAAACAGATGTGCTGTCTTTTAGGCTTTACAATTCCACTTACAGAGCACAGGAAGAGTAGATTTAGCATAATTCTTAAGGGCCCTAGAATTTTCAGAATGGTAAGTGAGCATTGGCTTTCATCTTAAAGTCATCAGCTGTATTAGCCCCTAACAGGAGAGTAGCCTATCCTTTGAAACTTTTAAGCCAGGCATTGACTTCTCTCTAGCTTTCTAATGAAAGTCCTAGATAGCATCTTCTTCCAATATAAGGCTGTTTTGTCTACATAGAAAATCTGTTGTTTAGTGTAGCCACCTTCATTAATTATCTTAGCTAGATCTTCTGGATAACTTGCTGCAGCTTTATGTCAGTACTTGCTGCTTCATCTTGTACTTTTATATTAGGGAGATGGATGTCTTCTTTCCTTAAACCTCATAAACCAATGTCTGCTAGCTTCAAACTTTTCTTCTGCAGTGCCCTCATCCCTCCCAGTCCTTTGTAGAATTGGATTAATTTGGGGGCTTAAAGGAATGTTGTGGCTGGTTTGATCTTTTATCCAGCATATGTCATCCATATCAGCAGTAAGACTGTTTTGCTTTCTTATAATTTGTGGGTTCATCAATTTCCTTCCAAAACATTTCCTTTGCATTCACAACTTGGCTAAGTGTTTGGTGCCAGAGGCCTAGCTTTTGGCCTGTTGGCTTTCGACATGCCTTCTTCACTAAGCTTAATTATTTCTAGCTTTTGATTTAAAGTGAGAGACTTGACTTTTCCTTTCAGTTGAATACTTAGAGGCCATTGTAGGGCTATTAATTGGCCTAATTTCAATATTTTTGTGTTTTGGAATAGGGAGGTCTGAGGAGAGGGAGAGAGACAGGGGAATGGCTGGTTGGTAGAACAGTCAGAACACACACAATATTAACTGGAGGAGTTAAGATGGCAGAGGATAGGGAGACCCTGAGCTTGCCTTGTCCCTTGAACACAACTAGATAAATGTCAAATTACTTTTTTTAATGTTTATTTTTGAGAGAGAGAGAGAGAGAGAGAGTGTGTGTGAGTGGGAGAGGGGCAGAGAGAGAGAGGGAGACACAGAATCTGAAACAGGCTCCAGGCTCTGAGCTGTCAGCACAGAGCCTGACACGGGACTTGAACCCATGAACTGTGAGATCATGACCTGAGCTGAAGTCAGATGCTTAACTGACAGAGCCACCCAGGTGCCCCAATATCAAATTATTCTGAACACCCAAGAAATCGATCTGAGGACTGAGAGAACAAAACTGCACATCTGTAAGTAGGAAAACAACCCCCTCGTGGAGGTAGGAGCTTTGGAGAGTTGATTTGGTGGGCACTGTGGAGGGGAGGGAGCCCTGATCACGGGAAGAGGAGTGAATGAGTGAGAGACGAAGAATGAAAACAGAGTGACATCATGTGCAGGGGATTTCACAAGAAAACTCTTCCCCCAAACCATTGACTGGGAAAAGAAGAGGAGCTAAGCACTATAAGCTTTTATAAGTGGCAGAGCACAAAGTGTGAAGTTGGAGGTCTGTGCCATTGCCATGGTCTCTCCTGGCAGACTTGGTGGTGCTCCAGTGGAGAAGGAGGGCAGAAACCCAGGAGTAAGTAGCATGGTCTGAGGATCCCCTGGGTTGCATGGGGAGAAACAGTTCCCCTTCTTGGTGTAGATTTGGGAGAGGTGGCATGGCTTCTCTGCGTACAAAAGACCCTGCAGATGCCATTGAGCTGCCCCATTCACCAGCAAAGAAACAGGGCCTCCTGCTGAGGGCCTTGGTGCTGGCTTTCTGCTGCACTTTACTATAAACTCTAAGCTGCTATGCACTTGCGTGATCATTTTCTGGGACAAACCAGTAATCGGCTACAATGCAACAAGACTCTCCCTTAGAAGATCAGCGCAAGTCTGTGTCATAGGGTCTCTGAAATTTGGAGTTTTGAAACCCAGCTACACCTGAGCTAAAACATGGGATGCTGTGCCACCTGGCAGACAGACGACTTGGACACACACCGGGTGAAGGCAGGGATCTGACAGAAGCTGGGGACACAGGAGGGTTGATTGTTTTGCTCTTCTGTGAGGGCTTCTTGCGTAGTGGCAGGTGGGAGCTCCTGTCTTAAGATGAGAGAGCGGGGAAACTCCCGTTTTCTCTCCCATTCATGAGCCCTGACCCATGTCAGTGAGTAAAACAGTGCCAGCAAGTAGAGGCTGGAGCCACTTACATCAAGCCCCGCCCCCCTGCATCCTGCAGGTGCATCTCCACTAGGACAAGACCTTCTGAGAATCAGTGCAGCAGGCCCCATTCCCAGAAGACCAGCACAAACCCCTGGCTTGTGCCAAGTCTACTGATCATTGAGTGCTGCAAAGGTTTGGCTGTAGCGGAAACAGGATCTGGTGTCCCTTGGGTTTTTTTTTTTTTTTTAATGTTTATTCTTAAGAGAGACAGAGCATGAGCGGGGGAGAGTCAGAGAGAGACAAACACACACACAGAATCTGAAGCAGGATCTAGGCTCCAAGCTGTCAGCACAGAGCCCCACGGGGGCTTGAACTCACGGACTGCAAGATCATGACCTGAGCTGAAGTCAGACGCTCAACCAGCTGAGCCACCCATGCGCTCCTGGGTTTTTTTCTTTTTAATGGGATACAGGAAAAGCATTTTTTTATTTTTAATGTATTTATTATTATTTTATTTATTTGATCTAGCTTCTTTTCATAAGCAGACTCAAATACACCTAGGATCTAATTTTGCTTTTAACAAGCAGACCAAAACACACAAAAGAACTAGCTTCCCTTTTAATTTCATTTGTTTGGTAGTTTTTGGTTCTCTTCTTAATATAGCCATTACTCTCAGGAGCAGGAATAAAACAGGCTTTACTAACAAAAAACAGTGACCTTGATAATTTGACAAGATGGAGGAATTCACCTCAAAAGAAGGAATGGGAAGAAGTAACGGCTAGGGATTTAGTCAATGCAGAGGTAAGTAAGATGCTTGAACTAGAATTTAAAACAGTTAAAAGGATACTAAGTGGACTTGAGGAAAGCATAGAAGACACTAGAGAATCCCTTACTGCAGAGATAAAAGAAATAAAAACTGGTCAGGCTGAAATTAAAAATGCTATAACCAAAATGCAAACTAGAATGGATGCCATGACAATGAGGATGAATGAAGCAGAGAATGAGTCAGTGATATAGAAGATAGAATTATAGAAAATAATGAAGCTGAAAAGAAGAGGGAAGCAAAGGTATTGGGTCATGAATGTAGACTTAGGGAACTCAGCGACTCCTTAAAGTGTAGTAACATTCATATCATAGGAGTCCCAGAAGATGAAGAGACAGAAAAAGGGACAGAAGGTTTATTTGAGCAAATTATAGCTGAAAACTTCCCCAGTCTGGGAAAGGACACAGATACCAAATTCCAAGAAGCACAGAGAACTCCCATTAAATATAATAAAAGCCAGCCATTACCAAGACATATCATAGTCAAATTCACAAAATACATAGACAAGGAAGGAATTCTGAAAGTAGCAAGGGAAAGGAAAGCCCTTCACCTGTAAGGGAAAACAGATAAGGTTCTCAGTATATCTGTTCCAGAAATCTGGCAGGCCAGAAGGGAGTGGCAGGATATATTCAACATGCTGAATGGGAAACATATGTATCCAAGACTACTTTATCTAGCAAGACTGTCATTCAGAATAGAAGGAGAGATAAAGAGTTTACCAGACAAACAAAAACTAAAAGAGTTCATCATGACCAGTAAACCAGCATTGTAAGAAATATATATATATTAAAAAATTTTTTTTTTTTTAAATTTTTTTTTTCAACGTTTATTTATTTTTGGGACAGAGAGAGACAGAGCATGAACGGGCGAGGGGCAGAGAGAGAGGGAGACACAGAATGGGAAACAGGCTCCAGGCTCTGAGCCATCAGCCCAGAGCCCGACGCGGGGCTCGAACTCACGGACCGCGAGATCGTGACCTGGCTGAAGTCGGACGCTTAACCGACTGCGCCACCCAGGCGCCCCTAAAAAATTTTTTTTAATGTTTATTTATTCTTGACAGAGAGGCAGAGCATAGGTGGGGGAGGGGCAGAGAGAGAGCGAGACACAGAATCCAAAGCAGGCTCCAGGCTCTGAGCTGTCAGCACAGAGCCTGATGCAGGGCTTGAACTCACAGACTGCAAGATCATGACCTGAGCCAAAGTCGGATGCTCAAGTGACTGAGCCACCGAGGCGCCCCAGAAATATATATATATATTTTAAATGTTCATTTATTTCCTTTGAGAGAGGGGCAGGGCAGAGAGAGAGGGGGTGACAGAGAATCCCAAGCAGCCTCTGTGCTGCCAGAACAGAGCCTGATGGGCCCAAACCCCCAAACTGTGAGATTGTGACCTGAGCTGAAACCAAAAGTTGGACACTTAACTGACTGAGCCACCCAGATACCCCTATTAAAGGGACTCTTTGGGGGGGGGGGGAAGGCCAAAAGCAACAAAGACTAAAAAGGAACAGAACATCACCAGAAATACCAACTTTACAGGTAATACAATGGCACTAAATTCATATCTGTGAATAATTACTCTGAATGTATATGGACTAAATGGCTCCAATCAAAAGACGTAAGATCTCAGAGTGGATGAAAGAGAAAAACCACAAGATACATGTATATGCTGCCTACAAGAGACTAATTTTGGATCTAAGTCACCTGCAGATTGAAAGTGAGAGGGTGGATGGGGCGCCTGCTCAGTCGGTTGAGTGTCCGATTTTGGCTCAGGTCATGATCTCACAGTTTGTGGGTTCAAGCCCCACAACGGGCTCTGTGCTGATAGCTCAGAGCCTGGAGCCTGCTTCAGATTCTGTGTCTCCTTCTCTGTCTGCCCCTACCCCACTTGTGCTTTATCTCACTCTCAAAAAAAATGTAATAAAAAAAATAAAAAAAATTAAAAAAAAAGTAAGGTGATGGAGAACCATCTATCATGCTAATGGACATCAGAAGAAAGTCGGAGTAGCCATACTTAGACAAACTAGATTTTAAACCTAAGGTTGTAACAAGAGATTAAGAGGGCATTGTATCATAATTAAGGAGTTTTTCTATCAAGAAGATCTAACAGTTGTAAATATATGCCCCCCAACCTGAAGAAGCCAGATATATAAATCAGTTAATCACAAATGTAAAGAAACTCTTTGATAATAATACCATAATAGTAGGGGACTTTAACACCCCACTTAGAGCAATGGACAGATCATCTAAGCAGAAAATCAACAAGAAAACAATGGCTTTGAATGACACACTGGACTGAATGAACTTAACAGATATATTCAGAACATTTCATCCTAAAGCAGCCAAATACACATTCTTTTCGAGTGTACACAGAACATTCTCTAGAATATATCATATACTGGGTCACAGATCAGCCCTCAACAGGAACAAAAAGATGGAGATTATACCATGTATGTTTTCAGACCATGACGGTATAAAACTTGAAGTCAACCACAAGAAAAAATTTGGAAAGACCACAAATAACATGGAGGTTAAAGAACATCCTACTAAAGAATGAATGAGTTAACGAGGAAATTAAAGAAAATATAAAAAGTACATGGAAGCAAATGAAAATGAAAACATGGCAGTCCGAAACCTTTGGGATGCAGCAAAGGCAGTCCTAAGAGGGAAGTATATTGCAATACAGGCCTACCTCAAGAAGCAATAAAAGTCTCAAATACATAAAATAACCTTATACCTAAAGGAACTAGAAAAGGAATGGTGGCGAATAAGGCCTTAAGCCAGCAGAGGAAGGGAAATAATAAAGATTAGAGGAGAAATAATGTAGAAACAAAAAAATCAGTAGAACAGATAAGTGAAACTAAGAGCTGGTTCTTCAAAAGAATTAATACAATTGATAAACCCCTAGCTGGACTTATCAAAAAGAGAAAGGACCCAAATAAGTAAAATTATGAATGAAAGAGGAGAGATCACAACCAGCACCACAGAAATACAAACAATTATAAGAGAATATTATGAAAGATTATATGTGAACAAACTGTCTGATCTGGAAGAAGTGGACAAATTCCTAGAAATCTACAAACTAAGAAAACTGAAACAGGAAGAAATAGAATATTTGAGCAGACCCATAATTAGCAAAAAATTGAATCAGTAATCAAAAATCTCTTGACAGGGGCACCTGGGTGTCTGATTCAGCTAAGTATCTGCTTCTTGACTTCAGCTCTGGTCAAGATCTCAGGGTTCGGTTCGTAAGATCAAGCCCTGCATTGAGTTCCATGTTGACAGCACAGAGCCTGCTTCAGATTCCCTCTCTCCCTCTCTGTCTCTGACCCTCCCCCTGCTCGCTCTCTCCATCTCTCTCTTAAATAAATAAACATTAAAAAAAAAATCTAAGAAACAAATGTCAAGGGCCAGATCGCTTCCCAGGGGAATTCTACCCGACATTTAAATAAGAGTTAATACCTATTCTTCTCAAATTGTCCTAAAAAATAGAAATGGAAGGAAAACTTCCAAACTCATTCTACAAGGTCATCATTACCTTGGTTCCAAAACCAGACATACCTCACTAAAAAGGAGAATTACAGGCCAGTATGCCTGATGAACATGGATGTAAAAATTCTCAACAAGATACCAGCAAATTGAATCCAACAGTACATTGGAAGAGTTATTCACCACGATCAAGTAGGATTTATTCCTAGGCTGCAGGGGTGGTTCATTATCTGCGTATCTATCAATGTGATATACACATTAATAAAAGAAAGGATAACCATATGATTTTGTCATTAGATGCAGAAAAGACATTTGACAAAACATATCATCTATTCTTGCTAAAAACCTCACATACCTCAACATCATGAAGGCCATATATGAAAAACCCACAGCTAATACCATCCTCAATGGGGAAAAACTGAGAGCTTTTCCTCTGCAGTTAGGAACAAGACCTGGATGTCCACTCTTACCATTACTATTTAACATAGTACTAGAAGTCTTAGCCTCAGCAATCAGACAACAAAAAGAAATAAAATGCATCCAAATAAGCAAAGAAGACAAACTTTCACTATTTGCAGATGACATGTATGTAGAAAACCTGAAAGACTCTACCAAAAATTGCTAGAATAGATGAATTCAGCAAAGTCACAGAATATAAAGTCAATGTACAGAAATCGATTGCATTCCTATACACCAATAATGAAGCAGCAGAAAAAAGAATCAAGGAATTGGTCCCATTGCAATCGTACCAAAAACAATTAGATACCTAGGAATAAACCTAACCAAAGAGGTAAAAGGCCTGTATTCTGAAAACTATGGAACACTTATGAAAGAAATTGAAGAGGGCACAAAGAAATGCATTCCATGCTTATAGATTGGAAGAACAAACATTGTTAAAATGTCTTTCTACCCAAAACAATCTACACATTTAATGCAACCCCCATCAACATACCAACAGCATATTTCACAGAGCAAGAACAATCTAAAATGTGTATTAAACCACAAAAGACCCTGAATAGCCAAAGCAATCCTGAAAAAGAAAAACAAAACTGGAGGCATCATGATTCCAGATTTCAAGCTATACTTTATAGCTGTAATCATCAAGACAGTATGGTACTGGCACCAGAACAGACACATAGGATTAATGGAACAGAATAGAATACCCAGAAATGGACCCACAACCATATGGTCAACTAATCTTTGACAAAGCAGGAAAGAATATCCAATGGAAAAAAGACAGACTTTTCAACAAATGGTGCTGGGCACATTGGACAGCGACATGGCAGAAGAATGAAACTGGACCACTTTCTTACAGCATACACAAAAATAAATTCAAAATGGATGAAAGACTTAAAGGTGAGACAGGAAGCCATCAAAATCCTAGAGGAGAACAGAGTCAGCAACCTCTTTGACCTGGCTGGAGCAACTTCTTACTAGACACATTGCCAGAGGCAAGGGAAACAAAAGCAAACGTGAACTTAACGTGGGACTTAATCAGGAAAAAATTTTGGGGTGCCTGGGTGGCTCAGTTAGTTGAGCCTCTGACTTCAGTTCAGGTCATGATATCACAGTTTGTGAGTTCAAGCCCTTCATCAGGCTCACTGCTGTCAGCACAGAGCCCACTTCAGATCCTCTGCTCCCCCCCGCCCCCGTCCTTCCTCCACTTGTGCTCTCTTTCTCAAAAATAAATAAAAAAAGATAAAAAGCTTCTGCCCAGTGAAAGAAACAATCAGCAAAACTAAAGGGCAGCCTAGAGAATGGGAGAAGATATTTGCAAATGATATATCTGATAAAGGATTAGTATCCAAAATTTATAAAGAACTTACTAAACTCAACACCTAAAAAACAAATAGTTCTGTTAAGAAATGGGCAGAAGGCATGAATAGACACTTTTCCAAAGAAGACATCCAAATGGCTAACAGACACATGAAAAGATGGTCAACATCACTCATCATTAGGGAAATACAAATGCAAACCTTGATGAGATACCACCTCACACCTGTCAAAATGGCTAAAATGACCAACACAAGAAACAACAGGTGTTGGTGAGGATGTGTAGAAAAGAGGAACACTCTTGCATTGTTGGTGGGAATGTAACCTGGTACAGCCACTCTGGAGAACAGTATGGAGCTTCCTCAGAAAGTTAAAAATAGGACTGTCCTATGCCCTAGCAATTGCATTACTAGGTATTTACCCAAAGGGTTAAAAAATACAGATTCATAGGGGTACATGGACCGTAATGTTTATAGGAGCATTATCAACAAAAGCCAAACTGTGGAAAGAGCCCAAGTGTCTATTGACTGATGAATGGACGAAGATGTGGTGTATCAATACAATGGAATATTACTCAGCCATCAGAAAGAATGAAATCTTTTCCATGTCACCATTTGTGACAACATGGATGCAGCTGGAGTGTATTATGCTAATCAAAATAAGTCAGAGAAAGACAAATACCGTATGATTTCAGTCATATGTGGAATTTAAGAAACAAAACAAATGAACACATGGGAGGGGGCAAAAAGAGAGAGGGAGCAAACTATAAGAGACTCTTAACAATAGAGAGCAAACTAAGGGTTGATGGTGGGAGATGGGTGTGAGGTAGGCTAGATGGGTGATGGGTATTAAGGAGCACTTGTTATGATACTCACTGGGTGTTGTATGTAAGTAATGAATCTCTGAATTCTCCTCCTGAAACTCATATTTCACTGTATGTTAACTAAGTAGAACTTAAATAAAAATTTTAAAAAAAGAATACGTACATTTATTCATGAAGTTTACCTGTCTTATATGGTCATGGTTCATTGCACCCAATATAGTTACAATAGTAATATTAAAGATCACTGGCCACAGATCAACATAACATAAACTAATGATGAAAAAGTTTAAAATATTGCAAGAATTACCAAGATGTGACAAAGAGACATGAACTGAGCTAATACTGTTGGCAAAATGACAGTAATAGACTTGCTCAAGGCAGGGTTGTAACAGACCTTCAGTTTGTAAAAAATGCAAAATCTGTGACGCACAATAAAGCAAAAGTGCAATAAAATGAGGTATGCCTGTAGCAAACTTGAATATTGGAATTAAAGAAAGAAAACCCTTAAACTTGTAGCTGACCATGATTATGTACACTGTAAAGAATCTAAAAAGAAATTACTGGAATTAATTATGTAGTTGGCAAGGTCTCAGAACAAAGCCAATGTATGTAAAATCAGTTGCTTATTTTTGTTTTTCTAATGAGCAATTTGTGCAATGAAAGAACATGCTTTACAATAACATCAGAAACATTGAATACCTAGGGATAAATACAACGAAATTTGTAGGATATGTAGGAGCTCTAATTTGAAAATAACAAAACATTGTTGAGAAATTAAAGATCTAGATAAGTTGAGAGATAACATGTTCATTGGTTGGAGGACTTATTATTATTATCCCAGTCAATATCCTACCAGACTTTATTCTGCAGAATTTGAGAAGCTAAAATTTATATAGCCACAACAGTTTTTAAAAAGAGTAGTGTTGGAGAGTGTATGCAGTCTGATTTCCGTACTTCTTTTGAAGGTACAGTGAGCAAGGTAGTATGGTTATTGGTGCAAAGGTAGACATTTAGATTAGTGGAACAGAACAGAGTCCATATATACATAACTGACTTATGTACATATTGATTTATTTATGTGTTACATGGACTCATGGATGTGGGGATTTTTGACAAAGAGACTGTAATTGAGTGAATAATGAATGAACAATCTTTTAATCAAATGGTGCTAGAAGACCTTGATACTCATACGTAAAAATGAATCTTGACCTCCGCTCCACACCATATACAAAAACTAATTTGGAATGGTTCATAGACTGAAAAATCCTCTTTTTTTGCATTTATGAATCTATTTTAGAAGTCTTTTCTTTTGATATAAAGCATGTAGTTGGGTCTTGCTATGTGTGTCAAACTGAAAATGTCTTTTAATGGATGAATAAAGCCCATTGACATTTATAAATATGACTTAATTTTTGTGTTGACCCTGCCACATTTTAAAAAATAATTGATATATGAATTATACTTGTTATATTTTTTATAGTGTGATGTTCTCTACATCTTTCTGTGCCTTTGTTTTAATCTTTTAGGTATTTAGCAACACTTCTGTTTTTATCCAAGTAATACTTTTTTTCAAATGCCCTTAATGTCCTGTTTTAGGGTTTTTTTTTTTTTATACTATTTTTACTGTTTAGTTTGCCATTTTCCTGTGTTATCCTTTGACTCTTACCTTTATACAATAAACAGTAAGCTAATTTCACTTTTCTTCTTCCTTCTCTTCCTTCCTTTAATATTTAGTTGCATTATTTGTATGTTGTCGAAACATACAAAATTTATATATTATTTTAATCCTCACTTCTGCCTCTTTTATTAGATCTATAATTAAATATATCAAATCCACAGTAATTTCCCTTGTAGTTCTTTCTCCAGTCATCTCTTGTTTGGTTAAGTCTCATTCTTTAGTAGTTTGTTCAAGAAAGGGAAATGGGTGTAGAATTTCTGGATTATTTAATGCCCAACACCCAAAAAAATGTCTTGAAGGACAGCTTGGTTTGATAGACAATTCTTTTTAAAAAAATTGTTTTTAAACATTTATTTATTATTGAGAAACAGAGACAGAGTATGAGCATGGGAGAGGTAGAGAGATGGGGAGACACAGAATATGAAGCAGGCTCCAGGCTCCAAGCTGTCAGCACAGAGCTAGACACAGGGCTCGAACTCACAAACTGCGAGATCATGACCTGAGCTGAAGTTGGACACTTAACCGACTGAGCCACCCAGGCACCCCAGTTTGATAGGCAATTCTTGATTCATACATGCCTTCCTATGGTTTCTTGAAAATGCTGCTTTATTGTTACCTTGTTTTTGAGATTTCTGATGTCAGTGTAGTTTTCTTGTTTTCCTGATTTTTTTTTTGATGCCTTCAGGGATTTTTTTTCTTTAAAGTCTATTACCTTTTCTAGGGCATGTCTCAAAGTTTTTCATTATGGGTCAATTTCCCAAGTGCCTGATGGATGATTTCAATATGTAGGTTCAGGTTTTCTTTTGTTTTAAGAAACCTTTTTCAAATTACAGTTTTAGTTATTAGGCACATTCCAGTGTTTCGCTTTTAGCTTTTAGGAATTCCATTTAAACTTTAAGTTTAAAATATTCACTTGTCTTCCATTTCAACTACTTTCACTTTCACTTATTTATCTCATTCATATTCTCATTTCCTTTATTTTTCTTCAATACACAGTATGAAGTTTTCATTCAAATCTGATCTTCATTTCTGATATGATTTTGACTTTTTCTTCTATTTTCACTGGATTTTTTTTTGAATCAACTTGTTTCTTTCCTCATTGTTTTCTGGCCCATTTTTAAAGAACGTTTTGTTTTACTTATTTCTGACAGAGAGATGGGGGGAGCAGAGAGAGGGAGAGAGGATCCCAAGCAGGCTCTGCTGTCAGAGTGAAGCCTGATGTGGGGCTCAAACTCACAAACCATGAGATCATGACCTGAGCTGAAACCAAGAGTTGGATGCTTAACTGACTGAGCCACCCAGGCACCTCCATTTCTGGTCTATTTTTGTTTTTATTTTTCAAACTTATAATTCAAGGTTTTTTTTTAATCCTCATATACTTAGATGCTACAAGTGTGTAGTTGTGAGTCACAGTTTTCTTCTGCTCCATAGTTAATTTTTTGGCGGGTTGTTGAGGGGGGAACTTAGGACTTTTATTAGTTGAAGTGTTTTCAGCTTTGTTTTTCTTTTTCCTCATAGTAATTTCATATAGATGAAGAATGTTTCTTCATCATTTCATGAGCACAGCTGGTTTTTGGCATGGTTTATAAGATTCCTGGTTCAGAAGTGATGTTTTCTGTTGTAGCAAAGTATAATCTCTTTACTGGTTCTCTTTTGAATGAGTGTTGGTGGTGAAGGTTATATGTCTTTTGACTTTTCTTTCTTTTTTTTTTTTTAAATTTTTTTTCAGGATCCTAAATTTCCCTTTTTTTTGTCCCTTCATTTTACCATTTAAGAAGATTGCCTTTCCCGGCACCTGGGTGGCTTAGTTAGGCGTCTGACTTTTGCTCAAGTCATGATCTTACGGGTTTCTGGGTTCGAGGGCTCTGAGCTGTCTGCTCAGAGCCTTGAACCTGCTTTGGATTCTGTGTCTCCTTCTCTCTCTGCTCCTCCTCTGCTTGTGCTCTGTCTCTGAAAAATAAATAAGATATTAAAAAAAAAAAGATTGCCTCTCCATTATCCCCTGAATAAATCCCTTCCTAAGACAGTATTTTTAGTTCCATAGCCACTTTTAAGCACTTTCTCTAAGTTTACACTGATCTACTAGAGTTCTTTTTTCAGTAGTTTTCCCCTTGGAATGGATTTTCTCTTTTTGGGGCTGATTTTTGTTCAATCTTATTTCATCCATTTTCCTCTCTTTTTTTCATTGTGGTACACCCCAACCACCCATTTGATCTCTACAAAGGGTTGGAGTGACAATTCTGAAAACATTTCTGCTGGAAATTGGTATTTATTCTACTTATAGGTAATTTGAAGTTTTTAGTGTTTTGTATCATTTAGTTGTGTTGACAATGTGGAATTTTTGTGATTTTACTTCTTTTCCTTTGTGGTCTGTAGAGTTTGGGAGGATTTGTTGTGATTTGGATTTATGTAACTGCCATTACCCCAGTAGTGAAAGATGGAAGCTAATGACAGTCTTGAAGGTTTTATAAATCTCAAAATCGTGTAAGCAGCAGTAATTATTATGTAGCTGCTAGTGTTATGTAGCAAATTTTTAATAATTATAAAAGCATCCAGGTTGCAGTGGTATTCAGTTGGTTATCCTTCTGCATTGTTTTCATTTGAAGACTTACTGCCCTGACCACATGCTGTTCATTTCACAGTATGCCTTATAACTCTCCTTTGTAATGGGATCCTATTCTTGTCTTTCCCAAATGATATCATAAAGTATTTTCAAATCATGTATCTAATAAGAGGGTAATATCTAAAATATGTAGAGCACTCATACAGGTCAATAAAAAAATATGATTTAAAAATGGGCAGAGGAACTGAATGGACATTTTCCAAAGACGATCTACAAATGACCAAGAGGTACATGAAAAGATACTCAAAATCACTAATTATCAGAGAAATGAAAATCAAAACTACAGTGAAATATCACCTCACATCTGTTAGAATGGTCATCCTCAGGGGCCCTTGGCTGGTACAGTCAGTAGAGCATGTGACTCTTGATCTTGTGGTTGTGAGTTCAGGCCCCATGTTGGGTAGAGATTACTTAAAAATAAAATCCTTAAAAAATAATAAAATCTTAAACAGAAGGAATGGTTATCACCAAAAAGGCAAGAGATGTGTTGATGAGGATGTGGGGAAAAGGGAACTCTGGTGTACTGTTAGTGGGAGTGTAAATTGGTGCATTTACCATGGATAATAGTATGGAGGTTCTTCCAAAAATTGAAAATAGAACTACCATATGATCCAGCAATTCCACTTATAGGTATATACATAAAGGAAATGAAATTACTATCAGGAAGAGATAACTTCATCTTCAAGTTCATTACAGCATTATTTACAATAGCCAAGAAATGGCTACATCCTAAGGGTCCATTGACAAATGAATGGATAAAAAAAAGTGGTGTACCTTGGAATGTTATTCAGCCATAAAAAAGAAGGAAATCTTGCCATTTGTAACACAGGTGGACCTTGAGAGCATTATGCTAAGTGAAATAAATCAGACAGATAAAGAAAAATACTTTATGATATCTAAAACCTCAAATTCGTAGGAATAGAACACATTGGAGGTTGCTAGAGACAGGGGATGGAGAATGGGGAAAATGGGTGAAGATGGTCAAAAGGTACAAACTTCTTTTTATACGAAAAATAAGTTCTGGGGATGTAATGGACCATATGGTGACTATAGTTAACAATACTGTGTTTTACATTCGAAAGTTGCTAAGAGTAAGTCTTAAAAGTTCTCACCATGAGAAAAAAAACATTGTAACTGTGTGAGGTGATGAATATTAATTGAACTTATTGTGGTAATCATTTTGAAATATATATTAAATCATTAAGTTGTACACCTTAAATTAGTACAGTTATAGTTGTATCAGTAAAACTAGAAAAAAGAGATTAGAAAAGCTAAAATGCAGTTCTGTGAAATATTGACATAAGCAAGGCAGAAAAGGAGAAACAGAAGAACAAAAACCAGGGGCAATAAATAGAAAAATAACTAAATAACAGTCACAAACCCAGTTGTATAAAATAATCATGTTAAATGTTAGTGCACTAAATATTCCAGTTAAAAGGAGGGCTTAATTTAAAAAAAAAAACAAGACCCAACTATATATATGAAACTACCTATAAATGAAATTCATTTTATTTATTTATTTATTTATTTATTTATAAATATATTTATTTATTTTGAGAGAGAGAGTGTACACACATGAGGGAGGGGCAGAGAGAAAAGGAGAAAGAGAATCTCAAGCAGATTCCACACTGTCAGCACAGAGCCCAACATGGGGCTTAATCTCATGAATTGTGAGATTGTGACCTGATCCAAAATCAAGAGTGGGATGCTTACTGACTGAACCACCCAGGCACTCCAAAACTCACTTTAAGTATAAATATATAAGTGGTCTGAAAGCAAATGAATGGCAAAAGATACATCATGGTAGCAGGAGGTATAAGGAGATGGAGTGGGTATATTAATACCATAGAAATGATTTAAGGTTAACAGAAATAATGAGGAACATTTCATAATAATTAAGAGTCAATCCATCAGTTTCTCCTTTCAGTTACAGTTGACATAAAACTAAAAATCAGTAAATCAGTAAAAGCAAAGATCTGAACATTACCAACTTACCTTGACATTGATATATATAGGATACTACGCTCAACAACACAAATGCAGATTCAAATGCACAGATTCAAATTATGTTTACTAGGATATATCCTATTTTGGGTTTTAAAACAATATGTAATAAATTCAGAAAGATTGAAATCACAGAGTATGTTCTCTGAAAACAGAATTAAGTTAGACATCAGTAACAGCTGTGAAAATCTCAAAAATTTGGAAATTAAAACATTTCTCAATAATACTGTGATCCAGGATGAAATCATGGGGTGCCTGGGTTGCTTAGTTGGCTAAAGGTCTGACTCTTGATTTTGGCTTAGGTCATGATATCACAGTTTGTGGGATTGAGCCCCTCACTGGCAGCACGGAGCCTGCTTGGGATTCTCTCTCTGCCCGTTCCCGCACTCCCCCCCCCCCCCCCCCCCCGTCAGACTGTCTCTCTCTCTTTCTCAAAAATAAATAAACATTAAAAAAGGATGAAATCCCAAGTGAAATATGGGAATATTTGGAACTGAATAATGATTAATACAGCATATCAAAATTTGTGGGTTGCAGCCAAAGCCATACTTAGTGGGTAACATGTAGCTTTAAATGCTTATATCAGCAAACGAGAGATCTAAAATCAATGATGTACAAGATAAAAATCAGTGATCTGAGTTCCCACCTTAGGTAATTAGAAAAAGGAAAAGCATATTAAGTCCAATTTAAAAATTTTTTTTTTCAACGTTTATTTATTTTTGGGACAGAGAGAGAGCATGAACGGCGGAGCGGCAGAGAGAGAGGGAGACACAGAATCGGAAACAGGCTCCAGGCTCTGAGCTATCAGCCCAGAGCCCGACGCGGGGCTCGAACTCACGGACCGCGAGATCGTGACCTGGCTGAAGTCGGACGCTTAACCGACTGCGCCACCCAGGAGCCCCAATAAGTCCAATTTAAGTAAAAGTAAAGAAGGATAGCATAAGTCAGTAAAATGAAAATAGAAAAACAATACAAGAAATCAATGGAAATGAAAGCTTGTATATTGAAAAGAGAAAGTCACTAAGCTTACAGACTGATAGAAAAAAGAGTGGAGACACCAATTACCAATATGAAGAAGAAAAGAGTGTATCACTACAGATCCTACAGATATTAAAAGGATAATAAGGGAATATTATACATTTTATGCTTATGAATTTTGCACCTAAGGTGAAGTGGAAGATTCTTTGAAATATACAAATAACAAAAGTTATTCAAAGAGTAATAGGAAACTATAATAGCCATATATCCACTAAAGAAATAGAATTTGTAATTAAAAACTGTTCCACAAAAAAACTCCAGGCCCAGATGGCTTTAATGACAAATTATATAAAACATTTTAGGTAGAAATGATACCAATCCTAAACAAATTGTTTCAGAAAAGAGAGGAGAGAACAGTTCCCAATTTATTATTGGAACTGATATTAACTAATACCAAAATCAGACAAACATATTACAAGACAACTACAGACCAAAATTCATCATAAACGTTGGCACACAAATCTTTTTTAAAAATATTTATTTATTTACATCCAAGTTAATTAGCATGTAGTGCAACAATGATTTCAGGAGTAGATTCCAGTGATTCATCCCCTATGTATAACAGCCAGTGCTCATCCCAACAAGTGTCTTCCTTAATGTCCCTTAACCCATTTAGCCCATCTCTCCTCCCATGGGATATCCCCTCCAGGGACCCTCTGTTTGTTCTCCTTATTTAAGAGTCTCTTATGCTTTGTCTCCCTGTTTTTATGGCACAAAAATCTTTAATACAGTTTTAGTAAATTAAGTACAAAGGTATATAAAAATGATAATACATCATGAACAATTAGGGTTTATCAAGAGAATGTGAAGGTTGGTTTAATATTAGAAAATCATTCAGTTTAATTTGCTGTCTTAATAGGATAAATAAGAAAAATCATATAATTTTCATAAATGCAAAAAAGTATTTGACAAAATTAAACATTCATGACAAGAACTCTCAGTAAACTGAGAATAAAAATGGCTTTGCAGCTTCATTAAGGGGCATTTACAAAAATTCTATAGCTAACGTAACTCTGTTGTGACTAGTTCAGTGCTTTTCACTAAGATCATGATCTGTAAAAGTCTAAAGCTGACGTCATAAATAATGATGAAACCATACATTTTTTTCCTCTTAAGATTAGAAACAAGGCAAGGCTGTCCATTCTCGCTTTTTCTATTCAGTATTGTATGGTGGTACTAGTTATTGCAATACAACAGTAAAACACACACATACACACACACATTGTAAATATTGGAAAGGAAAAGCTAAAACTCTTTTACTTTTTACTTTTTATTATTTTTTAAAAGTATTTATTTTGAGAGAGAGAGAGAGACCTGCGAGTGTGAGCTGGGGGAGGGGCAGAGAGAGAGGAGAGAGAATCCCATGCAGGCTCTGTGCTGTGAGTGTGGGAGCCCGATGTGTGGCTTGATCTCACAAACCCTGAAATCATGACCTGAGCTGAAATCAAGAGTTGGACACTGAACCAACTGAGCCACCCAAGCACTCCTAAAACTCTTTTATTTATTTTTTATTTTTATGTTTCTAAAATTCTTTTAAATGCACACATGATTGTGTATGTAGAATTCCCTAAGGAATCTAGGGAAAAAAGCTGTTAGAACTAATAATTGAATTTAGTAAGGTCACAGGCTGTAAAGTCAGTATACAAAGTATACTCAGTTTGTATAGCCAATAATATTTTTATGTTAGTGGGCAATTATAAATGGAATTATAAAACAACTTCTTTTGCTAAAGAGACTGTCTTTTTTCCATTGGATACTTTTTCCTGCTTTGTCAAAGATTAGTTGGCCATACATTTGTGGGTCCAATTTTGGGTTCTCTGTTCTATTCCATTGGTCTGTCTGTTTTTGTGCCAATACCATACTGTCTTGACATACTGGAGAAAGGGCTAGTATACAAAATCTATAAAGAACTCACCAAACTCCACACCTGAAAAACAAATAATCCAGTGAAGAAATGGGCAGAAGACATGAATAGACACTTTTCCAAAGAAGGCATCCAGATGGCCAACAGACACATGAAATGAGGCTCAATGTCACTCATCATCAGGGAAATACAAATCAAAGCCACAGAGAGATACCACCTTACACCGGTCAGAGTGGCTAAAGTGAACAAACAGATCAGGAAACTATAGATACTGAAGAGGATGTGGAGAAATGGGAACCTTCTTGCACTGCTGGTGGGAATGCAAACTGGTGCAGCTGCTCTGGAAAACAGTGTGGAGGTTCCTCAAAAAATTAAAAATAGAACTACCCCATGACCCAGCAATAGCACTGCTAGGAATTTACCCAAGGGATACAGGAGTGCTGATGCATAGGGGCACTTGGACCCCAATGTTTATAGCAGCACTTTCAACAATAGCCAAATTATGGAAAGAGCCTAAATGTCCATCAACTGACGAATGGAAAAGAAGATATGGTTTATATGTACAATGGAATACTACTTGGCAATGAGAAAGAATGATATCCTGCCATTTGCAGCAACGTGGATGGAACTGGAAGGTATTATGCTTAGTGAAATAAGTCATACAGAGAAAGACAGATACCATATGTTTTCACTCACATGTGAATCTTGAGAAACGTAACACAAGACTGTGGGGGAGGGGAAGGGGAAAAAAGTTACAGAGAGGGAGGGAGGCAAACCATAAGAGACTCTTAAGGACTAAGAACAAACAGGGTGGATGAGGAGTGGGGGAGGGGAAAGTGGGTGACGGGCAGGAAGGAGGGCACCTGTTGGGATGAGCACTGGGTGTTGTATGGAAACCAATTTGACAATAAATTATATTTAAAAAAACACTTCTTTTATGATAGCATTAAAAAATACTTAGGGGGGCGCCTGGGTGGCGCAGTCGGTTAAGCGTCCGACTTCAGCCAGGTCACGATCTCGCGGTCCGTGAGTTCGAGCCCCGCGTCAGGCTCCGGGCTGATGGCTCGGAGCCTGGAGCCTGTTTCCGATTCTGTGTCTCCCTCTCACTCTGCCCCTCCCCCGTTCATGCTCTGTCTCTCTCTGTCCCAAAAATAAATAAACATTGAAAAAAAAAATTTTTTTTAAAAATAATAAAAAAAAATAAAAAAAAATAAAAAAAAAATACTTAGGAAAAACAGAGTGCCTGGGTGGCTCAGTCAGTTAAGCATCCGACTTCGGCTCAGGTCATGATCTCATAGCTCATGAGTGCAAACCCCGTGTCATCACCCCTGTGATGATGGCTCGGAGCCTGGAGCCTGCTTCAGATTCTGTGTCTCCCTCTCTCTCTCTTCCCCTCCCCCACTCACACTCTGTCTCCCTCTCTCTCTCTCAAAAATAAGTAAACATTAAAAAAAATAAAAAAAATACTTAGGAACAAAATAGGGAATGATTTGCAAGACCTGCAAACTGAAAACTGCAAAATATTGCAAAGTGATATTAAAGGAAACTTTAATATATGCAGAGACAAATTATGTTTATTGGAAGTTTCAGTGTTGTTAAGATGGCGGTTCTTTTCAGACTGACGTATAGATTCATTACAAAGTCAAAGCTTAGGAGATTTTTTCTTGAATAAGTTGAGAAGCCGATTTTAAAATTTATATGGAAAGACACCATACAATAGTAAAAACAATCTTGAAAAGGAAGAATAATACTATACGATACACAATATCTGATTTTTTTTCCTTTTTCTTTCTTTTTTTTAAAGTAGTCTCCACGCTGACCGTGGAGTCTATCACGGGGCTCAAACTTACAACCCTCAGATCAAGACCCAAGCTGAAATTGAGTTGTGCACTCAACCAACTGAACCAACCAGGTGCCCCTTACAATACCTGATTTTAAGACTGGGTGATGGGCATTGAGGAGGGCACTTGTTGGGAGGAGCACTGGGTGTTGTATGTAAGTGATGAATCATGGGAAGCTACCCCCAAAACCAAGAGCACACTGTATACACTGTGTTAGCTAACTTGACAATAAGTTATATATTTATATACTTACTTACATCAAGCTACTGTAATTAAGACATTGTGGTATTGTAGAACTATTGACATAGAGATCAATGAAATTAGATAGAATCCAGAAGTAGACCCATACTTATATGTTCAATTGATTTTGACAAATGAGCTAAGTCAGTTCAGTGGGGGAATGGATAGTCTTTTCAAGAAAGGGTATAGGAACAGTCGGATTTCTGTATGAAAAGTAACCTCAACCTTTTTCTTAAGGCAAAATTAACTTGAGATGTGTCACAAACTTAAGAGTCAAAACTATTAAATTTCTAGAGGAAAATGAAGAAGAATATCTTTGTGACTTTACGTTAGAGATTTCCTAAATAGGACACAAAGGGCATAAAGTATGAAAGGAAAAATTTTGATAACTTGCACTGAATCAAAATTAAAAATTTTGCTTTGCAAAGGACACAGTGAAGAAAGCAAAAAGGCATCCGCAGTCCTGGAGAAATTATTTGCAGAACATTTGTATGGCAGATGATTTGTAATCTCAAAACCCAGTAATAACAAAAGAATGGGCAAAAGGTTTGAACAGTCTTTACAAAAGAAAACAAAACCAATGGTCAATGAACTGAGCCATTGGTTCAGATGTGTCCACATCTGCATCACCCAGTGGTCATTTTGGCATTGGGTGAATAGACAAAGTGTGGTGTGTCTATAGAATAAAGTACTACTTAACAATTAAAAGGAATGAACTGTTGATACATGCAACAATTTGAGTGAGTTTCAGGGGGGTTAATGCTGAATGAAATAAGTCCATCAAAATGGTTACATAGTGTATGACTGTATTTTTATGGCATTCTCCAAAAGACAAAACTATAATGGATAGAAGACAGATCAGCAGTTGCCCTGAGTAGAGATGAGGGAAGGTGTGACTTGAAAAAGATAGTATAAGGGAGTTTCTTATGGTTTGTGGTTATAGTAGCACAAATCTATGGATGTGCTGATTCCTAGAACTATATACCAAAAGAAAAAGTTTCACCTTATAATTTTAAAAATAAAAAGTTAAATCTAAGATTCATCAGTATTTTGTGTAGCTCTAGTATATTGTACTTCATTAATCCATTCTTCTGTCAGTTCATATTTTTTTCCCTTCTCTTTTGTTATTAGGGGCAGTGCTGCTATGAACCTTCTTGTGTTGCCTCCTGGCATACATGTATTTTTTTTTAGGGTATATGATTAGGAAAGGAATTGCTGAATTGTGGCATATGCAAGTTCCAATCTGAGAAGATAATGCCAAATTGTTTTCCAAAGTGCTCTCAGTTTACATTTTTTTCCTACAGCCTATAAACTTTTTGCATGTCTGAGAATATCTTCGTTTTTAAAAAATTTTTTTCTTAAAAACTGAGAATAAACTGAGGGTTGATGGGGAATGGGAGGGAGGGGAGGGTAGGTGATGGGCATTGAGGAGGGCACCTGTTGGGAGGAGCACTGGGTGTTGTATGGAAACCAATTTGACAATAAATTTCATATTAAAATTTTTTAAAAAAATATTTATTTATATTTCAGAAAAGAGAGAGAGAGAGAGGGGCAGTACGCAAGTGGGGGAGGGGCAGAGAGAGACAGACAGAACTGGAAGCAGGCTCCAGGTTCCGAACTGTCAGTACAGAGCCTGACGCGGGGCTCGAACCCGTAAGCCATGAAATTATGACCTGAGCCAAAGTCAGACACTCAACCACATGGGCCTCCCAGGTGCCCCTAAAGATGTCTTCATTTTATCCTGACTCTTATCAATAGTGTAGATATAGAATGCTAAGTTAGAAATTATTTTCTTTCACCATATTTAAGGCAGTGTCTATTGTTTTCTGGCTTGCAGTGTTAGAAGTCTGTGACTCCTGATCTTTTAGGTACAATCTGTTTTTCCTATTTGGAAGCTTATTAATAGAATCATAATTCTCCCAGAATTCTGGGATTTCACAATACGTTCACAAATTTCACAGTTATGTTCTTTGGGTTGGGTTTATTTTTGTCCAATATGTTGGGTCCTTGGGGCCCCTTTTTATTAACTCTAAATAGATAGCATGATGCATGAAATAAGTCATAGAAAGGTAAATACCAGATGATTTCTTCACTCATGTGGAATTTAAGAAACAAAACAGATGAACAAAGGGGAATGGGTGGAAAAAAAGAGGGAGGCAAACCACAAGAGACTCCTAACTGTAGAGAACAAAATGAAGGTTGCTTGAGGGAGGTGGGCCAGGGATGGGCTAAATGAGTGATGGGGATTAAGGAGGTCATTTGTGATGAGAACACTGGGTGTTATACATAAGTGATAAATCACTAAATTCTGCTCCTGAAATCAATATTGCAATATATGTTAACTAGAATTTAAATACAAATTTGAAACATAAATGGATAGCATGAGAATGCCTGAAGGGTAAAAAGTGTTGGATACTAGAATTTGGAGAGCACGGTGTTAGAAAGGGGCTGGAGTTTTTTCTGTGTATGTTCACATAATCCTATTTTTTGTACTCATTGCTACTCCTAAGATGTGCCTGGTGTCACCCAATCTAGAATAAAAATGCATTTACTTTTCTGGAGAATAAACTTCCAGCCATTTTCCTGAGTGGAGGAAAGGGGATACACTGAGATAATGGATTGGAGGAGGTAAATCTAATGTTCTAAATGCTGCCTAGAAATTTTATATCAATCTTTTCTTATTTTAGCATCTCCCTTGAACTCCTTCCTCCCTACCTCCTTCCCGCCACTTCCAGAGTTACCCGTTACTGCCAGTTCTTGAGCTTGTTAAGAATTTTGAGGTGTAAATTGGGTTGGTTCTTTTTACTATTGGTACGGGTTTGGTTTTCTCAGACTGGTCCATCTGTTTTTCAGCTTTTAAAATTACTTAAGTTTTGTTTCCTTTCCCATTTCTTCATCGTATGGGTTACAGGATTAAAAATAAATTTTTTTCTTAACTGTGGTTTTAGTTAGATTTTAGGAGGGAGTGAAATTAGATGTATTTGGCTAGCTTCCTTTACACTTTAAATTTAAAAATTTTATGGTTTCAGTATTTGGTGGAGCAGGGAAAATGATGATTTTTAAACTTTTACATCCTAACACACCTGGTAAATCATCAAGAAATTACTTCTCATGTATTAGGATACTTGGAGTATAGGGTCTGAAGAAGTTTTTCCTACAAAGAACCAGAAGTTCTGTTTTCTTGAATGCTTGACCCAGGAACTTAAGATTGAGTGCTGTATGCTTGCAAGGTTTTTAGAAATCTGTGGCTGTTTTTCCATGGATGTCAGTAAACTTAGGTGCATGTTCCTCAAAGAGTGGCCACAGCTTTCATCAATTCTCAGGCAAGTTTCATCAATTCTCAGGCAAGTTAGGTTTTAAAGTGAAGTGATATACGGGTTTTATCCTATTTTCTATCCTAGGTAAAGATTGGATCCACCCTTTGAATCCCAGCATTTTGTCAGTGTTGGCCTTTTTTTTTTTTTTCAACGTTTATTTATTTTTGGGACAGAGAGAGACAGAGCATGAACGGGGGAGGGGCAGAGAGAGAGGGAGACACAGAATCGGAAACAGGCTCCAGGCTCTGAGCCATCAGCCCAGAGCCTGACGCGGGGCTCGAACTCCCGGACCGCGAGATCGTGACCTGGCTGAAGTCGGACGCTTAACCGACTGCGCCACCCAGGCGCCCCCGTTGGCCTTTTATTCAGGCAGTTATAACGAGGGACTGTTTCCAAATCACGATAGAAAATTTTAAGGTGTTTTTTCTGCCTTGAATAAAATATCACTTTCTTTTTATTACCTGTTTTCAGTTTATCTGCTGTGTCTAATGAGCCTGGTTTGTATTTTCTAGGTTTATGATTTTGCATCAGTAGTCTTAAAACGTTGATATTTCAGGTCTCAGTGTATGGTTGCTAGTAGGATTTTTTTAAATCAGTTTTTGAAAATCATTTTTTTGTATTTCTAGGCAGAAACAATTCTCTATAATTATGCTACTGCATAATGACGATTTTCCAGCTAAATAAACAGCATGTTGAGATTGTGTGCTATGGTTATTGTACTAACTTTTGGAGTCATGTTCTTCCACTTGAGTTTTTTAGAGTTTTATTTAGATTTAGGTGTACTTTAAAATATCTCTAGTCCATGGGGCGCCTGGGTGGCGCAGTCGGTTAAGCGTCCGACTTCAGCCAGGTCACGATCTCACGGTCTGTGAGTTTGAGCCCCGCGTCAGGCTCTGGGCTGATGGCTCGGAGCCTGGAGCCTGTTTCCAATTCTGTGTCTCCCTCTCTCTCTGCCCCTCCCCCGTTCATGCTCTGTCTCTGTCCCAAAAATAAATAAAAACGTTGAAAAAAAAAATTTTAAAATATCTCTAGTCCAGTACTTTTCATCTCTTGTAGTTTTTTGTATTATCTTGCTGTCTTGTTTTCTCATTGACCTATAGTGGGGAATGGTTTAATTGTCCTTCAGGCAGGACAGGTATATACCAGTGTATTGCACTAAATTATGTTTTTGTTAGGTGAAGTCAGTCTACCTATGTGTCTTTCCCTTCTTAATTGTTTTTATTTTATTTTTAGACTAGCTGTCATTTTGTGACTATATATTTTGCATTGTCCTGCAGTATCTTCCTTCAAACATTTCTACTTAAAAAAAATTGAACTACCCATTCTTTAGCACTTCATTTTATTTTTCACTTTAGCATGCACTTGACCATCTGACATACCATATATTTTTGATTTTTTTTACAACCTGTTTATTTCCAGAATGTTTAAGCTTCACAGGCACAAGGGTTTTTGTATCTTTTGTTGACTGCTGTGTCTCCAGAGCCTAGAATAGTGCCTGACATATGATAAATACTTGTTGAATGGATTTCTACCCATTCATATGAT
The DNA here is from genome assembly GCF_007474595.2 of Lynx canadensis. Classification (NCBI taxonomy): domain Eukaryota; kingdom Metazoa; phylum Chordata; class Mammalia; order Carnivora; family Felidae; genus Lynx; species Lynx canadensis. The sequence goes on from NC_044304.2 coordinate 19,493,081, forward strand.
TCTGTTTTTCAAAAGAAGTATAAAGAGAAAGGTTTTGATTAGGACACAGTCCTAGATTTGAATCCTAATTTGACTTCTTACTAGTTTTGTGACCCTGTTCACTAATTGAACAATTTGTTACCTTTTTCCTTCTCTATGAGACTTGGCAACTAAATTTGGATTTAAAGTGAGCCATCCCAGTTCACCTTGACTGCTTTAAAAAAAAACATTACCGAATTATAATTGAGATACAATAAGCTGCACCTACGTAAAGTGTCCAATTTGGGGGACACCTGGATGGCTCAGTAGGTTGTGTCTGACTTCAGCTCAAGTCATGATCTAATGGTTCATGAGTTTGAGCCCTGCGTTGGGCTCTGTGCTGACAGCTCAGAGCCTGGAGCCTGCTTTAGATTCTGTGTCTCCCTCCTTTCTCTTTGCCCCTCCCCTGCTCACGCCTGGAGCCTACTTTGGATTCTGATTTCTTTCTCTTTCTGCCCTCCCCCACTGTACTCTGTTCCTGTCTCTTTCTCTCAAAAAGAAATAAACATTAAAAAAGTAAACTGTACAATTTGGTAAATTTTGACATATGTATTCACCCTTGAATCCATCACTATAATCACTCCCAAAAGTTTCTTTAATCCCTCCCTTTTATCCTTTATCCTTTCTTTCCCTTCTTGTCCCTTTCCTTATCTTCAGACAACTACTGATCTGCTTTTTGTCACTGTACATTAGTTTGCATTTTCTAAAATTTTATATAAATTAGTCATACTGCATGTACTCTTCTTTTGCCTGCTTGTTTTCATTTAGCCTAATTATTTTGAGATTTATCTATGCTTTGTTTATCTATTGCATGTATCAATAGTTCATTCCTTGCTGAATAGTATTCTATTGTATAGACATGCCACAGTTGTTTATTCATTCATTTGTTGATGGGTATGTGGGTTGTTTCCATTTTTTTGCTAATTACACATAAAGCTTCAATGAGCACCCATGTATATAGGTCTTGGAATGGTTGTCTTTTTCCTTTCCTCTTGGGGAAATAAATACCTGGGAGAGGAATGGCTGGATTATGTGGTATGTGGTTTAACTTCTTTTAGAAACTGCCACACTTTTTCCCAAAATGATAGTGCTGTTTTATAATCCCAGTATATGAGAATTCCAATTTTTTCACATCCTTGCCAACATTTGGTATGGTCAGTCTTTTTAATTAAAGCTAACTATCTGTAGGTATGTAACAATATCTCATTGTGGCTTTAAGTTTGCATTTACCTAGTGACTAATGATGTTGAGCATCCTTTTATGTGCCATCTGTTTACTTTCTTTGGAGTGAATGTACAAATCTTTTTGCCCGTCTAAAAATTAGGCTTTTTTCATATCGTTGGGCTTTTTTAGTTCTCGTTGTTTTTGAAATTTTGGAATCATTTATTTAAGTCATGCTTTCCATGATCTTAAAATTTCATGCCCCATATCTCAGTTTTTCTTTTTATCATAATAGCTTTTAAAAATTGTGATCAATTGGGGCGCCTGGGTGGCGCAGTCGGTTAAGCGTCCGACTTCAGCCAGGTCACGATCTCGCGGTCCGGGAGTTCGAGCCCCGCGTCAGGCTCTGGGCTGATGGCTCAGAGCCTGGAGCCTGTTTCTGATTCTGTGTCTCCCTCTCTCTCTGCCCCTCCCCCGTTCATGCTCTGTCTCTCTCTGTCCCAAAAATAAATAAACGTTGAAAAAAAAATTGTGATCAACTATACATAACATAAAATTTACCATTTTAACCATTTTTGAGTACATTCACAATGTTGTGTAACCATTACCATTATCTATTTCCAGAACTTTTCATTATCCCAAACAAAAAACTCTAAACTTAGGCCTCCTGGGTGTCTCAGTTGGTTAAGCATTCAACTCTTGTGCTCAACTGAGGTCTGGATCTCAGGGTGATGAATTCAAGCCCTGCATTGGGCTTCATGAACGTGTGAGCCTACTTAAACAAACAAACAAACAAATCACACACAAAAAAAACCCCTTCTAAACTCGCTAAACAGTAACTCCTCATTCTGTCCTCCCCCTGGTCTAGATATTTTACATAACTGAAATCATGTAACCCTTGTCCTTTGTGTTTGGCTTATATCACTTAGCGTAATGTTTTCAAGGCTCATCCACTTGTATCATGTATTAGAACTCAATTACTTTTTATTGTTGACAGTATTTTTTTTTTTTTGGCTGACAGTATTTCTGTGTGTGTGTGTGTGTGTGTGTGTGTGTGTGTGTGTGTGATGTCTGTGTGACATTTATTTACTAATTTGTTGAAGGACACTTAGATTGTTTCCATTTTTTGGCTATTGTGATTAATGCTGCTGTGAAAATTGATGCATATGACTGAGTCCCTGTTTTTAGTTCTTTTTGGTATACACGTAGGAGTGGAATTCTTGGATCATATGGTAGTTCTATGTTTAACTTTTTGAGGAACCACCAAACTGTTTTTCATAGCACCTGCACCATTTTACATTTTCACCAGCAATGTACAAGGGTTCCAATTTCTCCACATCCTTGCCAACACTTACTATTTTCTGTTTTTAAAGAGAAAACAGTAGCCATCCTAGTGGGTGTAAAGTAGGTTTCATTTGCATTTTTCTAATGACTGGTGAAATTGGACACCTTTTCATGTGCTTATTACAGCTGTTTGTGAAATGTCTATTAAATCCTTTGCCTGTTTTTGAGTTGGATATATTTTTTATTTCTGTTAAGTTGTAGGACTTTTTATAGATTCTGTACATTAAAGACATGGTTGTCTTTACATGGTTAGAGATATTTTCTACCATTCTGTGGACTGTCTTTTCACTCTGTTAATAGTGTACCTTGATGGACAAAAGCTTTTAATTTTGATGAAGTCCAATTTATTTTCTTTTGTTGTGCTTTTGGTGTCCTATCTGAGAAACCATTGTCAAATCTAATGGCATGAATTTGCCCATTTTCTTCTGTGAATTTGATAGCTTTAGCTCTTATATTTCGGTCTTTGATCCATTTTGAGTTAATTTTTGTATGTGTTTAAGGTTAAGATCCAACTTCATTTTTTTGCATGTGGATATTCAGTTTTCCCGGCACCCATTTCCCAAAGTCTTTTTTCCCCCATTTGATGGTCTTGGCACTCTTGTTAAAATCTGTTGACTATATGTGTCAGGATTCATTTCTGGCTTTTAATTATATTCCAGTGAATCTATGTGGCTGTCTTTATGCCAGTACCATATTGGCTTTTTTCTTTTTTTTTTTTTTTTTAATGTTTTCTTATTTTTAAGAAATCTCTACACCCAACGTGGGGCTTGCAGTCACCACCCCGAGATTAAGAGTCATATGCTCTTCTGACTGAGCCAGCCAGGTACCTCCCATATTGTTTTGATCAGTGTAGTAATAAGTTTTGAAACTAGAATGTGTGAGTCATACAACTTTGTTCTTTTTTTTTGTTTTTTATTAGAGAGAATTCACGTGAGCAGGGAAGGGGGCAGAGAGAGAAAGAATCCTAAGCAGACTCAGTGCTCAGCATGGATCCCAATGAGGGACTTCATACCATGATCCTGGGATCACAACCTGAACCGAAATCAAGAGTCGGAACTCAACCAACTGAGCCACCCAGGCGCCCCAAACTTTGTTCTTTTTTTTTTTTTTTTAATTTTTTAATGTTTATCTTTGAGAGAGAGACAGAGTGTGAGCAGGGGAGGGGCAGAGAGAGACGGAGACACAGAATTCTAAGGAAGCTCCAGGTTCTGAGCTGTCAGCACACAGCCTGATGTGGGGCTCGAACTCACACATCATGAGATCATGACCTGAGCCAAAGTTGGAACGCCCAACCTATTGCTTCACTCAGGCACCCCACTTTGTTCTTTTTTAAGATTATTTTGGCTACGTGGAGTCTCTTGAGATTCCCTATGAATTTTAGGGTGGGTTTTTCTATTTCTGCAAAAAATACTCTTGGGATTTTGATAGGAATTGCATTGGATCTGTAGATAGCTTTGGGTGGTATTGTCATCTTAACAGTATTAATTCTGTCAATCATGAACATGGGATATGTTTCCACTTATGTAGATTTTCAATTTCTTTCAGCATTGCTTTGTAGTTTTCACCATACAAGTCCCATGCATCTTTGGTTAAATTTATTTCTAAGTGTTTTATTCTTTTTTGATGCTATTGTAAATGGAATTGGGTTACAACCAAGGAAAGTATCTGCACTGGTACATCAGGGATATATCCAAAATGTGTAACACTGAATTTTTGGTGGACAGGACTCACACTGCCTGCTCTGGCACCAGGCAGTTACTCCAGGAAAACCGGTTGCTATTCCCATTGCTAGACAGGGGCTGACGAATGGGTTGGGATAGCTGATTTGCATATATTGTTCTGCCCAGGATCAGCAACATCTCCCTTCATCCCTTCGTAGTGAGCACTCCTCTGTAAGTGTCCAGTTAGGTTCCAGCATTCCAAGATAGTTGATTCTTGTCATTTTTTCCAGTTCACAGGTTCTTTCAGTGGAGGGACCAACTTGTAGAGCTCTCACTCTGCTGTTGTGTGTGACATCACACTTATTTTTGGATTTTAAGAGTTTTTAAAAATGTATTTAGGACACAAGTCCTTTATCAGATATATGATTTGTAAAGGTTTTCTTCTAGTCTGAGTCTTGTCTTTTCATACTCTGAACAGTGTCTTTCAAGGAGCAAAAGTTTTAAATTTTGGTGATATGCAGTTTATCAATTTGTCCTTTTATGGATTATGCTTGTCAAAGAAATGTTTGCCTAGCTTGAGGTCACAATGATTTTCTCTGACATTGTCTTCTGGAAGTTTTATAGTTTTAGGTTTATATTTGGGTCTATTATTCATTTCATCCATTTCAAGTTGTTGTTGTTGTTTTTTTTAATACAGTACAAGGTATGGACGTAAGCTCTTTTTTTTTTTTTTTTTTGTATAGATATCCAGTTGTTCTGGCACCATTTGTTGAATAGGCTATCCTTTTGACACTGCAGTTTCTTTGTGTCTTTAAAAAAAATTAGCTGTCTGTATATGTGTGGGTTTATTTCTGGAATCTTTATTTTGTTCCACTGATCTGTTAGTCTGTCTTTACATTAATACCATGATGTTTTGATTATTGTAGCTTTATAATAATTATTGAAATCAGGTAGTCTTATTTTTTGAGAGACAGTGCACATGCACATGTCCATGCATGAGCAGGGGAAGGGCCGAGAGAGAGGTAGAGGGAGAATCCCAAGCAGGCTCCATGTTGCTTTCAGCACAGAGCCCACCCTGGGGCTTGATCTCATGAACCACGAGACCATGACCTGAGCCAGCATCAAGAGTCAGATGCTTAACCGATGGAGTCACTCAGGTGCTGATGAAATCAGGTGGTCTTAATATTCTATTTTCTTTTTTAAAGTGTTTTGGCTGTTCTGTCTTTCATTTCTATATAATTTAAAAAATCAGTTTGTCAGTTTCTACAGAAAACTGGGATTTTGATTGAGATTGCACTGAATCTGTAGATCAACTTGGAGAATATTGCCATTTTAACTGTATGAAGTCTTTCAACTAATAAACAGGGCATATCTATCCATTTATTTGGGTCTTCTGTAATTTGTCTCAGGAATATTTTTCTGTGTACAGATTTTTTCCACTTATTTTTGTCCTATTTACACCTATGTATTGCATATTTTGATGTTATTTTAAATGATAATATTTTTCAAAATCTCCTTTTCTGTTTTCTGCTATTATACAGAAATGTGATTGATTTTTGTGTAGTGATCTTGTAATAAATAAGTGTACTAAACTCACTTGCTAGTTCTAGTTACTTATTTGGTAGATTCCATTTGATTTTCTGTCATCTGGATAGTAGATAATAGATAATCCTGTCATCTGCAAATAGAGTTTTACTTCTTCTATTCCAATTTTGATGATGCTTTTTATTTCTTTTTCTTTCCTGACTGTGCTGGGTAGGATCTTCAATACAATCTTAAAGGTGGTGAGAGTGGGCATATTTTCTTTTTTCTGATCTTGGAGAGAAAGGATTCAGTCTTATAAAGTTGACTTCTGAAAATTAAACTAGTGAGCTCTGAAAATTAAACTAGTGGATGTCAGTAACCACTGTGGGGGAAAACCAGGAGGTTATGTAGGTTGCCAAAGAGTGTGAAATGTTCTCTGTAGAGAGCAAAGACTGCAGTGTGGTCATAACTGGGGAAGGAATGAATAAAGGGCATGAGAGTGGAAAAGAGAGTTCCAGAGAGCCAGATGTTGGTAGTATTTGTGTGCTCTTCAGAGAAGAGAGACATGAGGTTTTTTTGTTTTGTTTTGTTTTGTTTTTTTAACAAAGTACAGTTTCTGGAGGATAGTGCTTTACGGTGGGATAAGGTTGGTACTTTTAGGCTTTGTATGACTTGTATGAAATACCTCCTTTAAACTCTTCACCCCCTTTTACAATGGTTTTTTGCTTACCAAACTGCCTTCTAATACACTTGTGTATTCTCCTACCAGTAGTATTGCCTTGAAAAAGGCACATCAGTGTCTTGGATGATGGGAAAGAAAGTTCTACATTAAAAAGTTAATTATTTAGTAGATTAATTATTTGGGGGATTAATTATGAGGTGACTACTGTGAGTCAGATGAACTCTCTTGGAATGCCTTCTCATTTGTTGTAAGAAGTAATGCTGTCTTTTAGTTCTCTTAGAAGACTGTCATTTTGATTCCTCTTGCTGATAACTAACTTCCCTCTCCTCTTCCTCCCTCCTTTCCCCTCCGCTTCCTCCCCTCCCTTCCCCTCCCTTCCCCTCCCCTCCCCTTCCTTCTTAAGATTAAATGTGTTAATATGTGTGATATGCCTAGGAAAGTTCTGGAAATGGGAGTAGGCCTTATTCAGTTAGTCTATTTCTGTCAACATTCATCTCCTTCCTATAGCCTTTATAGGTATAGCTTTAAATAGCCTTCCTTTACTCCAAATATTTAATTAACATCTTATTCTGTTTCCACAGACTAGCACAATTTTACATTTAATGTTTGCATAGCTGTAGATGATATTCTTTTTGTCACTTATGTTGGAAGTACATTTCTAGTATGGTATGGCACAAGGGAGTGGGAATAGGGAAGGAAAGATTATATTTAGGGCAAAGGGAAGTTGAAAGGAAAGTAAAAGCTATGGTTTTCTTCTCTACCTGGCCTTTTAAATAGTTTCAGACAGTTTTCTTTTTTTTTTTTTTTTTTTTTTATGAAATTTATTGACAAATTGGTTTCCATACAACACCCAGTGCTCATCCCAAAAGGTGCCCTCCTCAATACCCATCACCCACCCTCCCCTCCCTCCCACCCCCCATCAACCCTCAGTTTGTTCTCAGTTTTTAACAGTCTCTTATGCTTTGGCTCTCTCCCACTCTAACCTCTTTTTTTTTTTTTTTTTCCTTCCCCTCCCCCATGGGTTCCTGTTAAGTTTCTCAGGATCCACATAAGAGTGAAACCATATGGTATCTGTCTTCTCTGTATGGCTTATTTCACTTAGCATTACACTCTCCAGTTCCATCCACGTTGCTACAAAGGGCCATATTTCATTTTTTCTCATTGCCACATAGTACTCCATTGTGTATATATACCACAATTTCTTTATCCATTCATCAGTTGATGGACATTTAGGCTCTTTCCATAATTTGGCTATTGTTGAGAGTGCTGCTATGAACATTGGGGTATAAGTGCCCCTATGCATCAGTACTCCTGTATCCCTTGGATAAATTCCTAGCAGTGCTATTGCTGGGTCATAGGGTAGGTCTATTTTTAATTTTCTGAGGAACCTCCACACTGCTTTCCAGAGCGGCTGCACCAATTTGCATTCCCACCAACAGTGCAAGAGGGTTCCCGTTTCTCCACATCCTCTCCAGCATCTATAGTCTCCTGATTGGTTCATTTTGGCCACTCTGACTGGCGTGAGGTGATACCTGAGTGTGGTTTTGATTTGTATTTCCCTGATAAGGAGCGACGCTGAACATCTTTTCATGTGCCTGTTGGCCATCTGGATGTCTTCTTTAGAGAAGTGTCTATTCATGTTTTCTGCCCATTTCTTCACTGGGTTATTTGTTTTTCGGGTGTGGAGTTTGGTGAGCTCTTTATAGATTTTAGATACTAGCCCTTTGTCCGATATATCATTTGCAAATATCTTTTCCCATTCCGTTGGTTGCCTTTTAGTTTTGTTGGTTGTTTCCTTTGCTGTGCAGAAGCTTTTTATCTTCATAAGGTCCCAGTAATTCACTTTTGCTTTTAATTCCCTTGCCTTTGGGGATGTGTCGAGTAAGAGATTGCTACGGCTGAGGTCAGAGAGATCTTTTCCTGCTTTCTCCTCTAAGGTTTTGATGGTTTCCTGTCTCACATTTAGGTCCTTTATCCATTTTGAGTTTATTTTTGTAAATGGTGTGAGAAAGTGGTCTAGTTTCAACCTTCTGCATGTTGCTGTCCAGTTCTCCCAGCACCATTTGTTAAAGAGGCTGTCTTTTTTCCATTGGATGTTCTTTCCTGCTTTGTCAAAGATGAGTTGGCCATACGTTTGTGGGTCTAGTTCTGGGGTTTGTATTCTATTCCATTGGTCTGTGTGTCTGTTTTTGTGCCAATACCATGCTGTCTTGATGATGACAGCTTTGTAGTAGAGGCTAAAGTCTGGGATTGTGATGCCTCCTGCTTTGGTCTTCTTCTTCAAAATTCCTTTGGCTATTCGGGGCCTTTTGTGGTTCCATATGAATTTTAGGATTGCTTGTTCTAATTTCGAGAAGAATGCTGGTGCAATTTTGATTGGGATTGCATTGAATGTGTAGATAGCTTTGGGTAGTATTGACATTTTGACAATATTTATTTTTCCAATCCATGAGCAGGGAATGTCTTTCCATTTCTTTAAGTCTTCTTCAATTACCTTCATAAGCTTTCTATAGTTTTCAGCATACAGATCCTTTACATCTTTGGTTAGATTTATTCCTAGGTATTTTATGCTTCTTGGTGCAATTGTGAATGGGATCAGTTTCTTTATTTGTCTTTCTGTTGCTTCATTGTTAGTGTATAAGAATGCAACTGATTTCTGTACATTGATTTTGTATCCTGCAACTTTGCTGAATTCATGTATCAGTTCTAGCAGACTTTTGGTGGAGTCTATCGGATTTTCCATGTATAATATCATGTCATCTGCAAAAAGCGAAAGCTTGACTTCATCTTTGCCAATTTTGATGCCTTTGATTTCCTTTTGTTGTCTGACTGCTGATGCTAGAACTTCCAGCACTATGTTAAACAACAGTGGTGAGAGTGGCATCCCTGTCGTGTTCCTGATCTCAGGGAAAAAGCTCTCAGTTTTTCCCCGTTGAGGATGATGTTAGCTGTGGGCTTTTCATAAATGGCTTTTATGATCTTTAAGTATGTTCCTTCTATCCCGACTTTCTCAAGGGTTTTTATTAAGAAAGGGTGCTGGATTTTGTCAAAGGCCTTTTCTGCATCGATTGACAGGATCATATGGTTCTTCTCTTTTTTTCTGTTAATGTGATGTATCACGTTGATTGATTTGTGAATGTTGAACCAGCCCTGCATCCCAGGAATGAATCCCACTTGATCATGGTGAATAATTCTTTTTATATGCTGTTGAATTCGATTTGCTAGTATCTTATTGAGAATTTTTGCATCCATATTCATCAGGGATATTGGCCTGTAGTTCTCTTTTTTTACTGGGTCTCTGTCTGGTTTAGGAATCAAAGTAATACTGGCTTCATAGAATGAGTCTGGAAGTTTTCCTTCCCTTTCTATTTCTTGGAATAGCTTGAGAAGGATAGGTATTATCTCTGCTTTAAATGTCTGGTAGAACTCCCCTGGGAAGCCATCTGGTCCTGGACTCTTATTTGTTGGGAGATTTTTGATAACCGATTCAATTTCTTCGCTGGTTATGGGTCTGTTCAAGCTTTCTATTTCCTCCTGATTGAGTTTTGGAAGAGTGTGGGTGTTCAGGAATGTGTCCATTTCTTCCAGGTTGTCCAATTTGTTGGCATATAATTTTTCATAGTATTCCCTGATAATTGTTTGTATCTCTGAGGGATTGGTTGTAATAATTCCATTTTCATTCATGATTTTATCTATTTGGGTCATCTCCCTTTTCTTTTTGAGAAGCCTGGCGAGAGGTTTGTCAATTTTGTTTATTTTTTCAAAAAACCAACTCTTGGTTTCGTTGATCTGCTCTACAGTTTTTTTAGATTCTATATTGTTTATTTCTGCTCTGATCTTTATTATTTCTCTTCTTCTGCTGGGTTTAGGCTGCCTTTGCTGTTCTGCTTCTAGTTCCTTTAGGTGTGCTGTTAGATTTTGTATTTGGGATTTTTCTTGTTTCTTGAGACAGGCCTGGATTGCAATGTATTTTCCTCTCAGGACTGCCTTCGCTGCGTCCCAAAGCGTTTGGATTGTTGTATTTTCATTTTCGTTTGTTTCCATATATTTTTTGATTTCTTCTCTAATTGCCTGGTTGACCCACTCATTCGTTAGTAGGGTGTTCTTTAACCTCCACGCTTTTGGAGGTTTTCCAGACTTTTTCCTGTGGTTGATTTCAAGCTTCATAGCATTGTGGTCTGAAAGTATGCATGGTATAATTTCAATTCTTGTAAACTTATGAAGGGCTGTTTTGTGACCCAGTATATGATCTATCTTGGAGAATGTTCCATGTGCACTCGAGAAGAAAGTATATTCTGTTGCTTTGGGATGCAGAGTTCTAAATATATCTGTCAAGTCCATCTGATCCAATGTCTCATTCAGGGCCCTTGTTTCTTTATTGACCGTGTGTCTAGATGATCTATCCATTTCTGTAAGTGGGGTGTTAAAGTCCCCTGCAATTACCACATTCTTATCAATAAGGTTGCTTCTGTTTATGAGTAATTGTTTTATATACTTGGGGGCTCCGGTATTCGGCGCATAGACATTTATAATTGTTAGCTCTTCCTGATGGATAGACCCTGTAACTATTATATAATGTCCTTCTTCATCTCTTGTTACAGCCTTTAATTTAAAGTCTAGTTTGTCTGATATAAGTATGGCTACTCCAGCTTTCTTTTGGCTTCCAGTAGCATGATAAATAGTTCTCCATCCCCTCACTCTGAATCTAAAGGTGTCCTCAGGTCTAAAATGAGTCTCTTGTAGACAGCAAATAGATGGGTCTTGTTTTTTTATCCATTCTGATACCCTATGTCTTTTGGTTGGCGCATTTAATCCGTTTACATTCAGTGTTATTATAGAAAGATACGGGTTTAGAGTCATTGTGATGTCTGTATGTTTTATGCTTGTAGTGATGTCTCTGGTACTTTGTCTCACAGGGTCCCCCTTAGGATCTCTTGTAGGGCTGGTTTAGTGGTGACAAATTCCTTCAGTTTTTGTTTGTTTGGGAAGACCTTTATCTCTCCTTCTATTCTAAATGACAGACTTGCTGGATAAAGGATTCTCGGCTGCATATTTTTGCTGTCTAGCACCCTGAAAATCTCGTGCCAATTCTTTCTGGCCTGCCAAGTTTCAAAAGAGAGATCAGTCACGAGTCTTATAGGTCTCCCTTTATATGTGAGGGCACGTTTACCCCTTGCTGCTTTCAGAATTTTCTCTTTATCCTTGTATTTTGCCAGTTTCACTATGATATGTCGTGCAAAAGATCGATTCAAGTTACGTCTGAAGGGAGTTCTCTGTGCCTCTTGGATTTCAATGCCTTTTTCCTTCCCCAGTTCAGGGAAGTTCTCAGCTATTATTTCTTCAAGTACCCCTTCAGCACCTTTCCCTCTCTCTTCCTCCTCTGGAATACCAATTATGCGTATATTATTTCTTTTTAGTGTATCACTTAGTTCTCTAATTTTCCCCTCATACTCCTGGATTTTTTTATCTCTCTTTTTCTCAGCTTCCTCTTTTTCCATAACTTTATCTTCTAGTTCACCTATTCTCTCCTCTGCCTCTTCCATCCGAGCTGTGGTGGTTTGCATTTTGCTTTGCATTTCCTTTAAAGCGTTTTTCAGCTCCTCGTGACTGTTCCTTAGTCCCTTGATCTCTGTAGCAAGAGATTCTCTGCTGTCCTGTATACTGTTTTCCAGCCCAGCGATTAATTTTATGACTATTATTCTAAATTCACTTTCTGTTATATTATTTAAATCCTTTTTGATCAGCTCATTAGCTGTTGTTATTTCCTGGAGATTCTTCTGAGGGGAATTCTTCCGCTTGGTCATTTTGGATAGTCCCTGGTGTGGTGAGGACCTGCAGGGCACTTCCCCTGTGCTGTGGTGTATAACTGGAGTTGGTGGGCGGGGCCGCAGTCAGTCCTGATGTCTGCCCCCAGCCCACCGCTGGGGCCACAGTCAGACTGGTGTGTGCCTTCTCTTCCCCTTTCCTAGGGGTGGGATTCACTGTGGGGTGGCGTGGCCCGTCTGGGCTACTTGCACACTGCCAGGCTTGTGATGCTGGGGATCTGGCGTATTAGCTGGGGTGGGAAGGCAAGGTGCACGGCGGGAGGGGGGGCAGGCTTAGCTCGCTTCTCCTTAGGTGATCCACTTCAGGAGGGGCCCCGTGGCAGCCGGAGGGAGTCAGATCCGCTGCCGGAGGTTTGGCTCCGCAGAAGCACAGAGTTGGGTGTTTGCGCGGAGCGAGCAATTTCCCTGGCCGGAACCGGTTCCCTTTGGGATTTTGGCTGGGGGATGGGCGGGGGAGATGGCGCTGGCGAGCGCCTTTGTTCCCCACCAAACTGAGCTCTGTCGTCCGGGGGCTCCGCAGCTCACCCTCCCTTTGTCCTCCAGCCTTCCCGCTTTCCGAGCAGAGCTGTTAACTTATGACCTCCCAGACGCTAAGTCGCGCTTGCTGTTGGAACACAGTCCGTCAGGCCCCTCCGCTTTTGCAAGCCGGAGTCGAGGGCTCTGCTTGGCTGGCGAGCCGCCCCTCCGTCCCGGCTCCCTCCCGCCAGTCCGTGGAGCGCGCACCGCCTCGCCGCCCTTCCTACCCTCTTCCGTGGGCCTCTCGTCTGCACTTGGGTCTGGTGACTCCGTTCTGCTAATCCTCTGGCGGTTTTCTGGGTTATTTAGGCAGGTGTAGGTGGAATCTAAGTGATCAGCAGGACGTGCGGTGAGCCCAGCGTCCTCCTACGCCGCCATCTTCCTGCGCCTCTCCAGTTTTCTTATTAGTACCTGTGTTTATCTGGTTTAAAGGCCTAGTGGCTTATTAAGGATAGATATTTTCATGAATCAATTTACAGTCAGTATCTCTTTCCAAACTTATTTTTATACCTATTTTTCTCAGTCCTGTCAGTGGACATCATGTTTGACTACCTGTATGGATTAAGCATGGCTCATAGAAAAATTCCATTGTAGGTGCTCCTTATCACTCAGTAACTATTCTAAAAAGGAAGGAAGGGAAGTATCTCTAGAAGCAAATTACAGTTACATTGTTATATTTACTTTCTAGTGAGACATTAAATAAAAACTTGGGCCCTTTCTGTAAATTTAATCATTACAGATGCACTGAGGTGGCATTTAACTGATATATATATATATATCAGTTTTTTTTTTTTTTTTAGAAACTAGCTCCATAGTTAATACTCTTCTTTCCATCTCTGTTTTCAATTTGTTATACACACTAGATTTTTTCCAGTGTCCTACTAGCCCTTTAAGGAATATATAGTATACTTTTTATTTTGTATTGCAATGTTTCACTTGCTTTGCATGAGGTAGTGCTAAAGTAATGGCTAATTGCCAGTTGTGAAAGAGGTGTGGGTTACTTTGGCATTATTCATGGCCAATTTTTGTGTGCCTTAAGTCAGATTTTCTTTGCTATCCATGTTCTCCCAGGGTGTGCTGCTCCCTCAATCCAGCTCAAGGAACGCAAATTAACTTCATTATGGGCTCAAACAAAACTTAGTTAAGAGGACAAATCTGTTCGAAGAAAGCATATATTACCAAGCCAAACAAATTATTTTTGTTTGAAGCACATATTTTTCTTTTTATTTTCATTGGTATGGATAATACAGAAATGACTATTGTTGGGATTGTTTCTCATTTAATCTAATAATTATCCTGGTGTTAACAAATAACAATGCAATAATGCTTCAAATGCAAACTATTTTGTAGTTTTTTGACCTAGAAATAAGAAAAATAATCATAAAATATGTAAGAGACTGAAAATATTTTTGTGGGTTTCTTAAGCAGTACTAAGGTGATAATGTGGTACACAGTCTGTATTAAAACTATTAAAAATTTTTTTAAATGTTTATTTATTTTTGAGTCAGACATTTAACCAAATGAGCCACCCGAGTACCCCTTAAATGGTCTCTTAACATTAATGTTCCCTATGATTAGAATCAGTCGCAAATCTTCATCTGTCAATGCTGATCTGTAATGAGATTTTATGTTTTTCATCTTTAAAAAAAATTTATTTTGAGAGAGAGAGCACGAGTGGGGATGGGCAGAGAAGAGAGAGAGAGAGAATCTCAAGGGGCTCGATGCTGTCAGCACAGATCCCAAAGCAGGGCTTGAACTCACAGTGAGATCATGACCTGAGTTGAAATCGAGTGTTGGATGTTTAACGACTGAGACACCCAGACGCCCCTCTGTTTTTCATCTTTATAAATACTTTTTAAGACAGATAGATATTACTAAATACTGATGTCAGTCTGTAGGCACATATTTAATTTGAGAATATTCATTTTTTGGAAGGCATTTATGGAATTTATTAGCATCTTCTCTTGTTATTTGCCTTTTAGCCTGTCATTACATTTGAGATTAAAGTATTTCCAACCGATGGTTAGGTGGAAGTTCCTCAGTTGCACCGTTATATGGGTTTTGAAATACGAAAATTTCCTTTGCAGTTGCATTGAAGTTTAAAAAAAAAAAACTGCAGGAACTGTATTTTGAGCACAAAAATGTGTACGATCCAAGTTTGGGTTAGAATGGAGATACTGTTTCTTTTTTTTAACTTTTGAAAGTATGAGGAGTTTATAAAGCAGCTTAACATTAGTTGTGATTCACATTGGCATCAAAATATCTCTAATATAGTTATGTTTCACAAATAAGTGTGATTTTAATTGGATTCACTAATAAACATTATCAAGACTGGAAGCAAAAATTAATTTCCAAAGCCATTTATTATTTGATAATAGTGGATGAAGGAAGTTCTCATTCAGAAAAATTGCAGTCACAGCTTGAAATACAATAAAACTGCAATAAAACTTGACCACTACTAAGCCATCTTGCTGCTGGATACTTTAGCAAGTCAGTATACTTCCCTTATGTTTCTTATAAAAATTCACAGAGGTGAAGATGATCAAGTCCATGTGAGCAAATGAAGTTCATTGTTGGCTAATGGCAGACTAACACATGAGAGTCATATAATTTCTGTAGAGTACTTGCTGATGATCATACAATGAATAACCACAGGTTTTAAACATCTTACATTTTTATAAGCTTTGGAAATTGGTCTAATTAAGTTATTTTCAGCTCATGTATATATTTACTACCATTAATTATAACACATCTTAGTAGCTTCCACTTCAGATGGTACCGAGTTAATGTCTCAACTTGTTCAGTCACTTCAGACTTGGAATTGACTTCTTGAATATAACCGAGCAGTATCAGTAATATATGTTGACTTATTAAGAGTCAAGGAAAGCCACTTGCATTTCTTTGCCTTTAAAAATTTTTTTTTTCAACGTTTATTTATTTTTTGGGACAGAGAGAGACAGAGCATGAACGGGGGAGGGGCAGAGAGAGAGGGAGACACAGAATCGGAAACAGGCTCCAGGCTCTGAGCCATCAGCCCAGAGCCTGACGCGGGGCTCGAACTCACGGACCACGAGATCGTGACCTGGCTGAAGTCGGACGCTTAACCGACTGCGCCACCCAGGCGCCCCTTCTTTGCCTTTTAAAAAACTATATCATTCGGTGGTTTTAATGTATTTAAAAAGTTGTGTAATCATCATCACTATCTAATTCCAGAAAATTTTCATCTCCATAAAGAATCCCTGTATCCAATGACAGTCACTCCACATTCCTCTCTCCCCTCCAAGGATATAGAATTTACTAATCTCTCTGTATCCATGGATATGCCTATTCTGGACATTTCATATGAATGGAACCCTACAATATGTAGCCTTTTGTGTCTGGCTTCTTTAATTCAGCGTAAGTTTTCAAAGCTCATCATGGTAGTAGCATGTATCAGTACTTCATTCTTTTTTATGGATGATACTATTCCATTGAATGGATATACTGCATTTTGTTTATACCTTTATCCATTTGATGGATATATGGATTGTTTCTACTTTTTGACTATTACAATTGTGTTATGAACCTTTGTGTATAACTTTTTGTGTGAGCATATGTTTTCAAGTTTTCTTGGGGTGTATACGTAGGAGTGGAAATTCTAGATCATATGATAATTACACGTTTAACTTTTTGAGGAAGTGCCAAACTGTTTTCTACAGCAGCTGCACCATTTTATATTCCTACCAGCAATACATCCCTACATTTTTTAAATGTTTATTTGAGAGAGAGAGGGAGAGAGAAAGAAGGGAAGAGAAGAGAGAGAGGAGGAGGGGCCGAGAGAGAAGGAGACCCAGAATCTGAAGCACAGAGCTGTCAGCACAGAGCCTGATGTGGGGCTTGAACTCATGAATGTAGAGATCATGACTTGAACTGAAGTCAGACACTTAACTGACTGAGTCACCCAGGATCCCCAGCATCCCTATATTTTTATTGTCAAACTTTTTTTTTTAATTTGCTTTTTAAAAAATTTTTTATTTTTTTAATTTATATCAAAGTTAGTTAGCATGTAGTGCAACAGTGATTTCAGGAATAGATTCTTTAACGCCCATTACCCATTTAGCTCATCCCCCTCTCCCACATCCCCACCAACAACTCTCTGTTCTCCATATTTAAGAGTCTCTTAAGGACTGAGAACAAACCAAGGGTAGATGGGGGGTGGGGGAGAGGGGAAAGTGGGTGATGGGCAGGGAGGAGGGCATTTGTTGGTATGAGCACTGGGTGTTGTATGGAAACCAATTTGACAATAAGTTATATTAAAAAAAAAAAGAGTCTCTTATGTTTTTGTCCCCCTCCCTATTTTTATATTATTTTTGCTTCCCTTCCTTTATGTTCATCTGTTTTGTGTCTTAAAGTCCTCATATGAGTGAAGTCATATGATATTTGTCTTTCTCTGACTTATTTCGCTTAGCATAATACCCTCTAGTTCCATCCATGTAGCTGCAAATGGCAGGATTTCATCCTTTTTGATTGCTGAGTAATACTCCATTGTGTGTGTGTGTGTGTGTATACATATACATATACATATACATATACATATACATATACATATACATACACACACACACACACACACACACACACACACACACACACCCACACCCCGTATCTTCTTTACCCGTTTACCTATCCATGGGTATTTGGGCTCTTTCCATACTTTGGCTATTGTTGATAGTGCTGCTGTAAACATTGGGGTGCATATGCCCCTTCGAAACAGCATACCCGTATCCCTTGGATAAATACCTAGTAGTGTAATTGCTGGGTCGTAGGGTAGTTCTATTTTTAATTTTTTGAGGAACCTCCATACTGTTTTCCAGAGTGGCTGCACCAGTTTGCATTCACACCAGCAGTGCCAAAGAGATCCTCTTTCTCCACATCCACACCAACACCTGTTGTTGCCTAAGTTGTTAATGTTAACGATTCTGACAGGTGTGAGGTGGTATCTCATTGCGGTTTTGATGATGAGTGATGTTGAGCATTTTTTCATGTGTCGGTTGGCCATCTGGAGGTCTTCTTTGGAGAAGTGTCTATTTATGTCTTTTGCCCATTTCTTCACTGGATTATTTGTTTTTTGGGTGTTGAGTCTGATGAGTTCTTTATAGATTTTGGATACTAACCCTTTATCTGATATGTCGTTTGCAAATATCTTCTCCCATTCCGTTGGTTGCCTTTTAGTTTTGCTGATTGTTTCCTTCACTGTGTAGAAGCTTTTTATTTTTATTTTATTTTATTTTATTTTTTTTATTTATTTTTGGGACAGAGAGAGACAGAGCATGAACGGGGGAGGGGCAGAGAGAGAGGGAGACACAGAATCGGAAACAGGCTCCAGGCTCCGAGCCATCAGCCCAGAGCCTGACGCGGGGCTCGAACTCCCAGACCGCGAGATCGTGACCTGGCTGAAGTCGGACGCCTAACCGACTGCGCCACCCAAGCGCCCCAGAAGCTTTTTATTTTGATGAGATCCCAAAAGTTCATTTTTGCTTTTGTTTCCCTTGCCTCCGGAGATGTGTTGAGTAAGAAGTTGCTGTGGCCAAGCTCAAAGAGGTTTTTGCCTGCTTTCTCCTCAGGGATTTTGATGGTTTCCTGTCTTACATTTAGGCTTTTCATCCATTTTGAGCTTATTTTTGTGTATGATGTAAGAAAGTGGTCCAGGTTCATTTTTCTGCATGTCGCTGTCCAGTTTTCTCAGCACCACTTCCTGAAGAGACTGTCTTTATTCCATTGGATATTTTTTCCTGCTTTGTCAGGGATTAGTTGGCCATACGTTTGTGGGTCCATTTCTGTTTTTTTTCTATTCCGTTGATATGAGTGTCTGTTTCTTTGCTAGTACCATACTGTTTTGATGATTACAGCTTTGTAATACAGCTTGAAGTCTGGGATTGTGATGCCTCCAGCTTCGGTTTTCTTTTTCAAGATTGGTTATTCAGGATATTTTCTGGTTCCATACAAATTTTAGGATTGTTTGTTCTAGCTCTGTGAAAGAATGCTGGTGTTATTTTGATAGGGATTGCTTTGAGTATATGTAGATTGCTTTGGGTAGTAGCGACATTTTAACAATGTTTGTTCTTCTAATCCATGAGCATGGAATATTTTTCCATTGCTTTGTGTCTTCTTCAGTTTCTTTCATAAGCTTTTTATAGTTTTCAGTGTATATTTTATCTATTCTTATCTTGATGAATAGTTGGGTTGTTTCCAGTTCTGGGCTATTGTGAATAAAGTTGCTGTGAACATTCTTGTGGAAGTTATTTGTTTTGAGTCACTTTGGTGAGGGGTTTATCAATTTTTCTGCATCTTTTTTTTTTTTTTTTTTACTGAAGTATAGTTGATGCACAGTGTTACATTAATTTTAGGTGAACAACATAGTGATTCAACAACTCTATAGGTTATGCTATGCTCATCACAAGTATAGTTACCATCTGTCACCATATAACATTATTATAGTAGCATTGATTAATATTCCCTATACTGTACCTTTCATCCCTGTGACGTTCATTCCATAAGTGAAACCTGTACCTTCCACTCTCCACCCATTTGCCCATTTCTTCAAATGCTGCCCCTCTGGCAACTACCAGTTAGTTCTGTGTAATAATGGGTCTTTTTCTGTGTTTTTTTTTGGTCTGTTTTGTTTTTAGATTCCACACATAAGTGAAATAATATGGTATTTTTCTTTTTCCTTCTAACTTACCTCACTTAGCATAATACCCTCTAGGTCCATCCATATTGCTGTGAATGGCAAGGTTTCTTTCTTTTTTATGAGCAATATTCCATTGTGTATATACACATATATATGTATACCACATCTTCTTTATTCATTTACTTACAGACACTTAGGTTGCTTCCATATCTTGGCTATTGTAAATAATGCTACAGTAAACATAGGGCTGCTTATATCTTTTTGAATTAGTGTTCTCATTTTCTTTGGGTAAATACCTAGTAGTGGAATTACCAGGTCATATGGCATTTCTGTTTTTAATTTTTTTTTTTATTTAATTTTTTTTATTTTATTTTTTATTTTTTTTATATGAAGTTTATTGTCAAATTGGTTTCCATACAACACCCAGTGCTCATCCCAAAAGGTGCCCTCCTCAATACCCATCACCCACCCTCCCCTCCCTCCCACCCCCCATCAACCCTCAGTTTGTTCTCAGTTTAAGAGTCTCTTATGCTTTGGCTCTCTCCCACTCTAACCTCTTTTTTTTTTTTTTTCCTTCCCCTCCCCCATGGGTTCCTGTTAAGTTTCTCAGGATCCACATAAGAGTGAAACCATATGGTATCTGTCTTTCTCTGTATGGCTTATTTCACTTAGCATTACACTCAATGAGAAAAAATGAAATATGGCCTTTTGTAGCAACGTGGATGTTTTTAATTTTTTGAGGAGCCTCCATACTGTTTTCTGCAGTGTGGGTACCAATTTACATTCCCATGATGAGTGTTCCCTTTTCTCCACATTCTCACCAACACTTACTACTTTTTGTCTTTTTGATACTAGCGATTCAAAGAACTTACTTTATTTTTATTTTTTGTGAGCAAAATGTAGCTCTTTTTTGTTTCAGGAGTAGAATTTAATGATTCATCACTTACATATAATACCCAGTGTTCACCATAACAAGTGCCCTCCTTAATAGCCATCACCCATTTAGCCCATCTCCCTCTGTCAACCCTTAGTTTTCTATCATGAAGAGTCTTTTGTAGTTTCATTCCCTCCCTCTCTTTTTTCCTCCTTCCCATATGTTCATTGGTTTTGTTTCCTAAATTCCCACATATGATTGAAATCGTATGGTTTTTTTTTCTCTGACTTGTTTCGCTAGACATAATACACTTTAGCTCCATCCACATCATTGCAAATAGCAAGATTTCATTTTTTTATGGTTGAGTAATATTCCTGTTTGTGTGTGTGTGTGTGTGTGTGTGTGTGTGTGTGTGTGTGTATTCTTCTTTATTCATCTGTGGATGGACAGTTGGGTTGCTTCCATATCTTGGCTGTTGTAAATTATGATGCAATAAATATGGGATTCTGATTGGTATGACATATTTTCTCTGTTGTACATTTGCTTTTTATTTCATTAATTTCTGTTTATATTTTTATTATGAGTACTTTGTTTCTCAAAGTATATTCATATTTATTTGGTGATTCTGTTTTTCTCAATGTTTATTGAGAGAGAGAGACAGAGTGCAAGTGGGGAAGGGGTGGAGAGAGAGGGAGACACAGAATCCGAAGCAGGCTTCAGGCTCTGGACTGTCAGCACAGAGCAGGGCTTGAACTCATGCACTGTGAGATCATGACTTGAGCCAAAGTCAGATACTTAACTGACTGAGCCACCCAGGTGTCCCTATTTAGTTATTCTTTGTAAAACTATCTGTTTTGGGGTGTCTGGGTGACTCAGTTAAGCATCTGACTCTTGATTTCATTCAGCTCAGGTTATGACCTCACAGTTGTGGGATCGAACCCTGTGTTGTGGTCGTGGGATCCACACCCAGTGTGGAGCCTGCCTGAGATTCTCTCTCTCCCTCTCCTCCTACTCCTCCCCTGTGCATACATGTGCTCTCTCTTTCTCAAAAAAAAAAAAAAAGCCTGTTATATTAGATCAGAAGCCTCCAGTGTTTATTTCTTCTTAAGTAATTGAAGTATATTTGCCCCAGAAGGACAGGTGAACGTAAGTCATGCTGATGGAGAGAGACACTCTGATTACAGAAGCATTTTCACACACATGCACATACCACTGAGGAACAGTAATTTTGCCAAAATATATTTCGGTATTCTGAGCTACTTAATATTACTGCTCAAAATACAGATTAAGTTGAAAGGGGCTTAGAAATTTGAAAGATGAATTAGCCAAGAAGGGAGAGTATATATTTAAGAAAAGTTAGGGCTTAATTTCAGTGACATTGACCTTGTCCCAGTATTTAAAAATGCTAACAGATGGGGTGCCTGGGTGACTCAGACTTTAGCTCAGGTCATGATCTTGCAGTTCGTGAGTTTGAGCCCCACATCGAACCCCATATTGGGCTCTCTGCTGTCAGTGTGGAGCCTGCTTCAGATCTTTTGTCTCCCTCTCTCTGCCCCTCCCCTGCTCTAGTGCATTCTCTCTGGTTCTCTCAAAAATAAATAAACATTAAAAAATCTTTAAAATGCTAATTGATGTGTTTCCCTTTGTTTTTCTAGTGATATGCAGCTTTCGAGGATCTGTCCCTCAAGGGTTGGTCTTAGAAATAGGAGAAACGGTCCAGATTTTTGAAAAATGTGAAGGTAAGTATGGATGTATACAGCACACAAATAGTGATGCTTTTGGGTAGCATTATATATATTTATTTTGTGGTAATAGATTATCAGCAATCGTTTTGAAATGATAAGCAACCACATTATGGTACATTGGGTAGCATTATATATATTTATTTTGTGGTAATAGATTATCAGCAATTGTTTTGAAACCATAACCAACCACATTATGGTACATTGTTATAAAATCCTTCCTGATCTATTTTTATCATAAAGGTATGAGCTATTTTGGCTCTAATAGCAACAATTAAATAACTAATTGTTAGCTCTCAGAATGTAATTTTTACATATTATGTCAAATGATTAATTTTGATTTTACAATCAAATAGATAATTTTCTACCCATGCTTAGCTGCATTTGAATAGAATTGAATTGTAATTAGTTCATCTGTGTGTTTCTGTTTGATTGGCTGGACATGGTGATCAGTTATAATTAAAACAAGGCAGTAAATATGTGCTCAAATGAAGTTTGGCTTGACTATTAGCCTCTTCTGTGACATATGTGAGTATTTCTGCTGTAACATTTATGTATTATTGAACATGTGATATTTTTCAAAATCATGTACTCAGGAGTACTCCTGTGTCCCTTGGGTAAATTCCTAGCAGTGCTATCGCTGGGTCATAGGGTAGGTCTATTTTTAATTTTTTGAGGAACCTCCACCCTGTTTTCCAGAGTGGTTGCACCAGTTTGCATTCCCACCAACAGTGCAAGAGGGTTCCCGTTTCTCCACATCCTCTCCAGCATCTATAGTCTCCTGATTTGTTCATTTTGGCCACTCTGACTGGCGTGAGGTGATATCTGAGTGTGGTTTTGATTTGTATTTCCCTGATGAGGAGTGACGTTAAGCATCTTTTCATGTGCCTGTTGGCCATCCGGATGTCTTCTTTAGAGAAGTGTCTATTCATGTTTTCTGCCCATTTCTTCACTGGGTTGTTTTTCGGGTGTGGAGTTTGGTGAGCTCTTTATAGATTTTGTATACTAGCCCTTTGTCCAATATGTCATTTGCAAATATCTTTTCCCATTCCGTTGGTTGCCTTTTAGTTTTGTTGGTTGTTTCCTTTGCTGTGCAGAAGCTTTTTATCTTCATAAGGTCCCAGTAGTTCATTTTTGCTTTTAATTCCCTTGCCTTTGAAGCTGATTCTAACATTTATATGAAAATGCAGAAGGTTACAAATAGCTAAGATAATCATGAAGAAGGCAATAAACTGGAAATTTTATACTACTGGATATCAAGTTTTATTATAAATGAAGACATTGTGGTTTTGGGGTAAAGACAGAATAATGAAACAGAATAGGGAGTCCAGAGACAGACTATCATGTATATTGTCCAGTGATATATGAAAAAGGTGATAATTGCAGTGCATTGGGGGAAATGATGTCCTTTACTAGAGGTGATACTGGGCCACCTGGAATAAAAAAATGATAGCCTATTCAATAAATGGTATCGTGTCAGTATTGAAAGCAATGAATCTTGATCTCTACCTCATACCATTTGCCTTATATACAATTCCAGATGGAAGGTAGACCTAAATATGAAATGTAAAACCATGATGTACCTTGAAGAAAGTAGAGGCAAATATTCTTCTTGGCCTTTGGGTAGACAGACAATGATTTTTGATAAGGATCCAAAAACACTAAGCATAAAGGAAAAGATTGGTAAGTTGTACTTTATTCAAATGAAGATCTGTTGTTCAGAAGACATCATTAAGGAGAGAAAAAAGGCAGGTTAGAGAGTGAGAGAGATGTTTGACAAGACTTGTATTTGAGTATATAAGGAACTACTACAAATCAAAATTAAGACATTCCAATAGAAAAATGAGCAGAAGGCTTGACTAGGCTTGGCTCTTCACAAAACAGATACTCCAGAGGCTCATAAACATATGGAAAGGTGTTTAATTTCAGTCAGCAGGTAAATACAAATTAAAACCACAGTGAGATACAACAGTACAGCCACTGGAATGACTAAAATCCAAAACACTGGCCAATACCAAGTGCTGGTAAGGATATAAAACAACTGTTAACTTTTATACACTGCTGGTAGGAGAGGAAAAGGGATAACCAGTTTGGAAAAGTATTTGGCACTATTTACTAAAGTTGAATCAACGCATACTGATGATGTAGCAAATCTCTTTGTAGGTATATATCCAAGAGCCAAATACATGTATAAGATGTTAGTAATTGCTTTATTCATAATTGCTGCAAAGTAGGAAAAAACCACATGTTCATCAACAGTAGAATGAGTAAATAAATTGTGGTATATTGCTTCCAATGAATGTGATACGGAATGGAAAATGATATATTGTTACTACATACAACAATACGGATGAATATCACAGATACAATCTTGACAGAAGTCAGATGTAAAAGTTTATATTATGGTTCTGTGCTCATAAAGTACAGAACCAGGTAAAACCAATAGCTGGTGATATTTGTCAGAATAGTGGTTAGAAAACCACTCCTATCTCGCTTCTTTTTCTGAGAGTATATCTATGATATTGTTGTGTGTGGTAACAATCCATTTTCCTTTCTGTATCACATTCAGCTTAAGGGTGTGTGTATGTGTCAAATGACTGGAAGAGACAGGAGTGACATTTGGGATGCTGATAACATTTTACTTATCTGAGTGGTGGACATACAGTTGTATATTCTTTGAAAGTTTACTTAGTTGTAGACTAATGATTTGTACACTTATGAATGTTACATATCAATAAAAAATTTACTTTAAAAAATAAAAGGACTTCAAAAAAATTTTTATAAAAGTTAAAAAATGTAACAACATGGAGGCATCTAAAAAAATGTGCTGAACAAAAGACCCAGATGTGAAAGTTCACATTCTATATGATTCCACTTATATGAACCTCAAGAACAAGGAACACTACAAATCTGTGGTGATAGAAGACAGAATAGTGATTTCCTGGGAGAGTATTGACTGGAAAGAGGCATGAAGGAACTTTCAGGGTGATTGAAAATTTCTGTCTTGATGAAATATGGGTAACATGGCTGTTACATTTGCCAAAGCTTATAGAATGGTACATTCACAATGTGCATTTCACTGTGTGTAAATTATGCATCAATGAAATGGATTTTTGCTAAAAAAGGACAAAAGTCAAATTACAGACTGGAAAAACTTTTTTGGTGATATAACTGACAAAGATAAATAGAATATGAAAGAACTCATAAACCAGTGAAAACAAAAAACAGATGAATAGAAAAATGGAGAAAAATATGACCAGGGATTTCACAGCAGTCTTGTCAGCAGTCAAGGAATAGCAAGTTACAATCAGGATGATGAACAATTCCATACTCATTAGAAGATTAAAATGTCTCACATATTGAGTTGTTGGCACAGTTGTTTCAGTGGGCATGCTTATACACTGGGGATATCTTGTGATGGTATATGTGCATATCCTGTGATTTTGCAGTTTAACTTCTAAGTTTATACCTCAAAGAAGTGTTTTTAAGGTAGCCTAATAAAATCATAAGTGGGTTACAAATTCTATTTAGTGCTCACTATCAGCATTAATAAAAAATAGATTAAAGTGTCAAGAGTATATTGCTGTATCAGTTATGATCCAATTACAGTAATAATTTGAATAGGGAATATTTAATATAAATGTTAACTAGTAAAAAGTGGCTACCTATTTACTGAAAGGGGTAAAAAACATTCAAAGGGATATAGAAATAACAAATGCAGAAGTCAGCAACTACCTCAGCAACTGAGGTAGAGCCAGTAAGCAAGGAACTAAGAATTTAAAAGAATATTCCCTTGCCTCAAGGCAAAGATTCAGATCCTTTTGGAAAGGTCATGGCTGTCATAGGAACAAGTAGCCTGTCAATGGGGAAGAAACTTTCCAGAGGGCATGGATTGGAACTCATCTATAGGAATAATCTGCTGGGTAGCAGAAAAACTTATGGAATGACATGAGTGAGCCAGAGCTGTCCATAGGTGTAGCTCCTCAGACTTGCCAGAGCCTAAGAGCCATAGCTTGTCTGTGGAGGTGACTGAGGTAAGCACCACTGGGCCTCCAACATGCCAGTCACCTGGCTAGGCTGCTTACAATAAAACAACAGTGCACCAGAACCAAGAAAGGAAGCTCTCCTTTCTGCTCTGGCCTTGCATTGTCCCATTAGTACCCTCTATTGACAAAGCCTAATGCTGGACGTTTTGACAAAGAAGAAATGGTGATATGTCTATATTAGTCTGGGTTTTCCAGAGAAACAGAACCAGTAGGAGATATGTGTGTATTATATTATACACACATATATATGTGTGTGTATACATATATGTGTGTGTGTATATATATGTATACATATACACACATATATACATATACACGTATACACACACATATATACATATATACATATACACATATACATATACACATATACATACATATACACATACACATATATACATATACCCATATACATATATACATATATATGTATATATATTACAAGGAATTGGTTTGCATGGTAATGGAGGCTAACAAGTCTCAGCATCTTCAATTGGCAAGCTAGAGAACCAAGAGAACCAATGTTCTAGTCACAGTCAGAAGGCCTGAGAACCAGGAGAACTGATGGTGTTAAGTTCCAGTCTGATTCCAAGCCTGAATGCAGAAGACCAGAGTCCTAGCTTGAAAACAGGCAGAGAAAGTGAAATCTCTCTTATTCCATCTATTTTTTTGTATTCAGGCCTTCAGTAAATTGGATGAGGCCCGCCCACATTGGGGAAGACAATATGCTTTACTCAGTTTGCTAATAAAAAATGTCACAGTATGATCCAGAAATGCTCTCACAGACACACCCAGAATAATATTTAACCAACTATCTGGGCACTCAGGTGGCCCAGATAGTTGATACATAGGATTAAACATCATAGGGTTCACTTCCAGGATTAAAAAGCAGGTTAGAGAAAGGTAGATTTGATGCAGGGGTAGTCAGTTGGTATCTGGCTCAATTGCATGTAACATCATTAAATTTTTTTTCCTTGAGATTTGCTTCAATTTTATGTGTATGGGATTGTGATATAAAATATATTTCTAAATCTGGGCCATGGTAAAAAATATTTGAATGTATTGATCTGGAGAAATTTCTTTTTTTTTTTTTTTTTAATTTTTTTTTCAACGTTTATTTATTTTTGGGACAGAGAGAGACAGAGCATGAATGGGGGAGGGGCAGAGACAGAGGGAGACACAGAATCAGAAACAGGCTCCAGGCTCTGAGCCATCAGCCCAGAGCCTGACGCGGGGCTCGAACTCACGGACCGCGAGATCGTGACCTGGCTGAAGTTGGACGCTTAACCGACTGCTCCACCCAGGCGCCCCTGGAGAAATTTCTATATATGTACACATAAAGACACCTACAGCATTGTGTGTAGTAGTAAAAAATTGATAACATCCTAAATGTCTACCAACAAGAGAAGGTTAGAGAAATAAATTATGGGATGTAACATACATCATGGTGACTATAGTTAATAATACTGTATTATATACTTGAAAGTTGCTAAGAGTAGATCTCAAATGTCACCATAAAAAAGAAATGGTAATTATGTGACTTGATGGAAGTGTCAGCTTGCTTTTATGGTTGTAATAATTTTGCAGTGTGTAAGTGTATCAAATCAACATGTTGTATACCCTAAATTTACACAATGTTGTATGTCAATTATAGCTCAATAAAGCTGGAAAAAATTTTAAAATAAAAGCAATAAAATAAATTAATAAAACAACATGAAAAATAACACACTTATATTTCTTTTTCTTATTTTTTTCTATTTTATTCTTATGTATTCACTCTGTAGTGGAACATAAGACTTTAGTTCAGTTATTCTTTCCTATCCCAAAGATATATAAACATGCTTCTTACATTCTTCCAATATACTTATCATCCTTGTTAAATTAGTATTTTTTATTACTGTAATTAATTCATGGCTGATCTATATAGCATATTGTCATTATATCTTGTATTACCGTTTTGTTCATCTAGAATTAATATTTGACATATATATGGGTATTGAGGAGGGCACCTTTTGGGATGAGCACTGGGTGTTGTATGGAAACCAATTTGTCAATAAATTTCATAAAAAAAAATAAAAATAAAAATATATATTTATATACTTTATATATACATGTATCACCTTTGCTTTACCCATTCATCTACTGATGGACACTTACATTGTTTCTGTGTTTTGACTCTTGTGAATAATGCTGCAGTGAACCTGGAATACAGGTATCTAGTTTTAAGTTTTTCAGTAACTTCCATACTGTTTTCCTTAGTGGCTGTACCAATTTACATTCCCATCAACAGTGTACCAGGGTTCCTTTTTCTCTACACCCTTGTGAGCATTTGTTATCTCTTGTCTTTTTGATGGTACCCATCCTAACAGGTGTGAGGTGATATCTCTTTGTGGTTTTGATTTGGAATTTTGATTTAGAAATTGTTTTGTGACAGCAGTCAGGGGACCTCAGACTATTACTTGATATTGGTTGGTTAGATAATGTTATTTTCCCTGTCATAAATAATGTCAGAATCTAATTGTTGAAAGAGCCAATTCAGGTGGGTACTCTGTCTTCATCACATCCCCTCTAAGCAAGAATTACATTTAAATTCACTTGCTGGGCTCATGCTTGTAAATGAAAGTATGTAAAAAAAAAACTCTGGTTTCATTATTGAGACAGTGTTTGTTGCTTATAACATATGCTTTATGCTTGAAGATGCATGCCAATTATCCAGATTGTGTCTGTTTCCTGATTTGTTGTCTGTATAGCTCTCTGAAGACATCTTATTCATGCCCTGTTTTATTATCTAGATTCATGATCCATAGCCTGATTTGACTTTGAGTCTCCTGCTGTAGATTTCTCACTCAGTTCCAGTTTCCACTTTACCTTGAACATTTCTATCCCCTTCCTCATTATCTTAGTCTGATTTGCCTTAGGTGCCTATTCCTGTGCTGTCCTTAGCCCTAAAATTGATGCTTTCTTTTCTTTTCCCTTTTTAAAAAAGTTTATTTATTTATTTTGAGAGAGAAAAAGAGAGTGTAATTGGGGGAGGGTAGAGAGAGAAGGAGACAGAGAGAATCCCAAGCAGGCTCTGCATTGTCAGTGCAGAGTGCAATGTGGGGCTAGAACTACTGAACCAAAACAAACTGTGACCTGAGTTGAAATCAAGAGTTGGTTAAGTTTATTTGTAGGGATTTTATGGTTCTTGGTATAGTTGTGAATGGGATAAGTTTCTTTATTTCTCTTTCTGTTGCTTCATTATTAGTGTATAAAAATGCAACCGATTTCTGTACATTAATTTTGTACCCTGCAACTTTGGTGAATTCACGTATCAGTTCTAGCAGACTTTTGGTGGAATATGTCAGGTTTTCCACGTAAAGTATCATGTTGTCTGTGAAAAGTAAAAGTTTGACTTCATCTTTGACAGTTTTGATGCCTTTTATTATATTTTGTTGTCTGATTGCTGATGCTAGGACTTACAATACTATGTTAAATAACAGTGGTGAGAGTGGACATCCCTGTCGTGTTCCTGATCTCAGGGGGGAAAGCTGTCAGTTATTCCCCATTGAGGATATTAGCTGTGGGCCTTTCATAAATGGCCTCTATGATGTTTAAGTATGTTCCTTTTATCCTGACTTTCTTGAGGGTTTTCATCAAGACAGGATGCTGTATTTTGTCAAATGCTTTCTCTGCATGTATTGACAGGACCATATGGTTCTTATCTTTTATTTAAAAGATCTGTATGCTGAAAACTGTAGAAAGCTTATGAAGGAAATTGAAGAAGATACAAAGAAATGGAAAAACATTCCATGCTCATGGATTGGAAGAATAAATATTGTTAAAATGTCAATACTACCCAAAGCAATTTATGCACTCAATGTAATACCAAGCAAAATTGCACCAGCATTCTTCTCAAAGCTAGACCAAACAATCCTAAAATTCGTATGGAACCACAAAAGACCCCGAATAGCCAAACTAATATTGAAGAAGAAAACCAAAATGGGAGTGATCACAATTCCATACTTTAGCCTCTACTGCAAAGCTGTAATCATCAAGACAGTATGGTATGGGCACTAAAACAGACACATAGACCAATCGAATAGAGTAGAGACCCCAGAATTGGACCCACAAATGTATGGCCAACTAAACTTTGACAAAACAGGAAAGAGTATCCAGTGGAAAAAATACAGTCTCTTTTTTTTTCATTTATTATTTATTATTTATTTATTTTTAATATGAAATTTATTGTCCAGTTGGTTTCCATACAACACCCAGTCCTCATCCCAAAAGGTGCCCTCCTCAATACCCATCACCCACCCTCCTCTCCCTCCCACCCCCCATCAACCCTCAGTTCTCAGTTTTAAAGGGTCTCTTATGCTTTGGCTCTCTCCCTCTCTAACCTCTTTTTTTTTTTTCCTTCCCTTCCCCTGTGGTCTTCTGTTAAGTTTCTCAGGATCCACATAAGGGTGAAAACATACGGTATCTGAAAAGACAGTCTCTTTAACAAATGGTGCTGGGAGAGCTGGACAGCAACATGCAGAAGAATGAAACTAGATCACTTTCTTACACCATACACAAAAATAAACTCAAAATAGATGAAGGACCTGAATGTGAGACAGGAAACCATCAAAACCCTAGAGGAGAGAGCAGGAAAAAACCTCTTTGACTTCAGTGCAGCAATTTCTTACTCAACACATCTCCAAAGGGAAGGGAATTAAAAGCAAAAATGAACTATTGGGACCTCATGAAGATAAAACGCTTCTGCACTGCAAAGGAAACAATCAACAAAACGGAAAGGCAACTGATGGAATGGGAAAAGATATTTGCAAATGACATACCGAACAAAGGGCTAGTATCTAAAATCTATAAAGAACTCACCAAACTCCACACCCGAAAAACAAATAATCCAGTGAAGAAATGGGCAGAAGACATGAATAGACACTTTCCAGAGAAGACATCCAGATGGCCAACAGGCACATGAAAAGATGCTTAACATCACTCATTATCAGGGAAGTACAAATCAAAACTACAATGAGATATCACCTCATGCTGGTCAGAGTGGCTAAAATGAACAAATCATGAAACTATAAATGCTGGCGAGGATGTGGAGAAATGGGAACCTTCTTACACTGTTGGTGGGAATGCAAATTGATGCAGCCTCTCTGGAAAACAGTGTAGAGGTTCCTCAAACAATTAAAAATAGAACTACCCCATGACCCAGCAATAGCACTGCTAGGAATTTATCCAAAAGATACAGGAGTGCTGATGTGCCCCAATGTTTATAGCAGCACTTTCAACAATAGCCAAATTATGGAAAGAGCCTAAATGTCCATCAACTGACGAATGGGTAAAGAAGATGTGGTTTATACATATAATGGAATACTACTTGTCAATGAGAAAGAATGAAATCCTGCCATTTGCAGCAACATGGATGGAACTGGAGGGTATTATGCTAAGTGAAATAAGTCAGGCAGAGAATGGCAGATACCATATGTTTTCATTTATATGTGGATCTTGAGAAACTTAACAGAAGACCGTGGCTGAGGGGAAGGGGAAAAAAAAAGTTACAGAGAGGGAGGGAGGCAAACCATAAGAGACTCTTAAGGACTGAGAATAAACTGAGTGTTGATGGGGGTAGGGGAGAGGGAAAGTGGGTGATGGGCAGGAAGGAGGGCACCTGTTGGGATGAGCACTGGGTGTTGTATGGAAACCAATTTGACAATAAATTATATTAAAAAAAAGAGAGTTGGACACTTAAGTGAGCCACCAGGTGCCTCGATGCAGGCTTTTCTGTAAGAACATTTCCACTCTCAAGCTGAAGAGTGTAAATCTGATATTTCTTGAATTATATTATAGGTATAATATAGGTATATATTATGTTATATTACATTATATTAATTCATATGTATATAATTATATATTATAAGTATATAATATATAGGTATAATACACTGTATTATATACTTGAAAGTTGATATACTTACATACTGAAAAATTATAACAACCATAACAGCAAGCTGAGACTTCCATCAAGTCACATAATTATAATTTCTTTTTTACAGTGGCATTTGAGATATACTCTTGGCAACTTTTAAGTTATATATAATATAATATAGGTATGTAATATATAGATATATATATAACCTAGCTTCAGCAATCAGACAATAGAAAGAAATAAAAGTCATCCAAATCAGCAAGAAGGAAGTCAAACTTTGACTCTTCTCAGATGACATACTTTATATGGAAAACCCAAAAGATTCCACCAAAAAACTGCTAGAACTGATCCATGAATTCATCAAAATTGCAGGATATAAAATCAGTGCATAGAAATCGGTTGCATTTCTATACACCATTAATGAAACAACAGAAAGAGAAATCAAGGAATCGATCCCATTTACAGTTGCACCAAAAACCATAAAATACCTAGGAATAAACCTAACGAAAGAGGTGAAAAATCTATACAGTGAAAACCATAGAAAGCTTATAAAAGAAATTGAAGAAGACACATAAAAGTGGAAAAATATTCCATGCTCATGGATTGGAAGAACAAACACTGTTAAAATGTCAATATTACCCAAAGCGATCTACATATTCAATGCAATCTCTATCAAAATAATACCAGCATTTTTCACAGAGCTAGAACAAACAATCCTAAAATTTGTATGGAACCAGAAAAGACCCCGAATAGCCAAAGCAATCTTGAAAAAGAAAACTGAATGGCACAAAAACAGGCACTCAGATCAATGGAACAGAATAGAAAGCCCAGAAATGGGCCCACAAACATACGGCCAACTACTCTTTGACAAAGCAGGAAAAAATATCCAATGGAATAAAGACAGTCTCTTCAGGAAGTGGTGCTGAGACAACTGGACAGCGACATGCAGAAAAATGAACCTGGACCACTTTCTTACATCATACACAAAAATAAGCTCAAAATGGATGAAAAGCCTAAATGTAAGACAGGAAACCATCAAAATCCTTGAGGAGAAAGCAGGCAAAAACCTCTTTGAGCTTGACCGCAGCAACTTCTTACTCAACACATCTCCGGAGGCAAGGGAAACAAAAGCAAAAATAAACTTTTGGGATCTCATCAAAATGAAAAGCTTCTACACAGTGAAGGAAACAATCAGCAAAACTAAAGGGCAACCAACAGAATGGGAGAAGATATTTGCAAACGACATATCAGATAAAGGGTTAGTATCCAAAATCTATAAAGAACTCATCAGACTCAACACCCAAAAAACAAATAATCCAGTGAAGAAATGGGCAAAAGACATAAATAGACACTTCTCCAAAGAAGACCTCCAGATGGCCAACCGACACATGAAAAAATGCTCAACATCACTCATCATCAAAACCGCAATGAGATATCACCTCACACCTGTCAGAATCGTTAACATTAACAACTTAGGCAACAACAGGTGTTGGTGTGGATGTGGAGAAAGAGGATCTCTTTGGCACTGCTGGTGTGAATGCAAACTGGTGCAGCCACTCTGGAAAACAGTATGGAGGTTCCTCAAAAAATTAAAAATAGAACTACCCTACGACCCAGCAATTACACTACTAGGTATTTATCCAAGGGATACGGGTATGCTGTTTCGAAGGGGCATATGCACCCCGATGTTTATAGCAGCACTGTCAACAATAGCCAAAGTATGGAAAGAGCCCAAATGGCCATCAATGGATGAATGGATAAAGAAGATGTGGTGTATATATACAATGGAATATTACTCGGCAATCAAAAAGAATGAAATCTTGCCATTTGTAGCTTAATGGATGGAACTAGCGGGTATTATGCTAACTGAAATTAGAGAAAGACAAATATCATATGACTTCACTCCTATGAGGACTTTAAGATACAAAACAGAACGTAAGAGAAGGGAAGCAAAAATAATATAAAAACAGGGAGGGGGACAAAACATAGGAGACTCTTAACTACAGAGAACAGAGGGTTACTGGAGGGGTTGCGGGAGGGGAGATGGGCTAAATGGGTAAGGGGCACTAAGGAATCTACTCCTGAAATCATTATTGCACTATATGATAACTAACTTGAATGTAAAAAAAATAATAATAAAAAAATATGTGCATTTCCAAAAAGAAAGTCTTGTGGGTGAGAGACTTATACAAAGAAAGCGACAATCATTCAGGGCTTATCAAAAAGAGTTTATGATGAGCAAATGTTTGGGAAATCATAGTAAAACAACATCTTAGTGTGTATCTTCCTGTAAGTGAAGGTGCTTTAAATTAAGTGTTATTAAATAATGTGTATATATAAGAAATGATAGTGAATATTGATGATTAACACATTAAAATTAGAATGACTATTAAGAGTTTATTTCTGAATTTTATCATTTGTTTAATTTGAAATAGCATTATAAAAAGGACTGCAAGAAAAAATATTCAACAAGATTTAAATAACTACTTTAAAAAAAATTTTTTTTAACGCTTATTTATTTTTGAGACAGAGAGAGACAGAGCATGAATGGGGGAGGGTCAGAGAGAGAGGGAGACACAGAATCCGAAACAGGCTCCAGGCTCCGAGTGGTCAGCACAGAGCCCGACGCGGGGCTCGAACTCACAGACCGCGAGATCATGACCTGAGCTGAAGTCGGCCGCTTAACCGACTGAGCCACCCTGGCGCCCCATTAAATAACTACTTTTAGTAACTATTTGAGATCATTGATTTTTATGGAACACAGAAAACAGTTTGTAAGATAGGAAAGAGAAAAATGTCATCCAAAATTTTGAAACTAAAAGTGTACAAAAGAAAAAAAGTATAAGTCCTCAGTCTACGAAAACAAGAACTACAAACAAATCTTGATCTCTTCATACTGGGTTTGTTTTTCATAGTGAAATGTGTA
Source organism: Lynx canadensis (assembly GCF_007474595.2). Classification (NCBI taxonomy): domain Eukaryota; kingdom Metazoa; phylum Chordata; class Mammalia; order Carnivora; family Felidae; genus Lynx; species Lynx canadensis. The sequence goes on from NC_044304.2 coordinate 19,527,987, forward strand.
CATCAGTCCTGAAACTATTTTGGGTGTGTGTCATCTGATTGAATAACTGAGAAGGGAGCTGCAGACAAGGGAGATCATTGTGGGCTTAGAACCAAATCGGAGGTATCAGTATAAACTCATCATTTCTAATATAAATATAGTAGTTTGTCTCCAAATCTGGCTACTATCAACTTCTTCTCTCCCTGTACATGCACACCAGTCTGCCTAAGAGAGGTGGTATCATTGTCTCCACCTGTTTGAATCCGAGCTTGTCTGTGTCTACTTTTACCAGTAGAATATTCAGGAAAGGACATTGGGCAACTTTGAGACTTGCCTGCAAGAGCAAAGGCAGTTTTGCTTCCCCCTCATACTCGTGGGATACCTCCTCTCAGAATCTACCCATCATGCAGTGTAAGCCTAACCTACATGGAGAAGACACCTGGAAGTGCTCCAGTTGAAAGTCTTGGCTGAGCTTTCAACTGATGGCCAGCAGCAACTGTCAAGTCTTGGATGTCAATTCCAATTAAACCTCTAGAAAACTCCAGCCCTGGCCACCATTTAACTACAACTGCTTAAAAGCCCCAGGTGAGAACTGCCTCGCTGAGCCCGGTCATAAGTGCGAGAGACGTTAATAAGCTGTTGTTTCAAGTCATTATGGCTTGGGGTGCTTTTTTATGCAGCAACAGACAGCCAAAAACTACTGAAAGACCTTGAGGGGGAAAAAAAACCACTCCCGAAGCAATGATCTTAATGCCCAGATCAGAGTTCAAATTTTTCTAAATATCATTCCTCATTAAGAGGAACCAATTTTTTGTTTGCTTTAGAAATGGATGATTCTGGGGGCACCTGGATGGCTCAGTCCATTAGGTGTCTGATTCTTAATCTTGGCTCAGGTCACAATCTCATGGTTCATGAGACTGAGCCCTGAGTTGAACTCTGCACTGACAGCACAGAGCCTGCTTGGGATTCTCTCTCTCCCCCTCTCTGCCCCTCTTCTGCTTGTGTTCACAGGCTCTCTGTCTCCCTCTCTCTCTAAAATAAAAAAAATAAAACATTAAAAAAAACCCCACAAAAACTGAAGCTGGAGGCATCACAGTCCCGGACTTTAAGATGTATTACAAAGTTGTAATCATCAAGACAGTATGGTACTGGCACAAAACAGACACTCAGGTCAATGGAACAGAATAGAGAACCCAGAAATGGACCCACAAACGTATGGCCAGCTAATATTTGAAAAAGCAGAAAGAATACCAGTGGAAAAAAAAGACAAAGTATGGTGTTGGGAAAACTGGACAGTGACATGCAGAAGAATGAACGTGGCCCACTTTCTTACACCATACACAAAAATACTCTCAAAATGGATGAAAGATTAAACATAAGACAGGAAGCCATCAAAATCCTCGAGGAGAAGCAGGCAAAACCTCTTTGACCTTGGCTGCAGCAACTTCTTATTCAACAGGTGTCCGGAGGCAAGGGAAAGAGAAGCCAAAATGAACTGCTGGCACCTCATCAAGATAAAATCCTTCTGCATGGTGAAGGAAACAATCAACAAAAGTAAAAGGCAACTGATGGAATGGGAGAAGATGTTTGCAAATGACATACCAGATAAAGGGTTAGTATCCTAAATCTATAAAGAACTTATCAAACTCAACACCCAAGAAACAAATAATACAGTGAAGAAATGGGCAGAAGACATGGATAGACACTTTTCCAAAGAAGACATCCAGATGACTAACAAACACATGAAAAGATGCTCAAAGTTACTCATCATCAGGGAAATACAAGTCAAAACCATAATGAGATAGTACTTCACACCTATCAGAATGGCTAAAAAGAGCATATCAGGAGACTATAGATGTTGGCAAGGGTGTGGAGAAATGGGAACCCTTTTGCACTGCTGGTGGGAATGCAAACTGGTGTGGCTACTCTGGAGAACAGTATGGAAGTTCCTCAAAAAATAAAAAGCAGAACTACCCTATGACCTGCAGCTGTACTGCTAGGGTATTTATCCAAAGGATACAAAAATGCTGATTTGAAGGGGCACATGCACCCCAATGTTTATAGCAGCACTATCAACAATAGCCAAATTATGGAAAGAGCCCAATGTCTACAGACTTTGAATGGATAAAGAAGATGTGGTGTGCACACAATGGAATACTACTTGGCATTCAAAAAGAATAAAATCTTGCCATTTGCAACACCATAGGTAGAACTGGAATGTATTATGCTAAGTGAAATAAATGAGTCAGACAAAGACAAATACATGATTTCACTCATATGTGGAATTTGAGAAACACAACAGATGAACATAGGGGAAGGGAAGGAAAAATAAGATAAAAACAGAGAGGGAGGCAAACCATAAGAGACTTTTAACTACAAAGAATAAACTGAGGGTTGTTGGAGGGGAGGCAGGTGGGGGGATGGGCTAAATGGATAATGGGTACTAAGGAGGGCACTTGTTGGGTGAGCATGGGGTGTTAATTGTAAGTGGTGAATCACTAAATTCTACTCCTGAAACCATTATTATACTATATGTTAACTAACGTGGTTTTAAGTAAAACTTAAAAAAAATATATTTAATAACAAGTTTCTCTTTTAAAGTAGTGTGAAGAATACAAACTAGTTGAAAAATTAGTTTAAAAAATAATATTTTATTCTAAGGGATCTAAGTAATATAAAAACTTATTATGTTAGTTTTTCTGTGATTAGGATAAATCCAAATATATATATATTAAAATTTTTTTTATATCTTTAGTTTTTAGAGAGAGAGAGCATGAGCTGGGGAGGGGCAGAGAGAGAGATGGAGACATAATCTGAAGCAAGCTCTAGGCTCTGAGCTGACAGCATAGAGCCCAACATGGGGCTCGAACTCACGAACAGTGAGATCATGACCTGAGCCAAAGTTAGAGGCTTAACTGACTGAGCCACCCAGGTGCCCCAGAATGAATCTAAATGTTGCCATAATTATTTTGTTTACAGAGGGAGGAAAGTAATTCAGTTCTCAAGTTGCTCAAGGTGAATCTCTCAGTGAGTCAGCAAGGTCAGCCAGGTGAAGTCATCTAGAAATCTCCTGATATCTTTTCTAATTTTTGATTTATGTATATTCCAACCAATAAGACTATTTTGTGCCAGCTTTCAATTTGTTTAAATTTGGTTTCCCTTTTCTTATCTTGTCTCTCTATAATATTCAGACTAAGAATCAATATCCGTATCAGTGCACTAGTTTTAACTTTCTGATACAGCTGTAGAAAGAAGATATTTCATTATAGCTTATATTGTTGAAAAGTTATATAATACCTTCCAAGGTTGGGTACCTGCCTTATTAGTGTACTTAGTGTACTACTGTACTTTGTTGGATAAACATTCCTGCCAATTTTTAGTGGCATTTTATTTATTTTATTTTTTATTTTTTAAAAAAATGTTAATGCTTATTTTTGACACACACACACACACACACACACACACACACACACACACACAGAATCGCAAGCACACTCCAAGCTCTGAGCTGTCAGCACAGAGCCCATCGTGGGGCTTGAACTCGTGGACTGAGAAATCATGACCTGAGTTGAAGTCGGACACTTAACCGACTGACCCAACCAGATGCCTGTTTAATGGCATTTTAAAAACTTCAATTTTAATGAGATTTTATGGATAGGAAAAATGTACATCTTTCTGATAAGAAAAATTCCCTTTTAATGATAATGATTTTATTTCTGTTCACTTTAGGAAATGATTTATGAGTGAAAATTGTTACAGATATTCAAATCAGATGACTTAGTGTACGTTAAGATAGTTCTGAACACTTAACCATGTTTTAAATGCCTTTGGCAGATTTTTCATTATGTTTGCAACTTAAGTTAATGTTTAAAATTGATAAGAAGGGAGCCTGGGTGACTCAGTCAGTTGAGTGTTCGACTTCAGCTCAGGTCTTGATCTCATGGTTTGTGAGTTCAAGCCCCACATCAGGCTCTCTGCTGTCAGCACGGAGCCTGCTTTGAATCCTCTGTCCCCTTCACTCTCTGCCCCTCCCCTGTTCATGGGCGCGCTCTCTCAAAAATAAATAAACCTTAAAAAAATAAAAGTAAGAGTTTCATAATAATCATTTGCTCTCTACCTACCATATTTTGGCAATAGGTAGATATTATACATTCATTTTTTTTCAGTTAATGGTCAAAATGACCTTTGAAACATTACTACTTCCATGTTTAGATGATGAAACTTAAGCTTAAGGAGAAGGGAACATAGGTGGTACGTGGCAGACAAGAGGATTCTGCTTGTCTGCTCTGAGTAAGCTATTTGGAATTCATTGAGACTCTAGTTTGGAAAAACTATTTCTTGAGATCCGTTTAAAATTTTTTTATTGTTTTATTTCTTTTTGAGAGAGAGAGAGAGCGCATGTGAGCATGAGCGGGGGAAGGGCAGAGAAAGACAGGGACAGAGGATCTAAAGCGGGCTCTGTGCTGACAGCAACACGCCTGTTGTGGTGCTCAAACTCAGGAGCTGTGAGAACATGACCTGAGCTGAAGTTAGATGCTCAACTGACTGCGTCACCCAGGTGCCCCTTGAGGTCCATTTCTAAAGTCTATTGGGTTTTGTGGAGCTTGGTGTTTCTCCAAATAGGTTACTTAAAAAGTGAACAAATGAACACTTAACAGATGTATTTATGAGATTTTCTATTTTTGGACATTTGAGCAATAGGTTTTAAATTAATGGTTTTCTGGTCACCAGGAAGGTTTTCATTCATGGAGTGTTTTATGAGAGTTTGTTAAGTTAGTAATATACTTTGGACTATAGAAAGAAGACTCAAAGTTTGAAGTTTAAAGTCTTTAAAGATTTTTTTTTTTGAATGTCTAGTTTTGAGAGAGAGAGAGAGAGAGAGAGAGAGAGAGAGCAAGCAGGGGAGGGGCAGAGAGAGAGGGAGACACAGAACATGAAGCAGATTCCAGACTCTGAGCTGTCAGCACAGAGCCCGATGTGGGGCTCAAACTCATGACCATGAGATCATGACCTGAGCCAAAGCTGGATGTTTAACTGACTGAGCCACCCAGGTGCCCTGAAGTTTAAATAGATATGTGCTTGTCTCCCTTGGATCTGTGGTGGGCAGAGGAGGATTGTAAATTTTTTTGTAATTTTATGTATATACTTGAAATCAAATTTGTCAGAGGTTCAGAGTGATGCTGATAATCTAAGTCTCATGCGATCTTTGACAAGTGAATGGCCCAGGCATTTCAAACTTTAGTTTCTCTTCTCTTTGTATTCTCATTTCCTACATATTCACTGCTCTTTCCTAGTGTGCCTTCATCGGGATACACCATTGATTTTGTGGAGAGGATACATGAAACAGATCTTGGGAGATCAGAGTTCTGTTTCTAGTTCTGTTGTGGATGATTTATGACAGCATGACCTTGTGGTGCCTCAGGTTCCCCTCTATAAGATATGCAAGATAGCTATTTTTTTAATGGAAATTTTAGCTACATAGGTGAAGTTTGAGCTTTTGGAGGAAAATTACAGTTTATTTTAAGAAATTGCTCACAATTTTTTCTATCACAGTTTGGGTGCTACTACTAGGACTGAAAAAGATTATGCATCTTTGCATCAGATCTTTATTCTTTTTTGTGTCAGGTCTTTATTCTTTTTAATTGTATTTTTATTACTAAATATGACCATAAATTTACAAACACTTTAGTAACAATTTATTATGGCATATATATCTGGATGAATCTTATACTTAGAGAAGGCACGTTGGTAGATTATATAAGGATTCTAGTAATATTGAGCTTTTTTCAAAAAATATTTGGAATGCCCCTCAAAGTAACCTTACAAACTCTAAAATGTTGAAAATTTGCTACTGTGTTGAAAATAATGGAACTTTTAAGTTACAATGGAGTATTGAATATTTGTACTTGATTTTGCTTCTTTCTGAAACACTATAGAATGAAAGTATAGGGATTTAAAAAATGCAATACACCCACTAGGACAAGCAAAGTTGGCAAGGCATTGGAAGAGTGGAAAACATGACTTAACACACCCAAGATAGCTGAACCCCAAGCATGTAGTAGGAATAGCTGGGAACCAACCTTATTTACACTGCAGATCCTTAAAAGGCATAGGAATTATAGCATCAGGTACTTTTAGAAATGAGGATGAAATCATACAGGTCTTCTCCCTTATTTCATTTCCTTTGGTGGCAGCTCTCCCTCATACTGATAAAAGTTTTGAGGTTTTTTTTTTTGATAGAGGATAGAGCATCTGTGGATTGGGAGACTTCCTGCACAGTTCCAAAGGAAATAGGCTTTGTATTTAAAATGGGATTAAGTGACAGCATTCATACTGAATATTGAATATAGAAACTTCTAGCCTTCATCTCCCACTTGGCTCTCAAAATCCTGGCAGCCAGACCTTTACCTTCCAAAACAGGAGATTAGAAGACTCTTTTGGGACAGTCTAAATAGGGCAAGATGAGGGACTTAAAGATGTTGATTGTGCCAGTTATTGACTTACTGTCTCTGAGTTCTGAACCTGCACTTCTTAGCCCTTTTTTATGATACTAGAGCTGGAGACTCAGCAAACCACATTTCTTCTCTGCCAGCTGAATCTTTATTAGGTTCTGCCAATAAGAAGGCACTGTAGCGAGACTACTAGGCTGGAGGATGAAGGGCTTGGTTCTTCCTGTTTTTATTTTATCCCTGTAGCAAACTGCTCTGCAGGCAGTTGGTCCCTATAGTATTCTCTATGGTAAGCAGTGGTCTTGGTTCTGATGAGTGGCCTCCAGCAGTTCTCACTGTAGCAGTTTCTGCAGTAGTCTACCATTTCATCAGAGATCAGTATCTTAGCTTTTTGGGACCCCTTCTGTAAGTTACTAAGCTTTTTTTCTTGTTTACTTTTAACTTAGCCTTAAAGGTGGCAATATCTTTTCATAGTTGCTGCCTTGGTTATATCTTAGAGTTCATTTTTACATTTTAGTCATTCACTGTCTTTTACCTATTTAATGATTTAAATTTTTTTTAATGTTTGTTTATGTTTTGAGAGAGAGAGAGAGAGAGAGAGAGAGAGTAGGGGAGGAGCAGAAAGAGAGGGAGACACAGAATTGGAAGCAGGCTCCAAGCTCTGAGCTGTCAGCACAGAGCCTGATGTGGGGCTTGAACCCACGGACCTCAAGATCATGACCTGAGCCAAAGTCGGACACTTAACTGACTGAGCCATCCAGTGCCCCAATGATTTTTTTAAATATTAAATTTTCCTGTTTGAAAGATTGGTTTTTGTGTTCTGACTAGACCCCAGTTGATACCCTGATGTCAGGGTTTTCACAACAAATGGTAGTCCCATCTCCATATAGTGAATCATAAGGTCAGCAAGATTCACCCATGCATTTAGAGTTTCCAGTTAGCTTTTTATTTCCTTTCTTTTGAATATGAACAGGCAATTAATGCTACAAGATATTTGAGGATGCCTCTAATATGAAAGATGGCTCCCTTCCTGTCCCCCCCCCCCAAAAAAAAAGAAAAAAGAAAAAGAAACTCATGGGAAAGAGTCTACATAGGGTGAAGAAAACTTAAAAAAAAAACCACAAATAAAACTTCCGAATAATGTCTTCAGAGATAAAGGAAGATATTGCATCCATGAAACTAGAATAGTGTACTATTAAAAAGGCAAATTAGACAACAGCAAAGAGCTCTTGGAAATTAAAAACATAACAAAAATGGAAAACCTCAGTAGAAGGATTTGAAGATAAAGTTGAGGAAATTCCCCAGAAAGTAGAGCAAAAATACAAGTCATAGAAGGTTAGAAAAGATAAGACAATTCAAGGTCAGCTTCAAGAGGTACATCATTTGTGGAGATTCAGTAACTTAGAGGAAAGAAACTGAAAGATAGAAATAAGCTATGAAATAATTCAGGAAAAATTTCCAGAATGTAAGGACATGGGTTTCCATACTAAAAGGATGCAGCAAGTACCTAACACAAATGAATGAAAATAGACCCATATCATTGTGAAATTTTAGAATATTGGGACTAAGAAGATTCAGCCAGCATTCAAAGATAGAAATGTATGTACCATACAAAAGATTGGACTTTAACTATGGAAGACAGTGGAGTGGTGTCTTCAAAACATTGACGGAAAATGATTTATAACCAAGAATTTTATAACCCGACCAAACTATGAATTGAATATGAGAATTTTACTAAATATATTTTCCAACATGTGAAGTTTCAGTTGTCCTCCCATATAACTTTACTCAAGAAGCTATGAAGGGATGTGTTTCTGTAGAACAAAGCAATAAGTTAAAGAATAGAAAGATGTGGGATTCAAGAATCAGGAGAACCCAGCACAGGAGAGAATCTTGAACACCAGTGCTCATCATAACAAGTGCCCTCCTTAATAACCATCACCCATCCAGCCCATCCCCTACTCACCCACCTCCCTTTGTCAACCCTCAGTTTGTTCTCTGTTGTTAAGAGTCTATTGTAGTTTGTTTCCCTCTCTTCTCTTCCCCCCATCCCATATGTTCATCTGTTTTGTTTCTTAAATTCCACATGAGTGAAATCATGTGGTATTTGTCTTTCTCTGATTGACTTATTCCACTTAGCATAATACTCTCTGACTCCATCCACATCATTGCACATGACAAAATTTCATTCATTTTGATGGCTGACTAATACTCCATTGTAGAGATTTATCACATACATCTTCTTTATCCATTCATCAGTCAATGGACATTTGGACCCTTTCCATAGTTTGGCTATTGTTGATAATGCTGCCAAAAACATCAGGGTGCATGGACTCCTTTGAGTCTATATTTTTGTATCCTTTGGATAAATATACTGCAATTGCTGGATCATAGGGTAGTTCTGTTTCCTTCCTTCCTTCCTTCCTTCCTTCCTTCCTTCCTTCCTTCCTTCCTTCCTTCCATACTTATTTATTTTTGAGGGAGAGGGTGAGTGGGGGAGGGGCAGAGAGAGAGGGAGACAGAGGATCCAAAGAGGGCTCTGTGCTGAAAGCAGAGAGGCTGATGTGGGGCTTGAACTCCCAAACTCTGAGAACGTGATCTGAGCTGAAGTTGGACACTTAACTGACTGAGCCACCCAGGTGCCCTTATATATTAAATCTGAAGACAGAATGACCAGTTGAGCTTGCCCTAGAATTTTATGTGTACTTGACTTATATAGACAAATTCCTACTCTGCTCCATACTCTGCTGCCTGTATAGCTGAGAATATTCATTCTGCCACTGTAACTCTGTGGATAGAGGGCAAGGAATAGTCTGAAGAGTTTTTGTGAAGAAAAGGGACATCTAGAGGGGAAATAGATGGGTAGAAGGGAGGCAACTTTTGGAGATGTGGCAGTGAAGAGCTGTCTAGTAGTGCAGAAGCTTTAGAATTAGCTCTGTTGTAACTTGGAGTTTTTCTCTGCAAAAATGTAATTTGAAGTCCATAGTATCCTCCGACACTTAGTAATGCTGAAGGCATAAATTTTATGTGGCTTTATTAGCCGTTTTTTTTTTAATTTTTTTTTCAACGTTTTTTAATTTATTTTTGGGACAGAGAGAGACAGAGCATGAACGGGGGAGGGGCAGAGAGAGAGGGAGACACAGAATCGGTAACAGGCTCCAGGCTCCGAGCCATCAGCCCAGAGCCTGACGCGGGGCTCGAACTCACGGACCGCGAGATCGTGACCTGGCTGAAGTCGGACGCTTAACCGACTGCGCCACCCAGGCGCCCCTAGCCGTTTTTTTTTTAATATGTCTTTTTGGAGGTCGTGTGGAGAGATTTGATGCCTGCTGTTATTCTGGTGCCAAGTAGGAATCACCTATTCCTTTAACTTTTATGTGGGTTTTTTTGTTTTGTTTTGTTTTTGTTTTTTTTTTTTTTTTTTGAGACAGAGGGTACCAGTGAGTGAGGGGCAGAGAGAGAATCCCAGCAGGGACGCGGGGGGGGGGGGGGCGGAGAGAGAGAAATAGCATATAATAGGGCTTTATTTTTATTTATTCTGACAATCTGGATTATTTAGTCTATATGCAGGTGATTTAATTATTTTTTTAATTAGGTTTAAGGCTGTCACCTTGGTCTTTGTGCCTTATTTTATTACTTGATTTATCATTTTTTGCATGCCTTAAATTAACTTAGCATTTTTATTGTTCTATTATTTTTCTCTATTAACTTGTTGGTTTTGAAATATTTTATTTGTAGGTGGTTATCCTAGAGTTTAAAACATGCATTATTGATTTATTAGAGTTTTTACTACTTTTTTTATATTTAACACAT